>NC_046661.1:143689226-143703370 GCF_010883055.1 Belonocnema kinseyi | reverse complement strand
TTCTCAACCGGTTCTAATTCTCTCGCGTGAAGCATGGTATGTGAAGCAGTCAAGTATCCCCCCTTGGCGGCAGGGTATTGTGAAAAAATGGGAGGGTAGCGGTCCAGCCGCTCTCCAGAAAGTGCATAAAAAGTTTGGGAATCGCTGGTCTAGAGTCTAGAGCAGCGATTCCCAAACTAGTGCCGCCGGCCGATGAGGCTGCCGCTGGCAGGGGGATGCCACCTCGGGCCGGACAGCCCCCGAGGGGGAAGTCAGCCCGAGCTCAGTCACTCGACAGCCCCCCCCGCTATGAGGACCCTTTCATTGTCATGAGATTTAAGGCTGTTTCAATAACTAAAATCCTAAAGATATCGCTCAATTCAATTGTAATTATCTGAATCATTTTCCTGATGTAATTTTAAGAAAATTGAAAAAAAAGTTGATGAAAATCGGTTAAAATTTCGAGTAATTAAGCATATCGTTAAGAACACGGAAAATTACAAGAACTGTCAACTGGCATTGAAGATTTTAACCGATTTTCATCAACTTTCTTTTCATTTGCTTAAAATTAGATTAGGAAATTGATTTAACTAATTAAAATTTAATTTATTAACATATTAACAGATTTTAATTTTTCTCAACCGGTTCTAATTCTCTCGCGTGAAGCATGGTATGTGAAGCAGTCAAGTATCCCCCCTTGGCGGCAGGGTATTGTGAAAAAATGGGAGGGTAGCGGCCCTGCCGCTCTCCAGAAAGTGCATAAAAAGTTTGGGAATCGCTGGTCTAGAGTCTAGAGCAGCGATTCCCAAACTAGAGCCGCCGGCCGATGGGGCTGCCGCTGGCAGGGGGATGCCACCTCGGGCCGGGCAGCCCCCGAGGGGGAAGCCAGCTCGGGCTCAGCTACTCGACAGCCCCCCCGCTATGAGGACCCTTTCATTGTCATGAGATTTAAGGCTGTTTCAATAACTAAAATCCTAAAGATATCGTTCAATTAAATTCTAATTATCTGAATAATTTTCCTAATGTAATATTAAGCAAATGAAAAAAAAGTTGATGAAAATCGGTTAACATTTCGAGTAATTAAGCATATCGTTAAGAACACGGAAAATTACAAGAACTGTTAACTGGCATTGAAGATTTTAACCGATTTTCATCAACTTTCTTTTCATTTGCTTAAAATTAGATTAAGAAATTGATTTAACTAATTAAAATTTAATTTATTAACATATTAACAGATTTTAATTTTTCTCAACCGGTTCTAATTCTCTCGCGTGAAGTATGGTGTGTCAAGCAGGCAGTTGGCGGTAGGGTATTGTGAAAAAATGTGAGGGTGGCGGCCCTGCCGCTCCCCAGAAAGTGCATAAAAAGTTTGGGAATCGCTAATGTAGAGTGTTATTTTTTCGACGATACTTAAAATATCGTGAAAGTTCGGATCGAGCCCAGGATTGAGATTGAGTGCCTGTCATGCATGACAAAAAATACTGAAAAAATGCTGCACCCAGAATTGGAAATTGTTGAGTCGCAAAAGCATTGAATTTCCATTTCTTTTTTTAAATTTTCTTGTTTGTTTCATTCATGCATTTATTCATTTCATTTTTCTTATTTTCATTTCATTATTTTGATATCAAGGTTACAATTTTAAATTGAAAACTCTGCAATCATAGACAATCATAGTTTTTCTATCTTTTTTTCTTGAATCTTTATTTGTTTCAAATACAAAATGAGTGTGCCCTTGGTCAGAATTAATTAAATATTTTGCTTCAAGATTCATATTTTGGGGTTCAATTCCATAGTTTTTGGAGGTGGGGACCTAGCCATAGAATTATAGTATTAAATGGCAAAATGTGTAGCGTTTATACTACGTTAAAATTTTATAAAAATAATAAATATATTTCCAATCGATGTACAAGATGGAGTGTTTGTGAAATAAATCCATACTAATAAGTTTTCTTCCAATCCTCCCCCCCCCGCGCAGCGCCCCAAATATGACCCCAAAAAAAATTACGTTGATTATTGTTAATTTTTAGCGAATATCCGCCCTCCTGTGCATACAAATAATTACTAATAAACCATTTGAATATTTCCCATTACTTTTTAAACAATTTTCAATTGTTTACAGAAATTCGAGTTATTTAAATAATTATTTAATCCCGAAAAATGTAAATTGCTATCCTATGCTACATTTAGTTGAATAATTACATAATTTTGATACATTTCTTTCAATTTTTAATACATTATTATTCGTTTAAACAATCTTCATTTGTTCAATCAGTTTGTTTACAATAGCTAAATAGTGATGTCGAAGACTGTATATTGTATACAAAAAATAAATGAACCACCTTTAATTTTTCAAGGAAATATAACTTGATTAAATAATTAGTTTTTGAAAAATACTGTTGAAATCGTATTTTCTGAGTTAAACATATTATTCAATGATTTCGAGGACTAGTAAATTCTGCTAAAATCCGAATGTTATTATTCAAACAATTAATTATTGTTTTTTTCTCTCAATTTACGTCAAATTAAGTATGGATAGTTTACATCAAGAAAACAGCAGCGTCAACAAGAAACAGAAAACAACAACCTCAATAAAAAGTTGCTTAGGATAACAATTTAGAAAAAGTGGACATCAATGACTCACTTTTCAGAAATTTTGAAAATAAACAATAAATAATTGTTTAAATAATTACATAATGTTTATAGAAACATTTTTTACTCCAAATAATAACAAAAAATTACATTTAAATCAGAAAATACGATTATTTGTTACATTTTTTGGGAATAAATAATTGTTTAAATAATAAAAATTTCTATAGACAATTGAAAATTGTTTACAAAGTAATGTGAAATATTCAAATTGTCCACTAGTAATTCTTTGTATGAAAAAGACAATGGATATTTGCTAAAAATTAACAATAATCGACGTCAAAATGTAGTTTTTTATTTTTGGGTTATATTTAGGGCGCTGCAGGGGGGGGGGGGATAGAAGTAAAATGTATTAGTATGGATTTATTTCACAAACACTCCATCATGTAAATCGATTGGAAATATACTTATAGTTTTTATAAAATGTTAACATAGTATAAACTGTACACATTGTGCCATTTAATATTATAATTCTATGGCTAGGTCTCCACCCAAAAAAGGAGGCTCCTCCGCTTTCTATGAATAATATTTTAATTCTTCGAAAGAAAACCAATGAAATTGATGAATAAATGAATAAATGAAATGAATATGAAAATAAAAATAAAATAAATGGAAATTCCAAACTTTTCCGATTCAACAGTTTCCAGTTCTTGGCGCAGCATCTTTTTTCAGTATTTTTTGTCGTACAATCGGAGGAAAGAGAAAAAAGATATATTTAAAAATTGAAGGGATTACCCATATGTTCTATGAATGGGATTTGCACTTAGTAGAATTGTTCAAAACTTCTGTAAAGACTATACCAGAGCTAGGAGTTCCTTTTCCATGGTAAAATAGGATATTTTCCAGGTGGGCACTAAATTTGGCGACGTCTTTACGACGTCGTTACGACATCTTTACGACATCTTTACGACATCCTATGTCCATGTCGTTTTCGTGTTTTTACGATATCGTAAAGACATCTTAACGAAATGGACATAGGATGTCGTAAAGTTGTCGTAAAGATGTCGTAACGATGTCGTAAAGACGTCGCCAAACTTTGTGCTCACCTGGTCAACCCCCTTCAAAGTTTTGCTTCCACAGCCTATAATTTCCATGTCGTGCTCATTGTGTAGCTGGTAAATCACTGTTCCCAACGCATAATCACTGGCTTCTGTTTGTAAGTACTAAGTTTTTGAAGGGTCAGGAAAGTAAAGCATGATCCATGCGCAAAAAAGATATTTTACTCTCCCAAAAGCTTCCTGGTGTTTTTGTTTCCAGTGCCACTCTGTGACTTTTTAAAGCAATCCCAGCAGGAGTACCAGTTCCTTGGATAGTTTCTCTGTAAACTTTCCATTGTAAATTTATAGATCCTAGAAATCCTTGTACTTGCTTTTTATTTCGAGGTACATTGAAATCTTTTATGGCCTGGACTTTCGTGGGTTTTTTTATGTCATCTGCTGTGACATTGTGTCCCAGAAAGGCAACCTCGTTTCTTCTGAAATCACATTTTTTTGAGGTTCAAGGTTATATTATGTTTTCTAAATCTTTTAAAGATTAGTTCTAAGTGGTACAGATAATTATGTTTATATTCAGATGCCACAAGTATGTCATCAACATATGATATAACGAATTCTTTAAGAAATCTCAATACGAAATCCAACCCGCGAGTTAAGGCAGCTGTACTGGTTTGTAGTCCAAACGGGGGATGTTATATTCGTAGTGTTTTCCTTTATGTAGAAATGCTGTGTATTTTTTGGAATCTTGGTGGGGAGGAATTTGTCAGAAGCTTATGTATATATCTAAGCTTTTCATCACCCTTTTGTCTTTCGTTTTTTGAAATAGGGTCACAACCGATGAATTTAGATAAGGACTAGTTGATCTACTAATAATTGCTGACTTGAGCTTCGCCTCTATTTCTTCATCAACCTGTTTTTCGCAGTTAATATTAATAGAATAGGGATGAGCATAAGGTATTTTACTGCTTCTCACTTGTAGATGGTGCTGATAACAAGAAATATTTCCTGGCCTTGAAGTAAAAATATCCTGATACTTCCATATAAGGTCCTTGTATTTGAACTTGTATTTTTGTGATATGGATTCATTTTTATTGATTTCACTCTCCAAGTCCTGAGAGTTTTAAGACCAATTATCTTATTTGCTTGATGCATAGTAAGGGTGTCTTCTTGGAAATTTATGATTCCATGCAGAGGTTTTAAAATTTTAACTCCTAATACACATTTTTTAGTCAATTGTAGCCCTACTAATAAAACGCATTGATATGCCATGGATCTCCCCTACATACGGTTTATTTTTTAGAGTAATAGTCAGCCCCCCCCCCTATCCAAAAGACTTTACATCATTTATGCTCTGCCCCCTGTCGGTTCAATCAAGCTTGTGACATAACCAACATGAAAAATTTTCTATTTCATTCAATTTTATAGATTTCTATTGCATTTGTACAGAAGCGAGTTCTCACGGATCTGGGAGCAGCGGACGTTCTGAAAATGCAAGTCTTCAATCTTATCCTCTAAACTTTATACCAGGACTCAAGATACCTTCAGGTGAACAGTTAAGGCACCGTCATCAAATTATTGCAGTCAACCAAAATGGAGTTGTTGTTCCATACTTTCACTTGGATTCATTTACTATACTGAAGCCAACGGGAAGGAAATGCCAAAATGATTCAGTAGTGTTCCAGCCTGTCCACGTATCCGAGGATGAGTGGCTATTGTATGTCGCTGCCTATGCTAGGGCTGCAAATGTAGGTATACTGTAGAAACTAGACTAGGAGGGTGCAAAAGAGAAAAAAAGAAACTGGACGTTCAAATGAGTAAAGACAAGTTGAAGCTCGAGCTTTTCGAAATGTTTGAAAGTTTTCAAAAAATCAATTCCGCTTGAGTACTCGAACAGTATCAAGTTTTCAAAGTTTTCGAGCCTCGAACGTTTCGTTGGTCCAAATTTTTAATTATCCAGTAGCAACTTTGTGTAACAAGATTTTAATCAGACACATTACGAAAGGGTTATATTTTAAAAAATAGAACATTTTTATCAAAATGGAGTAAATTTTGCGAAAATTGAACTACTGTCGGAAATTTCCGGTAAAAGCAGTGCAATAATTGAGAAAAGTCCCTGCTAGATTTGAAAAAAATATCAAACATTTAATTATTACCTCAAATTTCTGATCGGTTACCCAAAAAACAGTCTAGTTCTGAGTCTAATGGAAAACTACAAAATTAATCTAACTGATATATTTGACCTTTTGAGGAGAACATACGACGCGAAAAATACATAAAAGGATTTCTCGAATTCTGTTCTTCAATCTCCTTAAAATGGCTTTGAACCATTTGTACACATACTTAATTATTATAAGAGAACTTGTAGACTCTAGATGCTACTACAAGTGTGAAGCAAGCAAGACCGGGAAATTTATGCAAGAGACCGGTTCCCAGCCGCGGCGGCTGTCCCTATGCGGTAGATCACACAGTTGGGGACGAAAGTTTTACCCATGAATACATTTTCAGAACGACCAATATTTATAGAATATTATAAGAAACAATGTTGACGGATCTGATAAATTGGCTAAGAAATAAAGCTGTCATACCTCCTAGGTAGATGATTATAAGGAACACAAGATGGACTTTGTGCCATTGATGTCATTTCATGACATTACTATCGGTTGGTGCCGAAAATTCAATCACGTACATTATTTTTGACTTAAAAACTTGGAGTCCGATATCGGGCTTTGTAGCAGTGATGCGTTGACTGGTGGAGTATGGAAAATGCCAGTAGATCTGACAGTGAACATTCTCACCAACGGACTCAAGTTCCCTCTGGACGTGCAGCATGGGTGATGAAAATTCTCTCTGCAGAACTTCCGAGTCAACAGTTCAACATAAAATGGGATCGCACTTAGTCATTGTTAGGTCCCCGTTGCAGAGTTAGCTGCTTGCTCACTTCCGTAGTAGGCATGCAGGAATAGAATCCCGCCTTTGATCAGAAAACTGAGATCCATCTCGGATGTTCGTACACCTAATCTAGCTAAGGTTCATATGGGTGGAATACTGCCTTTCCATTCATGCATCGGTCTTAGCAGCGCGACAATCTCACGCAACGGGCTCGTAGGCCTTCGATAGATTGATGAGGCTTGATCGGCTATCGCTGATTGTTTCGATGTCATGTATGGAGTACCGAGTCGCCGGGCTCTTTCCAAAGTGTCCCGTCGAGATCAAAAACCTCGACTTCGCTGCAAGAGGCGAGTTCGCGCGCGTCCCTCTACTCCTAACAGCCTTCATAATGGCAGAGGACAGCTTGGTTCTGCCCTCTACTAATGGTGTTTGGTGCGGGGCGATGGGGGTCAGTGTACCCCCCCTCACTCTCTTTCCATAACAGAGTGTTGAAGTTTCCATGACATCTTGTTTTGTTTGTTCCTCTTGCTGGCCACTCAACTACGTCCTACCTTCTTCTTCACCTCCTAAACCCCAGTGCTACGTTCAAATTAAAAGCCCCATTTAAAGTTTGCAAGTTAATAACGCATGTGATACACGTTGTGCTCCATTTCTAATAGCACATCCCATATTCACTCTTAATTAAAAGGAACCGCCAAGAGCTAGGGGAGAATAGTGGTCGGCCACCACAGAACCCCACATTGGAGGGTTTATTCTGAATAATCTATGAGACGAACAAGTATCCTAGGACAACGTATTTAACACCACTTTCTTGTGCCATGAAGCCTTTGGCACGGTTTTGGCTTGCGTAAAACATTCGTATCTTGCTTGCGGGAGTCAGTCGCCGTCACATAAATTTAGATATTCTCAGAGTTTCATTGTTTTAAATAAAGGCCACTTAAAATAGAGACCATTTTTTACCAGTTCACATATTTATGGTACTTTGAGATTGGATCTCTTTCATCTCTGTTGTCCAACAGAAAAACCTAGTAAGTGACTTTTACGTTTCGTGGTTCGTCTTTCAATAAAGCACAAACTCAATGCATTTGAAAATTTCTATCTTCCAGCTTTACGAATGCTTTATGGTATGGAGCGTCACTTCAAGTGCGACCCTTCTCTATAACAAATCTACACATGTTTCCTGGAAAAATATAAAAAACTTGATCACATGGTTTTAACCAATGATTCATCACTTCGTCAGAACTCACCTCGTATCTTTTTTTCTACCACATCGTGGAGCTTAGTGCGAGACAAGCTCCACGACCAAACCTTAAGTGATTTTTAATGGAATTCACCTAGCAGAAATAGGATTTTCACTCAGTAAATATATTTACTTTACACCAACAAATCTTCCAATCTTAATGGACATATTTCTGAGTTGGAGAATCTATCGGATCGTTGTTTATGCCGATGTGGAAAAAATGTGCAGACAAATCCCAGTAAACCTATATATCGAGAAACCTATATGGATGGCCATCACTTTAGCTAATTGCTTGGATAAAGCCATCACTCTTCAGAATCGACTTCATAAATTACTTATGGTGGCAAAGCTTTCCGCTTTGAAGATAAACGCTTAACGTTCGGAATTGTTTGTGTCGATACCAATTGACCTTCAAGCTTCTCCACACCATCTAGATCTCCAACCTCAGAAATCATACTATATGCTGGGTGTGATCTGGGTTCCTGAACAAGACGTTTTTATCTTTAAGTTGGACATACCAGCGGTTAAGCTATGTCTTCAAGATATTGATAGCATTCAAGTTTCACGTTGGATTTAATTCCATTCTCCCTTACTGACTTATGAGATGCACAGATTTTGTGACGCTTTAGAGAGAGCTCATGCTGGATTGATCTACTTGTTGTCAATTTCAGTATCCAAAAAAACCGTCTATGGTCGCTACGATTCATTCAATATCGCCGTCAGGCGTCTCAATTCAAGACAGAAATCCTCTCTCATTCAGAACTTCAATCAGCTTGTTTGAGATGGATTCATCATAACCAGTGTAATTATTTTTCAGGTGAATGTGAGGCATTAGAAACAAAGCCTCCTCTCTCACCTAAAAGAAAACGTGTTCCTTGAATCTAGATCTCGATTCCACTCGAATGCTTCGCGCGGGAGGTCAACTCAAGCATTCATATCATGCTATCTTGAAACAGTGTTATTGGTTCCTTTTAGGTCGCATAGTTTTTCGAGTCTTTATTCATAAATGCCTACCATGTCTCCGACATCGAGCTCTGATGCGACAGCAGCTTACGACAGACTTACCAAACATTTCGAGAAGGCTCACAAGTCCTAAAATTGTTCTATGGACGTCTTTTGGCAGACTTCTTGCAGAAGTTTTGCGAACTGTTGAAAGCCATTAAAAGATTCAAAAGATGACTCAATGGCGTCAAAACACATTACATAGAGGTACATTCTAAGAACTTCCTCAAGATGTCTCGTTGCCCGCTAGGTTCGTTCCACACCTGCACGAGCTTTTTTCATTCAGTTGGTACTATGCCTTTCCTATCTATCTTCGAACGACGTAATGTCTTGGGCAAAGATTTTGTAAGGGCTACATCGCAGTCTTGATATGTTGCTCTCCTCGAGCGGTTTATTTGGAAGCTGTGCCAGAATATAAAATTGAAATTTTTTCAGTTGCCTTCTGACGCATCCTTAATTCTTTGGGCAATTTTACAAATTTCTTAAAAACCCACAACATTTTGTTGATCTCTTGCGCATCATAAATCATAAATGAAGTTTATAACGTCAAAATTCTGAACTCGTCTCAATTTCCAAAGAATCAGAAGCAAAGGTAAAAGTTAATGTTAATGCGAATATGAAAATACATAATTGATCCCTATTTTAAATAAATCAATAAAGAAATCTTTTGTTAGTAGGTTCTATATATTTTTTAATTGATTCTTTTAATATTTTAACATTAATTATTTCTAGATTAATTTTCTTGTACTGATTTTTCTACATTTGCAAACAAGATTTAATAAATTCATCACATGAGGATCCTTGTAGGCTGATACTACATTTCCTTAATATTTGCTCGTAAGAAATAAATATAATTTCCAAAGTAACAAAAAAAGTAACGATGTTTATAGTTAATACTTTTTTTAGCGTCCCTGGGTACTTGACAGTGCTATACACACGATAACGGAGTTGCATCTCTATAAAGTTGAGGCTCAACGGGCTACTGATCCTGAGGCTCAAAACGCTGGTCAACATGGAAATCAAGTGGCTGCTTATCGAGCCGCTACACAAAATCGACGTAAGAAACACCAGATAAATTCGAATGACCGAGGCGATTCAAGCGATTTAGGACTGGCTCGATTTAATATTAACACCCACCCACGGATATCAACGTCTGGTTCTGGTTTTGAATCTAGTACTAGTGAATACCAGGGCACACCCAGGCCTTTGACGACCGGGGAAACGCGAACCTTGTTAAATGATTCTAAAAACAAATCAGATACCAGAAAATAATGTTAAATTATCATAATGGTAGAATTCATGTTGTATACAGTTCGTACTGAATAAACAACAAAAGTACATTACGCTAAGTTAATTTTTGTATTGAAAAATCTTCAAAGTTAAATTTTTCGTACCGATTACTATGATAAAATTATTGTTTGTTTGCTGGAAACCTGTATGAAATCTGTAATTTTCCTGTGTAATGAACGGATATTCAATTTCGCTGAACTGAAACACCATGGGTTACGCTAACCCAGCGCGATTTTTAAACTATCTACTATTTCATAGGGATGGGAAGTTGGAGTCAGTGCCTATAAAGGGAGGGGGGGGGGTCTTATGGACCTGTTCCACGCATAGATCGCCTTGCAGCTTCAGTTTCTCAAAACCTGCCGAAGGGCGCAACTCGTAAATTTCCCTTCGGGTATATTATACCCTACGTGTATACAGCGTCACAAAATCCGGAGAAACAGAAAAATTTAAATGTAAGTAAATGTTATTTTATTGAATTTCCGTCCAATAAGATAAATTTAAAAAGTTAGAAATTAAAATGAACATACCTGAGTATAGTAGAAAACTCATTTTTTATTTAAAAATGAAACTGGTTGATAAAGAATTAAAATACTTTGACAAAATTTTTTTTTACCAGGAAATTATTAAATTTTGTTGGTTGAAAATTCTGCTGGTAGATAAAAATTTATTCTCTTAGTTGAAAATTCGTTATTTTAGTTAAAAATTCGTTTTTAACCTCAAATTTAACTATTTAATTTTTGTTTTAAAATTGATCTTTTCCGGTTAATAACAAAACATTTTTTCGCACATTGTGAAAAATTTCTAAAATATGCAAAAAATAGTAATAACTATTATTATTATAATAATTATTAAAATAATTACGGTAATCGAATAATTTGAAGTGATCAGAAAAAACGACAAGATAAAAGTAGGCTACAAGAAATAATTTGACGTCCGTTTTATAAAACCACGATCTTTTAAAAAATGTGTTCTTTATACACGAAATCGTTCTATTGTCGAAATTCATTTATCTTGCATCAATATAATATGGAACAAACGGCTTCCGTTTGAATATTTTCGTTCGTGAAATAAATAAATAATCAAATATAAAATAGTACATTTAACAAAAAGTATTTTCACTAAATAAATGTAATATTTTCCCGTGTCTGCAATTTTATGTACAGAATTATTATATTTTGAATTTTGCTGTTGTTGTTGAGTTTTATTAACCTTATAAATTAATTATTAATTTTATGGGGTGACTGAAAAATCCCGAAAAATAAAATTCTGGTGCTGTAAAATTTTCGAAAAAGAAAATATTCGAAACAAATAATGACGTAAATTTTAAAATTGCCGAAATATAAAAATTCAGACTTTGCAAATTTCTGAAAGGTAATTTCCAAATTATAAAATATCCGACACTGACAAGTTCCAGAAAATAGAAAATTCTTGAATTTGAATGATTCAACAAAATTGTTTTTCTTAATATTATTCATAAAAAATACAGTAATAAAATATTATGATCACAGAAAATTTTTTTAATGTTCAACATATTTTTCTAAAATAAATTCGATGTCCATTTCTGTTATGGAATTTTCATTTTTGAAGTCCAACCTAATGATTGCGCAGAAAAATGCATTTTATATATACAGAGGCGCTTATTTATTAAAGTTGTTTATAAAATTTGTTTATAACATTCAAAAAATTATACTTTAGTGTTTGATTTTAACGAAACATTAATTTCACTCGATTTCGCGTGGGAAAACGTGATGAAAAAAACTTCCAGGCTTCAATGTACGCAGCAATAATCGATTTTATTCATAAATTTGTGAAAAATAAATACACATACAAAAAACTGGCCTACTTGACAAATTCTGATAGAATTCTGAATCACTTTTTGATATGATGCATAGTTTTTTTTATTCATAAAGAACAATATTAAGAATCAAAAAATTAAATTTTTGAAATTACTACACAAATTATGAGAAAATTAAGTAAACAAAAGTTATTCAACCAAAAAAAGCTAGAAATTTGTTGATTATTTCTTGTTTTATTCGTTAAAAATAACATTAAAAGTAAGAAAAGAAAATGTTTCGAAGAACGACGCAAGGTACGAAAAAAATTAAATTACAAAAGTTGGACACCCAAAGAAGATTGATAAATTTTGAAATATTAATAATTTTTGGATAGGACGCGTAGTTTTTGATTTACGCTTGATAAAATAACATTGACAATAAAAATGCTTTTTTTGAAAAACAGCACAAGTTAGGGAAAAAATTAATAAACCAAGTTGTTCACTCAAAGAAGATCCACAAATTTTGTTGTATTTATATTTTCATATGATGGGTGTTTTTCGTTTAAATGATAAAGAATAAAATTTAAAATAAACTAATTAAGTTTAGTGAAAAAATGATACAGTTGCGATAAAGTGTTTAAGAACAAACTTGTTTTTTATGAGATTCGTACTTTTTTTATTATGAGAACAAGATAAATAGAATAAAAGAGAATGAAAATTAGTGCTAAATAAGGATTAAAATATTTTAAAAATCGTGAAAAATAAAGTTGGAACATTATCTTGCAATATCTGAATAAGCCGTCCCAGACTGAGGTACAGAAATAAATACAAAATACATTTGATATGAAGAAAAGTTCGAATTTTAAACAAAATCGAGTGCGAAGCTGTATATAAGAGATGAGAATGTGTTCATTAAAGTCGAAGGAGCTTTAACAAAAAAGAATTCACAATCAACAAAAATTATAGCTGTAAATACACTTTTTGTTGAGAATTATTCTTTTTTGTTTTAAAGTAGAACTACTTTGTTAAAGATAAATATTCTGAATTTGATATTTTTATTAAAAAAATTTAATTTTCTAGTTATAATATTAGCTATTTAATTGAAAATTTACGCCTCCGAGCAAGAATAAGTCTTTCTTGTCTATTGTAGTTTTTGTGTGGTATAAACCATTTGTAATTTACAGCTTTACAAGCACATTATTTTTATCAAAATGCTGAGAAAAATTAAAAAGTACCCCAAAAACTATTGCAAAGCCTATATCCACCATTAATAATACTTTTTATTCTTTAGAAACTGTCTTGCTTCATTTTAACATTCTCATCATTTATGATTGAGAAAGTATTAGAATTTTAGGAAATTTCACATTACACTTTTTCAACGGATCTCCACGTTTCGAGACCCCCTAAATCCGAAAATCAGGTTATCACGATGGCGTCTGTCTGTCTGTCCGTCCGTAAACACGATAACTCTCGAAAAAAATAAACGAATCAAATTCATCTTGGGCACACTTTTTTTAGGTCCTAAAAGAAAGGACGAGTTCGCGAACCAGCCATTTTTGATAAAAATTCAAAAAGAGAGCGCATTTTGAAAATTTTTAAGACCACTTTTTTCTGAATTTGAGAATTCTATGTACGGATATTTATAGTATTTAAAAGAGCAAACAATTTATCCTTATGATTTTTTTCGATAAAAAGAAAATTATCAGAGTTATAGAGTTTTAAAAATTTTTTTAATTAACCGAAAATAAAAATTTGAAGCCGAACAACGCACGATATGAAAAAGTCAAGAGAAGAAAAACATTTCTTTTTGAAAGCCCTACAAGATTATCATAACCAATTTTTGGATTTTCTTCAAAAAAGATCTACAATTTCGTTAAGAATCACTTCTCGATAGGACGCGTACTTTTTGTTTTATTTGTGAAAAATAACGTTGAAAAAAATAAAATAAAAATGCGTGGAAAAACGACGAAAGTTACGAGAAAAAAAATCCAAAAAAACCTGTTTACAAATGTCTGTCGAAAATCGAGCGCGCAGCGCGAGTTTCACGATGAGAATGTGTACCTCAAAGCCTACAGAGCTTTGAGAAACTTAATCTTTGACTATACTTAATTAAGTAGACAATTCAGAATATGAAGACGCTTATAAATACTGCCATCTACAAGAGATTTTTTTGATACAGTTTTCTTCAAGCATTCTAAATCCAAAGAAAAAAAAAATCAGGAAAAATTTGATGTATGTCAGAACGACAAAAATGAGAACCTCAAGAGTCCAGCAATTTGTTCACACGCCTCCACTTGAAATTTTCCGAGAGGCAATTTCAAGTGAAGGC
>NC_046661.1:143679729-143689126 GCF_010883055.1 Belonocnema kinseyi | reverse complement strand
TCCTTCAATCTTTTCCCCCTTTCATTCCCCACGCACTGTACTCCTACCCCTCCTCCACAAGTCTACCCCCCCAGGAATAGACACCGGGGTAGAAGACAAATTTGAATAATTTTTAAAGATTAGAAAACCTCACAAGATTAGAAAAAATCATTATTTTCCTAATTATCGTGTGAAAATTTTAATTGATTTTTTATTTTGAAAAATGTGCTCCAAAAGAAAATTAAAGACGATTTTTAAACACATCAAACAATTTCCTAAAATGTCGAAAAAGAGTGTAGAATGATTTAAAATCAACATTTTTTAATTCGATAACATTACAAATTTTTAAAAAATGTAAATGATCGAATAAATTCAATAAATATTGAGTAGAATTGATGAGAATAAAAAATAATTTAAGCTTCAGAAGAGTTTTAGAAACGTAGGATAAACTGATTTGAAAAACTTAAAAATTCTTGTAGAAGAATAAGAAAGATGCACATGGAGATTGTGTACAATAATCAGTCTTTAAAATTAAAATTCAAATGATTCTTTTTTAAATTAGTTTCAGCACATTTCGTTTTATGCAGAATCCTCGTTTTTAATCGCAAGAGGTTCAATTATTTTCAATCAGATTCAGTAATTACATACATTTTTAAAATTAAAAAAAGATAACTTGAATTAAGTTGAATGAGATTTAAAAAAGTTTATTTTAATTACAAATAAAATTTGTTAAATTATTTCTAAAAATTTGAAAACATTAAAAATTGCGGTATTTAAATACACTTAACATTTAAGATTTTTATATTAAATCTGATTGGATATAATAGATATGTATGTAAAATGAAAAAGTAATAATAAAAAGTCGATAAACAAAGGACTTTCAGATAATGAAAGATAATGAAAGAAACTCCTCGGGGAAAAATGTAAATAATTGTTTTGGAATGAATTCTAATAGAAAATTGAAAAAAGTTTACAACATTTTTTATTATTTCCCAAAATGTTTAGAAAGTACGTAAAATATTTTGAAAAAAATGTAATTTTTCCATATTACTTAACTTTAGAAAAATTAAGGAACATAATTCTTTTGAATTTGAGTAATTTTAAGAGATATTCAAAAATTTTGAAACGATTAGAAAATATTTAAAACTTGTAAAGATTTTTAAAGGAATAATTAACATAACTTTTTATTTCAAACTATTATTTTAAAAAGATTATTTTTAAACATTTAAAAACATTGCAAGAGATTTCAAATATTCTTAAAGCATTTGAAGAACCTTAAAGGAATTTTTTAAAAATTTTGCAGAATTAAAAAAAAGTCAGGAAAAATTCAAATAATTTTTAAACATTAGAGATTGGAAGTTCTGACAAGAATAAAAAAAACAGAATTATTTTCCTAATAATCGTTCTTGTATATGAAATCTTTACAAAATCTTGAATGCCTTAAAATTCTTATCTCTACATTACAAAATTTAGCTTTTACAATTTTATTTTAATTGTAAAATAATTGTAATTGGCAATCGATTGTAAATAATTGTAAAATAAATCCAATTAACTTTATTTTATGAAGAAATATCTCATGATTATAAAAAGAGAAAAAAAATTGTAACTGTAAGTCTTTGTAGCATTTTAATAACTAATTAACATATTTTTAGATTATTTTTCCTTGATTCTGGCCGAGGTTCATACATGGTACAAAAAACCGTCGTGAAATGTCAAATAAAAACTGTACTCTCTACACATTAATTTTTTTAATTGAAAATAATAATACTTTTATAAACATTGCCAAAATTTATTTGAATATGATACACATTGATTTTTATTTAAAAAATTCCTGTAAATAGCTCGTGTTTGAAAAATTTTACGATATTTGTGTACCATGTTTGATCTGATGGAATAGATTTCAGGAACAAAATTATAAAAATATATCCATTAGTTAGTAAAATACTATGAAGAATAGCCTTTCAAATTATATTATTGGATTAAAAAAAATATTAGAAAAATTAGAGTCTTTTTAAAAGATGCTTAGGACATTTAGAAGTTTGGAAGATATAAACGAAAATTTGATACATTTTGGGAAATTTGTTCAATTTTTTAAATATTTCAAATACGTTTAAAACAAAATAAATTCAAAAAAATATTACACTCTTCTTTTAAATTTTAGGAAATCGTTTGATGCCTGATTTTTTTGCAAGTTTTAATTATTTTTTAATAGCTTCAAAATCTCTGAATATCTCGTAAACTTATTAAAATTTGAAACCAAATTTTATAAACCAACATAAACATAACAAAAAATGGCACAACAAAATTGCGCAAGAAGGCTTAATAAGAATTAAATTCCTTATTTTTTCTAAAATTATATAATATGACAAAATTACGAAATAATGTTAAAAAATTGTGTTTTTTTTTTAATTTTCTCTTAAAATTCATTCCATTCCATTTTTAGTTGAAAAATAATTTTTGAATTGAAAATCCAATTATATGTTTAAAAATTGAACGATTTTGTTGTAAATTCGATTGTGTGTGTGTTTTCTTAAAACATTTTTCAGTTTAAAATTCATTTCTTCCATCGAAAACTAAACTATTTTAAAATTAAAATTGTCTAAAATAACTAGTTTGGTTGTTAATTTAACTGTTTTGTTAAAAA
This sequence comes from Belonocnema kinseyi, assembly GCF_010883055.1. Classification (NCBI taxonomy): domain Eukaryota; kingdom Metazoa; phylum Arthropoda; class Insecta; order Hymenoptera; family Cynipidae; genus Belonocnema; species Belonocnema kinseyi. The sequence continues at coordinate 143,686,503 of NC_046661.1, read as the reverse complement.
TTCGATTTTTTCATTGTTGAAAAAACATTTTCTTATACTAGAAATGTAACTTTATCATTTTTGGTTGAATTTTTTTAGTAGGAAATTAAACTTTCTCAGTCAAAAATTCTTCTTTTTTGGTAGAAAATTATTCTCCTTGTTTAAAAATTCATCTATTTTAATCAAGAATTCATTTCTTTGGATGAAAATGCATTTTTTGGTGAAAATTCTTTTATTTTGGTATAAATTGGTTGAAAGTTCATCTATTTTTATGGAAATTTATCTATTTTGTAAACAAAAATTTTTGTTGTTTTAAAATTGATTAAAGAATTTTGAATTTCTATTTTCGGTAGAAAGCTATTGGGTTAAAAATTAAATTATTTGTTTGCAAATTTAATTTTTTCATTGGAAATTTAAACATTTTGTTGAAACTTTGATTTTTTGGGGTTGATAATTATTTTTCAACTGAAAATTTATCTATTCAATTTTACATTCAAACATTATAATTTTAGTTGAGAATTAATTTCATTCGTTGAAAATTCTATTTTTTATCTGAAAATTGAACTAGTCCATTTTTGATCGAATACTTTTCTTTTATTTTAAAATTCGTTTCTATAGATGAAAATTGAACAAATTTGTTGACACTTTCTTTTCTTGAAAAATTTTATTTTTAGTTACAAATTTATCTTCTTTGTTGGCGAATTATTCTTCTTTAAAAATTCATTTGTTTTAGAGAAAAATTGATTTCTTTGTTGAAAATTCGCATTTATTTGGGTTTAAAATTTAATATTTTCAACTGCAAACTTCAGTATAAACTACAATGTTTAAAATAAAAAGTGTATTTTTCAAAGTAATTTCTTAGGTTGAAAATTTAACTATTTTGTCGGGATTTCAAAACCTGAATAAATTGAGGAGCAGCTAGATCGTCATTCGTGAAGTCGGGAGAGCTCGGGTTCCTGCTCGTGCATTTTCGGGTTTATACGAGGCTTGGCTTCCCAGAATTTAACAGAGCCGACTCACTGACACGTTACGTTTGAATGTGTCGCTCCCAGATGGGAGAGTGGCGGGGGCCGAAAAATCCCACATTCTGGAGACACTGGGGTGCATCAAGGTGACTTATGTCAATCCGACTGCTTTATCCAGAGTTGGACCGACCGCATTATTGTGGTCGTAACGACCAATCTGCCACAATTTATCCGATTGTCGTATCATAGTTGGGCCAGAATTGGGTTGACGGTCGGTTTTTGGCCGATGGTCAAGCTCTGGCATCCGACCGAATTTTCCTATCGGGTTACGCTAATATATCGCTTGGATTCTGTTGACAAAATCTCAGTCAAGATTTTACGCTGGTAAGCCGGGGCTAATAGAGGAATATTTAATTAATTTTAATTTTAATAACTAAATGTTTAATTTAAACATTCAATTAATTTGTGATTTCTTTCCAAATTCTGAGGCTAAAAAATTTAATGGATTTATTACTCCCAGATGTATTCTAAGTGTATAAATATTTAAATTTAAATTTAATTTTTCAGTTTAAAAAAAAGAATCGAATGATTATGGTTCTACTAATCTTCTTTAGTAAAAACCTGAAAGTAAAAACAAAAGCAGCTACTACAAATAATTTATTGAAACATTGGAGTTGAAAAAATGGTTTAAGATACAAGGTACTTGAACCTGATTAATATTCTAACTTTGAAGTTGAATTTGAACATTGAATCGAAGGCTACCTGAAATTAGAAGAGATAAGTCTTGAAAATGAAAGTTTTTAAATGCTAGGAATTTTGTAAAACCTTGCTAAAAGCTATAGTAATTATTTATACATTTTTGTAAAATATAAGAATGCACATTATGTGATATAATAAATAGTGTAATAGTATCATAAATTGCAAAAATAGGTAAGTGAAGTAAACGGTGTTTATTTACATATTTTTGAATTTTAGTCCTGGAACAATATTTGAAGGGTTGCAGTCTACAGAATTAGGTATCTGACAAACAAAAACAAAATTTTTTAGAAAACCGAAATATCATTCCGTAAAATCGAAATCAGCTTATAAAGATAAAAACAAAAGTCACTTCCTAGCTTTAATGTTTTTGATTACAGGCCAAAAAAGTATGATTAAATACAAGTATCCAGTTTCGAGAAATAAAATGTGGAACTTTACAATCACAAAGAGATTAAAATTTCGTGGGTTTTCAAAATTGTGTTTAAACAGGGACTGTACATTTATTCTTCAACTTTAAAACATGATAAAAACTTGCTCCTGAAATAAGAGAAAGCTGAATAAGAATAAAAACGAGCTTATAAAAAAAACTTATTCTGTTCCGGCAAAATAAAGATTTAGTGTGGCGGTATCGCACTGTAACAGTCATAAAAGTTTTAAAAGTGGCTTTTAATAGAAATTGAAGATTTAATGTTGGAATTTGATTATACTATAAAATATAAATCAGACGAATAATCTGTATTGTAATAAAGCACTCTTCATCAATCTATACAATTTTCGATTTTTTTTATATCAAAATAACTCCGCTAAAAGATTTTTTCAACAAATTTTTTTTATAGTTATTAACAATCAAAGTTCTTGATCATTTTTTTCAAACATGGATTACTCGCGAACGGTTCATTTAAATTCAATAATTGAGTTATAAAAATTTGTGTTACGAAGTATACTTTACGCTAAAAAATTGTTCGGTATTAAAAAAATTTGTTTATTCTTTAAATGATCGTTTGTTTTAAACAAATGAAAATTAATTAAACTTCTGCGCCTGTGAAAGAATTCTTTCATGGTCCAATAGATTCTACGATCTCTTTCGAAAATTTTGGTGAAAAAATTTTGTATTTTGCAGCGCTGGTCGAGTACGTTCGGACGTTAGGTCATTTTTGTAATAAAAAAATGAATTTTAAACCAAGAAGTTTAATTTTCTACTAAAAAGATGAATTTTCAACAAAGTAGATCCAGTATCAACTAAAAAAAATCGATTTTTAACCAAAAGTTGAATAGTTAAGATTTCAGTTAAAAAGATTAATTTAAAAAAATTAATTTAAAGAAATAATTATATTATCAAAATAGTTTACTTTTCCACAAAAAAACATTGATTTTAAATTAAAAGAATGAAGCATCATTTGAACAAAATTAATTTGTTAATAAAGTGGATCAACTTTAATCCAAGATATAGGGAAACAAGTGGGTAATAAATTATTTTGAATAACATTATTATGGGTATCATATTAACTACAATATGAAACGAATTTTAAACTAAAATGATATATTTTATATGAAAAAATGCATTTTTAATCAAGCGGTTCAACTTTCTACCAAGTATAGCTATTTTTTGATGAAAAAGATGAATTTTCTACTAAAAAAGAATGAGGTGGTTTAATTTTCAATTAGGCCTAGATAACTTTTCAAACAAAGAAATGAATTTTCAACAAAAAATATTATTTTTTAAGTGAGTGTTTAAGTATACAATCAAGTAGTTGAATTTTCAATCAAAACATGTGAGTTTCCAAAAAAAAATCCAATAGTCGAATTATCATGGAAAATATTAGTTTTTAATTTAAAAAACAAATTTTAAACAAAAAATTAATTTTTCCAACAAAAAGATGAATTTTTAATCAAGAAGATTAATTTTCTACCAAAAAATTATTTTTTCAACAAATCGGTTCAAACATTCAACCTAGTAGTTGCATTTTAAACCAAGAAAGATAAATTTTCAATAAAAAATTTAATAGTTGGTATTTAAAATAATGAAGATTTTTAATTTAAATACCAACTACTATATTTTTTAAAATTGAAAATTTATCTTTTTTGGTTTACAATTCAACTACTAGGTTGACTGTTTGAACCGATTTGTTAAAAAATACGTTTTTGTATAAAATTAATCTTCTTGGTTGAAAATTGCACTATACTTTGTTGAAGATTAAACTATCGCGCCCGAATGTGCTTGATTAAGGCTGGAGGTTGGAGCGCGATCACAAAAAATCAATAACTATATTGGTATACCGGATTACTAAACTCAGAAAAATGTTTGTTTGAATCAAACAAATTTTGTTTGAATTAAACAAATTATTTCTTTAATATGGGGTCAAACAAATGTTTGTTTAATTCGAATACATTTTTTGTTTGTCCTTAATTGTTTGGTTCAAATACATTTTTGGTTTGTTTAAATAAATCTCTTGTTTAAAACAATTAAAGTTATTGTTTACATTGAATATATATTTTTCCAATTAATTATAGACTTTGTTCAAGTGAAGTAAATCTTTTTTTTACACTTAACCTCAAAATTCAGCATTCTTTATAAAAATCATATATGAAATTGATGATATGTTTATTCTTAATCATAATTATCGTTGTATATGCAAAACCAGAAACATTTATTCATTCCGAAAATAATTCTGGTTATTTGTTAACTCTATGCTTCTTATTTCTGAATAAAACAATCATAAATTAGAATAATGAGAAATGAACCAGAGGTAGATATTTAAATTAAATTTATGTATGAGTGCTCCTGCTTTTAATTATAAAATAATAATTATAATAGAAAAAACAAGATTGATGTCATAAATCATCTTTATGAAGAAAGGAAGTTAGTATTGAAAAAGATTTACATTCGAAATCTTCAATTTATATCCAAGGAAAACACCCCACAATTCAAGTAATTCCTAAACTAGAGATATTTCGTCTATTTTTCAATTAATTTAAGATTTCACAGTAAATCAGAACCTTCAGAATAATACAAGAGTGAACAAATACCAATGTCATCAAATAAATCACATGATGAATTAATTCAGATTCTAGGTTAGTTACTTAGGAACCGCCGGCAGCGCTTTATCACGCCTAGCGGCACTTTGTAGTACTGCTTTGCACTGTATTCTTTGTTTGAATCAAACAAATATTTTTTAGAATTTGAATAAACATATTTAAAAAAATGCATTGTCTAATAAAAGTCAATGTTTTGTTTAAATCAAACAAATTTTACCAAATAAATTATTTGTTTCAATCAATAAGGCAAATAGTTTCCATTTCTTAAAATTAAATAAAACTTTTTTTAATTCAAGCAAAACATTTGTCTGATTCAATTATATGAATTCAAACGAATTCATATAAAGTGTAATTGCTGGTTTATGTGTTGCTACAAATGGTATTTCGAATAGTGTAATTTCAGATTACTGGTTCATAATGAATTCAATACTGTGAAAACTGCTCATTTCACAGTGGGTAATCTTTAAGCCTTAGTTTTACTGTTCGAAATTGTACATCTTACAGTCTACTTTTTTCCGTGTATAAATCCACGTCATCTTGAATAATTACAATTTTCTATGGAAAAGTAGACTAATGTAGAACAGTAAAATATTTTCAAAATCGAAAACAGAATTCTATCAAAAAGTAGCGCATAAGGACCCTGAATATGTATAATGACTTTATAGTGCATTGATCGATTGCATATAAAAAATGATTCCTTTTTAAAATTTTTTATGTGCTAAACATTTGTTTCAGAGAGACAATTTTTATTATCAGGGAAAATAATTAATATAAATCATAATCGAAAACAATCTCTTTTCAAAAATATCGCCTTAAGACGCCGAATGTGTGTAATTAATTTAGAGTTCATTATTACTTCCTTGTTATTTTAAGATTGTAAAAAATTGTCTTAATTTGGTACAAACAATCAAAAAGAAATGGTTCTAAGTTATTTGCTTTTCATTATGGAATTAGAAAATATCTCGGCTAATCGAATTAGTAATTTTCTATTCATCTTTGTTGGCTAATTTTTTGTTACTCAAATCTATAGAATTTCACTAGCGATTTGTTAAATGATACCAATTTTGATGAAAAGAGCAAGAGCTTAAAAAGTAAGATATACCTATTAAAGAACTCAAGTTTATACTTATTCCCGTCTTATCTGATTAAAAAAATGGATTTTTTAAAATGAATTAATCAGTCATTCTAAATAAAATATTAATGGAGAAAAGCATAATATTTTAATGGAATGAATAAAGATTAATCTTACAAAATTTCTATATGACAGCTTTCAAAATTGAATAATTTGAAATTCATAGTGTTTAAAATGAAAAATTTGTTAATTGCAAACCTTATCAAATATAATTATTTTAAAAAAACGTTGAAAATAAAAGTGTTTCAAACGAGAAACATTCAAAATTAAACTTTATTGCCTTAATTTAGCACTGTTTTGAATTTATTCTGGATGCATTTAATGTGAAAAATGTTAATTACAAATTCTCTAAACTCAAAATTGTGCAAGTATATTAAATCCTTAAAATTTATATTATACTATTTTAAAGAATTTCAAATAATCAACAAAGCCAAAAAAAACAAGCCTGGCGCATTTAATAAAACGCATCTAGGTTGCTTTCAACTAAAAAAGCCGAATAAAATTTAAATTAAAAATAATAACCTCAGACTCTTTTTTGAAGCCATTTTTCATATCCTCATCCATATGGTCCCAGATGACAAACGTGCCTGTCATATTACCGGATCGATGGGCGGCAGACGGCGTGCCGGCGATAAAGCGTCGTTTGGTCGGTTCCTGCCATAGTCGGAATCAATGTCCTGGAAACTAAAAGCCCTCTATTGACGGCAGATTCAACTATAATTTCCCACAATTCTCTGCGCGTTCTCATAAATTCCAAGATTGCCGTTTCGACAAAATCAGCACTATGATCCGCCGGTTGAAAATACGAGGGTAGTTCAATAAGTCCTTAGAATGACCAACATATGGCGCGCGAATCACTCCAAATCATCTGTTTTCAGTCAGCACCACTCCCGACTAGATATA
>NC_046661.1:143675750-143679629 GCF_010883055.1 Belonocnema kinseyi | reverse complement strand
AGGGAGCTCTTCTTAATATTTTGACACCAAAATCATGTCGATACACCTTACCGACTGCGAGTAAAGCCACCCACGCTTTAACTTGACAGACTGTACATGGTAGACAAATCCAGGGAACCCAAGAAAGACCTGAGGACAGTGGTTCAGATGCTCTGGAATTAACTACTGAGATCGAAAAACATCTCGGTGTAGCAATATAGCCTTAATAGCTTGAATCCCATAAACTAAATTAAGTTAAACTATGTAAGAAATAAAATTATATCGCGCACGCTTTTAACATTAATTAATAAATCTTCCCACAATAGAAGAGCCACCTTCTTGCAGAATTTCCTAAAGTCTGTAACTAATTACAAGAAAAATCAATGCTGCCTTGCCGCTTTGTATAAAACCCACTATTGTCTGCTTGCATTTTCTGCAGGAGCGTGGAATATTTTAAAAACTTGAAGTCTCCAGTTATTTGTCAATATTGCGTATACTATGAAAAAATTCTGAAAAAATAAATTGTTTGAGAAATAGGCACCACCTTTAGAAGTTTTCTGTTTAACGCTGTCAGAATATTTTTTTTTGTAAGAAAATAATATTTCTGATAACGCAAACAGTATATTTTCATCCTCAAAATAACCTGAAGATAAACAAATTTAGCGCCAAGAACAAAATAAAATAAACTAATTGCTAAAGAAGCACACAGTATATTACCAGGTTGCAAATGGATACGGCAAATAAATCTAAAATATTCAGCGTCCTGATATCTCTACTCATTCAAAATGAGTATTGAGGTTCTGGATGTTTGTTTTCAAATGTCATTAAATTTAGAGCAGGGTCGTTTCTCGATTTGCAGAACTTTAAATCAGCAGAAAGAAATGTTTTTCGGATATCGAGAACTGCAGCGCGTTCAGAACTGAAATCTAGCTGCCCTGACCATTTTTTGAAGGTCTTGTTGTTTTAGGAAGTAAAACCGTTACTTTAAGTGTTTGAAATTATTATCTTCCCCCAGGGAGGTGTGCAGTGAAGCTCTGAAACAGGGCTGGTCAATTCTCGGAAGGGTTATATCAGGGAGCCCTATCTCAAGGTTTCAATGTATTTAGTATTTAAGTAAAAGGCACCTTGGCCTGCAGTAGGAGGACAACTTGCCATTTTTCCAAGGTTTCGTCCTTCAAAAAAGTAATGTTAGTAGTCAAGGTATTTAGAATACATTTCCTTTGCGAAAGTTACCTTCAGAACTGAAATTTTATTCACCCCAAGTGTTCTTCTAAGGTCTCGAATTTTTAGAAAGTAAACCAGATAGTCCAGGTATTCAAAATACATATTTTCCAAGCAAGTCCTATGCAGAACTGAACTATGTAGGAGACACCGTGACCATTTATTCAAATGAGAATTAATCACTAAAATTCCAAAGATTACAAGGATGCAGATTCGCTTCATACTCTGAATATAGGAGAAACAAGAAAATATCTGCTGAAGCCCAGTTCGTGTAATTGGTTAGCGCTCTACTCGCGAATAGTGGCATTTCCGGTTAAAATCCGGGCAGAGGCAGATTTTTGTTTGCTTCTCCAGAAAATGATATGACCAGTAATTGACAATATCTAACATCATAAATTAATCTAGTCATTAGAATTATTTACATAGCTGTATTTAATTAAAAGAGACAAAAAATTAAATTAATAAAAATCAACCCACAGAGATTTCCAAGGCTCGATTTCATATCTTTATCCCCACAACAATATTAGGAAGTCCTAGAATTAAACAATCCTTAGTATATTTCCTGAACCCGAAACCCTAATTCGTTAACCCTGAATATTAAAGTGAACAAAAAGTTGCAAATTTAAAACAATCGTACCAGGCACCAAGACAAGACTCTAGCTGATATCACAATCTGCCTAGATAAATGTACAGGGGGCTGTTTTTTGGGTTTCTTTATTAAAGTATGAGATTTTTGATACAAACTAGAGTCACTTAACTGTCAACGACAGGTGAGTGTGGTTTGTTATTGTACTATGGATTATTTTTCGGCGTTTTCGAGTATTACCCCTGATAAAAAAAAGTCGACACGATGCCACCCTACGCGCCGGCACACAATCTGATTGACACGACCACTGTTCAAGCACATGAGTAGCTCAGTGTAAGCGTTATTGCTGGCAATATTGGCTGCCCGACCGTCTGGCGACCAACGCTCAGTGGTCTGGAATAGGAATTTACTGTTCATAATCGCCCACCGGTCGTATTTCTTAACCGATTTAAAAGATTTTTTTTAGAAATGCTCAGCAATTAATTTTTAAAAGAATCGTGGTTTGCTTTTTTAAATTTTTTTTTCACAGAGCAACAATATATAAACAAATATAGTAACAAAATTGACCATTTTAGCTTTGTGAATTTTTATCTCAAGAAAAAATATAGATAGAAACTCACTATCAGCTGGAATTATTGCACATGCATTCATAAAACATAATTAATTTTAATAATATTTAACTTAATTATTATAAACAATTTCTATAAACAAATTCTTTATAAACGAGTTTTTCTCATAACTGAATTGATTTTTCTGAACAAAAGTAATTCACAATTGTCTTTCAAGCCGTTTCCTCGTAGAAAAAAATGTTTTTTTCTTCAATAATTATTAGAGTGACATTCATTACGGTGACTAACCAACGAAATTAAATAAAGAATAATTTATATGATTGTTATAAAGAATTTTTTTAACGAAACTATGATTTATTTTTTTTACATGCAAAAAGAACGGTTTTCCACTGAAATTATCCGACAATAAACTAACAGTGATTGCAAAATTGGATATGGGACATTAAATAATAATTTGCGTAATTGTTAATAACAATTTCTGTAGAAAACTGTCCATAGCAATAACGCTGTACGGCTCGTAGTTTCTTCTCGAATGTTGATCAAGTGTCAGAAATAACTGGAGTAAATAAAGAACTCATTAAAATGTTTAGAAACATGCTACAAATGTTAGTTAGTAGCAGAAAAATTCCTCCTCTCTTTTTCAACGAGTATGCTTTTAGTACAGCAAAACTGTATGTGAGCATATATCCATGGTACTACATGCCTTCTTCAGTTCATAAAATACTGCTGCATGGGGGAAAAGTTATGGAGAATTTTATGCTGCCAATTGGCATGTATTCCGAAGAAGCTTCTGAAGCCAGGAACAAGGATATCAAGTACATTCGACAGTTCAACACAAGAAAAATCTCTCGATTGCATACTATGGACGACCTAATTTACAAACTCCTTGAGTCCTCAGATCTTTTCATTGCATCCTTGAAGTCTGAATGGGAGTAAGTTGAAGTTGAACTTGATCAAGAACTCGATGAACTAATAGAACAATTCGAATCTAAAAATGATTCGAGTTCTGAATCGTAATTTATTTATTTTAAGTTTTTTATAATAATCTCATTATTATAAGTATCAATTTTTTCATTGGTTCAATAAAACAAATAAGATTATCAAAAAATGATTGAAGAAAAAATAACTTTTTTCTACGACCAACCGCATATTGTCATGCATTTTTTAAAAATTGTTATTAACAATTACGCAAATTTCTATTTAATGTCCAATATCCAATTTTGGAATCACTGTTAGTTTATTGTCGGATAATTTCAGTGGAAAACCGTGCTTTTTTCATGTAAAAAAAAACACGCTTTCAAGACTTTCAGACGTTGCTGATTAGCAGAGGAGTCGAATTTTTCATCAGAGCTTCCGTAACATTGTTTCGCAGATCTTTTTCGATAGTTTGTCACAAAAACGGGCCGATTGTTTAGCAACAAGAACTACGAGGGTAGTTCAATAAGTCCTTAGAATGAAGTATAAAAACAATTTTTTTTGGGTACATTTTTTTTTATTTTTCAACATAATCTCCTTGGAGCTCTA
>NC_046661.1:143670645-143675650 GCF_010883055.1 Belonocnema kinseyi | reverse complement strand
GAGGGAGCTCTTCTTAATATTTTGACACCAAAATCATGTCGATACACCTTACCGACTGCGAGTAAAGCCACCCACGCTTTAACTTGACAGACTGTACGTATAGCCCAGGATGCCTTTTGCCTGTAAGCAATCCTGGGCTTGATCTCAGTATTTCCAATGCTTCGTCCAGATCCAGTCTTTGATGGACATCCTGATGCAGCAAGACAAGGTTCAGTACAGGTTTCGATCCTATGCATTCACTTCCTGCGCGCTTTTTCGCCAACTGTTCCTCTTTTTCGTTGCTCTTGATCTTGATGTGATCAGGAACCCATATTTGAACCATGATTTTAAAATACCCTAATACTGTAATTTCTACTATACTTTTACAATATGACTGTATAGTAAAATAATAATCAATATACTGTAAATCAATCTCATCATTCAGCAGTAGTCAAAAGTTTTTAACTATACTTATTTAAGCAAATAAGACAATAAGATTCATTGAAAGAATCTGGAAGAATTCATAATAATTTTGTCAATATAAAAAAAAATGTGAGAAAAACTTTGAATTATTTTAAAAGATACTTAGAAGTTTCTCAAATTTCGAAAAGATTATAAAATAATTTAAATCTTAAGAATACTTAAAAAAATATAATCAAAATGTTCTTCAAATAATTTGTTATTTAAAAAATGAATTTTCGAAGAAGTTTAGAAAGATACTAAAACATTTGAAAACATTTATAAAAATATTTTTAAGAATATGACAAAGGCACAGTATTTCGGAAAAACGGCTTTTGTCGCTTTTCCAAAAAGTTAATTTTTTCCTTTCGAAGGTATTTTTATAACAAAAGTTTATAACAAATTCGTAAATATTTTTTTTTGCACAATTTTCATGCGTTCAAAATGGATGGCTAATGAACGTGACCTTTATTTTAAGGCACTAAAAGATTATACCAAAGGCCAATCCAATCTGTCAATTCTTTCGAATTTTTTCTTTCGAAATCTCTTATAAGAATGTAATCAGTTATTTTGAACAACCAAAAAAAAAAGAAGAATTTCTAAACTTTTCTTATTGAGCAAAATAGATGAATTTTTAACAAAATTGTCAAATCCTCGACCAAAAAAAATTAATTTTTCGCAAGCAATATTAATTCTCTCACTAGAAATACGAATTTTCAACAAATTATATGATTTTTCTACCAAATAGTCAAATTTTTAACTCACAAATAGTGCGTTTTAAACAAAGAATGGAAGTTAAATTTTCAGATAAAAGAATTAATTTTGACAAGAAGAAAACGAATTGTCGAGAAAAAAGTTTAAAAAGTTAATAAAGAGACAAACACAAACTCGTTAATTAATTTTCAACCAAAAAGATGCATTTTTCCCGCAAAGTCGAATTGCCAAACAGTCTAATTAAATTAAAAAAAAAAACAACTAATTTTTAACAAGACAGAAGAATTTTTAGTCAAATATGTGAACTTCCAGTCAAAAAAGATCAATTTTGAACCGAATAGACAAGATTAATTTTCTAGTCGAAAAAATTAATTTTCAATTAAATACATGAATTTTCTATCAAATAGTGGAATTTTAAACTGATAATCAATACTATCTTAAATAAGGTTGTTTAACTTACAACCAAGTAGTTAAATTTTCAATAAAAAGAGAACGAAATTAAGATGAAAATGATTTTTAACAAAAAGGATCATTTATGCACCAAGAAGATTAACTTTCTGCAAAAAAAAAACGATTTTGAACAAAGTTATTTAATTGTTAAGAAAAAAAGTAGAATTATCTACAAAACATTTGAATTTTTTACCCGAAAATATGTTTTTTCCAACAAAATATATATAATAGATCATTTTTCATGCAACAAATATTTTATTTTAAATACAAAATATATGAATTCAACCAAAATAGACAAATTTTTAACGAAATACATGAATTTTCCACAAAATAATTAAACTCTTAAGTTAAAACCCTAATAATTTATTCAATAATTATTTTTTAAACAACGTTTTTTCATTCACGTTATAGATAGTTTTTTTAGATAGATTGCATTGGGAAAGGAAAATACCGTGTAATAACTGACATAGTGTAAGCGATTTAAGGACTAAAGTTTTCTCCACATTTAATATGCAAAGGTGCAAGTGATAATAATTGTTAATATAATTGCTAGCTGAGTTTTTGAAAAAAATATTAGTCTATTCATTTTTTAACTGCGATATAAGTTAAAAAGATCTAATTAATTGATTGCCTGATAATTTATTCTTTAGCAATAGCTAGCATACATTTTCTTCCAAAAGCATTTTTATGCGAGACTAAAATAGAATTTTTTAAAATTTATTTCCGAAAAAGACAGGTTGGGGCATTAACGAAAGATTTAATAATTCAGTACTTTAAAACATTGAATCTTTATTGCAATTATCAGTGATTTGCACGATTTAAAGCCGACTTTGAATCACAAAGAACCTTATATTTGAGTTTAACATTTTCTTAAATTGAATTAAAGTGTAGAGGATTTTAATTTACATGTTGTTTACATGCACTACTCTAAAATTCTTTAATATTGGGTTCTTTCTGCCTAAGGGAGTATCCTTAATTTCTTCTCGGTTTAATAAGAAAATCGCGCCGCTGTCCATGTTTATTTTAACCCTTGATAAAGAGAATTTTTTGTCAAATATTCCGCGAAGAATTGTATTATTGCGTTCCAATATTGCGATGATATCACCAGTTGATGTTATTAAAACCAGTCGCTCTTCGGTTGGCATGGGCGCAGGGCTGTTGTTTGCTCCTCTTAACTGAAATGGCACATCGGCAGGAAAAGTGTATCTGCGAATTTCGAATACTTTGTGCGGATTCGAGTTTGGAATTAGCCGAATAAATCTGAGTTCTTCATGGTGAATTCCAAGTACGAGCGAAGAACTATACTTGCGAGGAGACCTGCTCCTGGCTAAACTATCAGGCTTGGCGGAACCAGGAGACCCAGCAGGAGAACGATCTCTACCAGGTTGATGAGATCTGGATCTGTCATGAAGAGAAGAATCAGCGTGGGATGGAGACCTGGCAGAAGATGAAGCTCTGTCAGGAGGAAGAGAATTATCATAAGAAGAAGCGTTTGAACGGCGAAAACCAGGAAGCGGGTCGCCATTAGGTAAACATTCGAATTGTGAACTCAACTCTGCAACAAGAAACAGAGTGACATTATGCATTTCGCTAAGGGCATAGCAAGATTAGCTTGTGTGTGCTGCCCGCGCTTGTATCTGATTCGGATTTGCATAATAAGTTGGCATTATTATACGATTAAATTTTATCAAAGATTATATTTAAATAAAAATTTGTATGGGAGTTATACACACTTAAATTGCAAAAGGTATCCTATGTCTTAAGTTGGACCAAATTATACACGTTTTAAAAATTTCATCAAGATCGGTTAAGTATTTTTGGAGTATAGTGGTTCCATAGCAATCAGGTGAGTAGACCGTGCTTTAAAAAATGGTTAATATTAAACGTTTTCCTGTGAAATTAGTTCCGTTTAGCGTCATTTTCTTTCGATAATAATCTAACCTTTTTTGATTATCCAATTATTTTCATAACATAAATCAAGGATTTGGAATAGTTCTCTGAACATTTACTGCATTTCTCGTTTTTCTTGTGATACTTTATAATACGTGTAAACGTTCATTTATTTTGTAACGTCAACTGTTTTGTCGATAACATTCAGTGCATTCTTCGCTTCATTTTTATGTTGAAAAAGTCGATGAAAACAAATTGGATACTCAGAAAAGGTTCGATTGTCGAAAGAAAATGATGCTACACGGGACCAACTCCACGGAAAAACAAAGTGGAGAATGAACTGAATGTCGTTGCCAAAACAGTTGAAGTGATGAAACAAATGATTGCTTACACGTTTTATAAAGAATCATTCAAAAATTGTGAAATAGGGATGGGCGATACTGAGAAAAAGTATCGATACTTTAAAAAGTTCGATCTTCATCCGAGTACCGATCTGACTGCAAAAGTATCGATACCAAAGAATCGACGACAAAGTATTGAATTTTTTTTTGGTATAAATGTTTTCGTCAATTTTCTCGACATTTATTTTACAGCTAAGGCAAGTTAAGGGCACATGATACTTCCAAACTACATAAAAACATAGTACATAGTACAAAAAACATAGCAGCATTACCGGAATAGCAGATAGCTGAAAACTGATCCTAAGCTCAGAATAGTGCACATGCATACAATTTTTATTTAGCAAAATAAAATTGTTTGTGACTATCCCTCAAAAAGTTGGATTTACCACACGACGAAGTACGAGGGTGAATCAAATATTAACCGGAATTCTTTTTAAATATTTATTTATTTATAAAACAATACAAAAATACTATTGATTATTTTTCTACATAGTCTCCTTCACGCTCTAGACATTTTTTCCAGCGCTTTGGAAGCTTGTTAATTCCTTGCTCGTAGAAACTTTGAGGTCGAGTCATCAACCAATTGCGCACGAATTCCTCAACATCTTGATCGTTGTCAAATCGCAATCCTCCAAGTGCATCTTTCATGGGCGCAAACAAATGATAGTCACAGGATGGCAAATCTGGGCTGTATGGAGGATGCTCAAGGGCTTCCCAATGCATATCCTCCAGTTTTTGTTTCGTTTCACCCACCGTATGTGGCCTGGCATTGTTATGAAGAAGGATGACGTTTCTGATGGGGTTACCGCGTCTTTTGCTTCTGCAAGCGGCTTTTGCTGCCTCCAACAGCTGGCAGTAGTAGGCAGCGTTAACCGTACGTCGACCATGTAGGAAATCAATGAGCAACACTCCTCTGTAGTCGAAAAAGACGGTCGCGAGGACCTTACTGGCTGAGAGACGGGGTTTGGCTTTCACAGGATCGGCTTCGTCTTTCCTTCGCCATTCTTTATTCGCCATCTTGGACTCGGGAGTGTAATGATGCACCCATGTTTCATCACATGTCACGATATGCTTCAAGAAAGTCTCTCCCTCCCGCTGAAATCGATTCAGAT
>NC_046661.1:143665313-143670545 GCF_010883055.1 Belonocnema kinseyi | reverse complement strand
ACAGCTCACCAAGCGTTTTACCCACTCCTAATACACTACATTACAAGAACCTACACTGTGAGAGTGCTTGCGATTAGCTAAGAAAAGTATTTGTAAAATTCCAGTTTATATTTGATCCACCCTCGTATCACATGCCCTTAACGTTTTTCTTCTAAATTTCAAGTTCAAATTTGATAGGTATCAACAAAAAGAGCCTGACGTGTATAAAAGTATAATCCTACTTTTTATTCAAATAATTATAAACTAGCAATTAGAAATGAGGCTAGTACATAATATGGTTGATTCCATATAACAATATTGTATAGTTCTAATATATTTATTATTGTAAACAATATTGTAGTAGTCCTTAAATATGCGTATTTTTTATTTTATGTCCCTGCGTAGTTATCTTATTACATTATTTACTGCTAATATCACATTAAGTTGAACGAAATTACATCAGTTAAAACATTGTGACTACATTATGTAATTAATTTCATAAACAATATTGGAGTACTCTTAAAATATGCACATCTTCGATTTGATGAACCTGCGTTGTAATTCTGTTCCATTTTTTACTGCGTGTATCACATTATTGAGATTAAATTAATTATAACAGTATTTCTACGTACTATAGTTAATTCCGTAAACAACATTGACGTGTTCTAAAATATGCGCATCTTTGGTTTTACATTATTTTTTTTACATTATTTATTGTGACAACTACATTTTTTTTAAAAAATGCCATAAGCTATAACAGGGTCTCTAAAGACAAGATATGAGCAGGATATCAATATCCAGCGTAATGAGGCATGCCGGTTTTAACATCCAGCCCATAAAGGCACGACATACGCCAGATTTAGTCAATGTCGAGCCAACGAAGTCAAGAAATAAGCTGGCTGTTGCCAATATTTAGTCAATGAAGGCTAGATATGAGCAGAATGTAGTCAATATCTAGCAAATGAAAACAAGATATGAGGAGTTTGTTGCCAATGAACTAACCCGAAGAAACCAACCCGAACGAATCACCCGGACGAACCAACCAAAACGAACCCAAACCAAAAGAACCAACCGAAACGATACAATACAAACGAAACGAGCCAGCTCGAACGAACCGCCCCAAACAAAACCAATTAACCCAAACAAACCAACATGAGCGAGCGAACGAACCAAACTAAACGATCTAACACAAACGAACCAATTAACCCGAACGAACCACCCCAAATAAGCGAACCCAAACCAAACAAACCAACTGAAACGATACAATACAAACGAACCAAAGGAACCAACATTGACTAAGTCTCGCTTAGGTCGTGCCTTTATTGGCTGGATGTTGCAACATCATGCCTTCCTTGGCTGGATATTGATTTCTTAATCATATCTTATCTATATTGGCTGAATCTCAACAACAAATGTTAAGTTCACCTTGAAAAATGACCCGTATCTCAAGGTTATGACCTCCTCAGAATATTTAGGATAGATAGAAAATTTCTGAAAATGTCATATAATGTTTATTACGGCGTTTAAGACAATGCTCGACATAATAAAGAGAGCACGAATAATTCCATGACTCAAAATAGAGAAAGTATATTCTGATAGTAATGGAATAATTCGCGGACTATTTTAATTATTTCGAGAATCGGTTTAAACCTTGTAGTAAATGTTTAGAAATGTGTGACCTATCCTGAAGTCTTAGACAGTCAAGTAAAGTTTCAACCCAAATTGCTGAAACTTTACATTTTTTAAACTTTAAATTGCAATTTTAAAATCCTCAGTTCTTCTCTTTAACACCAGACAGAAAAAATAATTGCAATAAACGCTCAGGATTTAACCTACTTTTAAAATCACTGTCATTGAGACCTGCTCTTGAAAACAAGCACTCGCGGGGAACCGATGTAGCTGGAATACTTAGGTATTTAACTGCAACATGATAGACATTCGGAAAAGCGTGTTTTGTCGCTTCCCAATATTTTAACGGATCTTCCTTCTTTGGAATAACGACTTGCGACAAATAGTTTCTTAGTTCTGACGGAATTCCACCTGGTTCATCAGAACGTGGAACGCTTCGAGCTCTCTGATCATGATGATTCCATAACTCGTCAGAATTTTGTTTAATATTGTTGTCCTCCTGCGCATTATGTGACTCCGTTGGCCTTGTCTCTCTATTCATCTCTGCTGAAACTACCGCAAGAGTTTGAGACAGAGTTCGACACTTTTAGAAAAATGAAGCTTTTTAAAGCGACGATCAAGTAGAGTCGCTATTGCAAGGATCAAATATTTTTCTGCTCGCGAATCAAATCTGAATTTTATTTCTTCTAATAAGTTCATTTGCTATGCTATGGCTATTTATGAAATAGGTTCCTTTTTCTCCAGAGCTGCATTCAGACAGATAACTATTGGGATCGATTTACTATAAGTAAAATCGTCATCGTATAATTCTCTAGTGCCCTTTTCAATCGGTTTGAAAGGATGCATTATTTCTTTTAGAGTTTCTATTTCTTCCGGAAGCAACATAGGTGGACCCTCACGCAGCTTAAGAAGAGCTGCGCTAACCCAAGAAGCTATCAAAAAAAAAGCGCTCTATCATATAGTAAGTTCTATTCCATAGATTGTCTTCTTGTAGGATTAATTTATGCAAAGTTCCCTCCGTTTTTCGAGCTGCGAACTGAAGACGTCGTAATTCGTCTACTGCATTATTGCTTTGCTTAAAAAATTTGACTATCCGTTTTAACCTGTCTACAATTTCTTGTAACATTTGCGTCTTCTCCATTGCAAGTTCTGGAATCAACTGTATTGTGGGCGCAAGACATGGTAAGTGAAGGGACTTGCCAAACATATCATGAATAGCTTTTACTATATTTGCTGCGTTATCAGTGATAACTGAACTTATAGACGATCTTAGGATGTTCCATTCCTGGCATAAATTGTCAAGTTGAGTACACAAACAATCAGAAGTATGACTTTCATTTAGCGGAAAGCACTCTAGTTCAACGGATTTTATACTAGAAGGTTCTGGATAATGTACAGTCAAACCCAAGTAACTTTTGTTAGTATTTCTATCAGTCCAGTTATGCGTATTTAAACTAACAATTTTTATACTTTTTAAATCAGATTTTACTTTCTCACTTAAAGTATTATATTTTGTGCCTAATAATTTTGTAACTGTTTTCCTACTTAGCGGTTAGTATAGCGGAACTCTCGCTTGGGAAAATTTCCGGAGACCTCACCTTTCGCTTGGTTTTAGGGACAGATCAGCAGCAGCAATCATATATAGTAAAGCATTAGTTAATGCAACATTTTCCCTTCCACCTTCTGCAAAAAAATACTTATCTAGTACAAGTGGATAAAGGAATCGTCCCCTTCGTATTTGTATTTTTGTATTCTTATGATGGGCAGATGACTGTATCAGAGCTTACATATAAATTTCATTCGGTAAAACAAGTACTTTTGTAAGTAAATCTGTTGGACACAAGCTCTAGCTTCAAAATTCAGTTATCTCATTATACTTGTAGCATAATTTTTAATTATATAATTATTTTATTTGAGGCACGTAGTCCTCAGTAAACGATCAGGCGACTAATTGCTACATGTATATATGTATGTATGTGTGTATTGGCGCTAAAATTATTGTAAAGGCTCCGGTCTTTTCAACTCTACCAATCATTTTCACATTATGTAAGAGACAACGAACACAAATTAAAAGAGAGGCATGCTTTAAGGTGAGCGCGAAAATCTCACATCATAATGAAGCGTTCTGGGCGTTCATTTAATGTTTGCTTATAGTCGAGTGTGGTTGACAATGATCGATTTTCTGCCAAATGGTAGTTATTTAATGTAAGTGCCCAAAAAATTATTTGTCTATGTGCCACATTTGTGAATTTCAACTAGCTGCGATTGTGATAACAACGAGTCGATTATTTCAAGGTATTTTTTTAAAAATTGTGTCACAGATTTGAGAGGGTTGAGTGAAGCCGTTAAAACCGGTACTTGAAAACGCGAAACTCTCTGTGTTTCAGCGTGGCGAATTATTTTGATTCTGTAATTTTTATTCAACTTAATCTTCAAGATTCAAAATTTGGAAATTCGTTTCGCCAAATCCTTTGTCTACTGTGACTTCTTTCTGTGCTTCTTTCTTTTACTAATCTTGAAACATATCCGCAGAAAAATGGCTTATACTCAACACTAAAACGATACATCGCTACTCACGATAAGTGTCCTTTTTTACGTCCCTGATTTTTGCAGTGATCTCAATTTTTTTCATGACCTTTTTTCTTATCGTCCATCTTTTGGTTTATGTGTGAATCTTGTGTGACCTGTATGTTCGGATGACCTATTTTGTTATTTATAATGGCGTTAAGAATCAGGCGATTATGTGTCCTTTTAACTTTTTAGCAATTTGGAAAATTCTTTCTCTCACCATTATGCATAGTTGTACGTTAAATGTAATTTTTTTCTAATTAAACGCTTGAATTTTTAACATATAAGAACTGATTATCGTTTCTTTTTTCCTTTTTACCGATTATTTTCAGGATTCTTACCTTATTTTTTATTTAATGTTTAAGGGTTGAATTTTAGCATCGATTTGAATATCTTGTTGAAATCTTTCGGTCTCGTACTTTCAAATAAAAAAAAGATAATTTTTATGTTAGTTTAAAGAAAAAATCGTTGCAAAAGTTTTAATTACATTCAGTTATCTCGGAATAAATAAAAACTTCTTATATAAAAATCCATGTGAATAATAAATCATGAGCCTCTGTTAGCATGCCAGATAATAAATTACTAAATTTGTTACGATCTATGTAATTATCAATAAAAATTAGAAAATAGGTTATTTAGAAATGAGGAAATTCGAAGAATAGAATATATGAAACTTGACGAATGAGAAGCTTAAATATTTTAAATCCAAACCGTATCATGAAAGTTAAAGGACATAAATGATTTACATGTGAGATTCAAGGATGTAAATGGTTTACATATAAAATAGAATAGGTAGACTAGGAAGTGGAACTTAAGGAAATATGGTATATACCTTCATAAGATTTGATTTCTTCAAACACGTCATCGATTCAGTGATCCCAGATCTGAAACGAGATGTGGTCCAATACTACGATAGGGCTATGTCCGTGTGAATATAGTAGGAGACGATGACTATTCCCTAGGAGCATTTAGAAGAGCGATATTAAGGTGAATGCCGTAGGAGTGACAGAGATGGTAATAAAGTACTCTTAGTGCCGCATTGTGCCTTTGAATGTA
>NC_046661.1:143663157-143665213 GCF_010883055.1 Belonocnema kinseyi | reverse complement strand
TTAAGGTGGCTAAGGCTGAAGGTCACTTCAAAGTCATTTAAGCTTATACGAGGTTTGCTTACCTTTGGGAAGAGAAGCTTTCAAAATTTTGTCGTAACGACCAAAGTTATTTAACATCAAACGACCGAAGTTATTAGCAATCAAAACATTGTTTGAGTTCAAATTACCTTTAAGGTTATCCGGAACATATGTCCTAATTGCATATTTGAATGTAAAATTTTCCGTTTTTTCGATTGCCGGACTCAAAAAGGGACGTTTCCATAACAAAATAGAGTTGACCTTAAAACAACAATGAAGGTCATCATCAAGGTCAAAACTAAGGACACTATCAGATTTCTTGTTAAAAGTTATCACAGGAATAACCTTGACCTTTGTGAAAAATCGCTCACTTAAGAAGATACAGGCCTGTTCCGCTACTTTGGTGACACCATGTATAATTTTATATACATATACACTCAGTGAGATAAATTTTAATAGTTCAGTAACAAGCATAAGATGATCTGTAAAATTATCAAAAATCCTCAGGACACTTGCTTTAATTGGAAAGGACGTGAATATCGAGATCAATGAAAGTAAGGTATCCCAGAATTCGGCAAATATTTAATAACATTGCTGGAACTCGTCAGAAACCAACCATGTTTATAGAATGTCAAAATTCTAGCAGCGGAGAGGAATCCATACATAGTATCATCAGCATTGAATGGCATAGCAGGCAATTTCCCAGGTTCATTATTAGCAATATAACGGTACATGTTGGAATTATTGAAAAAAATTATTTATGTACTAACATGGTGTGTAATATTTAACAGGTTGGAATAATTGAATAATTCGGCCAAAATTTTCTTTTTTGGAAAAGTTCCACCAAGTGGAACAGGTTCTATTCAAAAGAAACCTTGAGTTCTTGAACCCAATATGCAATTTTTAAACGACGTATTGGAAGTTTATCCATAAGTATCTGTAGATAAAATACAAACATGTCTATTATTATAATTTATAAGAACTTGCACGTTATGAACCCCAGACATCTCTTCCACCAAGATGGTGGCTTCCCTAAGCATGCCTTCCAACAAGATAGAAACCTCAGCAAGCATCGCTTTCCTAAACTGGAAGGCTAATCAGGATATCTTTTCCCCTCTTAGCTGTTAAACGTTACTATAGGCAGTCTTTCCCGGGTATCACTATTTCCGTCAAATATTAAGAGCATGAAACCGTGGCATCAAGTGGCAAGTCTTCCCCGGGCATGACATCTCCAGTGAAATATTAAGACCTAAGAATATGGCAATAATGGGCAAAACTTTCACAGGCATCACATCTCAAATTAAATATTAAGAACATTGCACTGTGGCCTCAAGTTGCAACCCTTCTCTGGGCATTACTTCCTCAGACAAATACTTAAAAGATGACACTGCAGTCTCAAGTGGCAAGCCTTTTCCGATCATCACTTCCCCAGTGAAATATTTAAAATGTCGCAGACAGGACTCATTGGACGCCTTTCCAAAGCATCACTTCTTTAGCCAAATGTTAAGGCCAAAGAGACGGTCGATGCCACAGTACCGGGGGCTTAACATTTTGCTGAAAATAAATACATGGAGGAAGGCTTGCTCATGCAATTCTCACCTTACTGCAAAAGAATGCCGTATAATGGTACTCTTTAAGAGTCATTATTGCAGTCAAATAATCATCTATGATTACTCCAATGATATACTCTCGACCCATTTCCTTACGTATTCCGGCATACCAAGCGCCTGCTGTTAGATGACGTGGCATACTAGGCAGTCTGATAAGTATCTGAAAATTCTAAGAGATGGCATTAGTATTCACTAATGTGAACCATTTTCGTCGAGCTTGATCCTTCAAATGACGCCTGTCAAAACTTCAGCCATTTATGTTTGTGCATTTACAAGTTACAGCACTGAGAAGCGACTAACCTCCGAGTTTTTTTTAATATGGAAATATCTGAGTTTCGAGTTTTGATCAAACACTACTATCTTCGCTAGAAAACGATATCCGAGACCAAGGCCAAGCTGGATAAGTATTACCCGGACTCTGCACCGTC
>NC_046661.1:143642566-143663057 GCF_010883055.1 Belonocnema kinseyi | reverse complement strand
TAAGGCTGCTTACTCTGAGAGGTCGCCCGGTATCCCAGAGTCACCGTTCTAGACACCTCACCCAGGTGCCATTCAGCTTTCGGCATGGTTTTCACACCTCCGTTTGGGGGTTAATTCCTTCGGGAGGACCCCTGGAAAATTGTCCGTGACTGCCTATTTATTTTTGTAACCATATTCAGCAGAAACCCTTGGTACAGGGACCGTCTATCCGCAACCCGAGGACGCGTTCGGTGGCTTTGTCATAGGCCCTTCGGTTTGAATGCCTCTTAAATTCTTAAAAGTATTTTTATCTTTCTGGAATTTTTCTTGAAATTTTGAAAAGTTATTTCAAATGTAAAACGCTGCCTCAAAACACCCCCAATTTTCCTAGGAATTCTACCATATAAGTTTTCAGTTTTCCACACATTTGGTTCAATTTTCAATTTGATAAAAAACATTAGTGCCCAGACGTTTACGTTTTTAACGTCTGGCTTTCTTTTTGTTTAAGAACCTTCGAATAAATGTGCATTTTTTTTAAATCTTCGGCAGTTTAAAAATCTTCTTTATTCGCCTTTATCTGAAAATGTAACTATTATAGGATTGATTAAAAATTAATCGTATATATTGGTTAAGTTTGAAAATCGTTTTTTTATAGAACATTAATCTTCTTGGTCAAAAATTCACCTGTTCCCTTGAAAATTTAACAATTTTATTGAAAATTCGTTTTTTTTCCTTGTTTAATTCAATTTTTTATTACAGCTTTTATCTGGAAATTGAACTATTCCATTTTTGGTTAAACTTTATTCTGTAAATTGTATTAGTTAAAACACCAATTATTTGTTAAAAAATTAATTTATTTGTTTTCGATTATGAATTAAAATATTATTTCAGTATGAAAAAATTTTTATTTTCAACCCATTCAATTTGAAATTTTGTAATTTAAAAAAAGGAAATTTCGTTAATTATCAGCAATATTTGACCGTTCATTTAAAACAATCCATTACGAATAACTGTTAAAAACTATTTTTGCATTGTTATTTAGAGATAAAAATTTTAGTTCGCCAATTGAAAATGTTAGAAATTAACTTAATATCAAAATAATTGAATTTTCAACTAAAAAAAAAAGAGAATAACAAATTTCCAATAAAATAATTACATTTTCTACTAAAATGATAATCTCTTCAACAACAAAAGAAGTTTTAATTCTTGATTAAAAACTGTTGAACCTTAAAAATAAAAGCGTAATTTGTATTTTTTAACCAGAAATCTCTCAAATGTTAAAGTTATAAAAAATTTTAAACGGTTATTTCGTATTTTAAAATAATTTAATTTAAAAAATTGTAAAATTAAAAGGTGTTAAAAGTTTGTGTTTTATACGTATGAATTATTGAGCGTTTAAATGAAATATTTCTGAATTAAAAATTTTTTTCAAAGCAATTGTATGTATTTCTGAATTGGATCAGAGATTTTTTGAAAAAAAAAGTTCAGATCTTGGACACGCCATTATAAACAACAATTAAAAACTATACAAATTTGAACAGAGTGGTTAGAAATAAAAAGCCTTGATTTGTTAAAATTGTAATGAGCTAAATTTTAAGTTTGAACGCTACAATTTTAATTTAGAATAATATTCAAAATTAATTTAAAACTTGAAATTATTTGAAATAATTTGACACATGATGTAGATTTTTGCAGATTTAAAAAAAAAGCTTTTGAGAATTGTAAAATATTCAAAAAGAATAACAAAAATTGTTGTGATTGCTAAGAAAATTGAAAATGATTTTTTAGTTTGAAAAATTAATTTTAAGTGAGTATTTGAAAAGAGTTTAAAAATTAAAAAAAAAAGGAATCAGGACGATTTTGAGGCAATTTTTTTATCTTGCAGTTTTTTTAATTTGAGGAAAAAAATCTAATTACCACAATAAAACAAATTTTCAACCCAAAAGTTTACTTTTCAGCAAAATAAATTAATTTTCTATCAAATAATTGGTGTTTTAACTAATAAAATGTACAGGATAAAGTTTCAATCAAAAATGGAATAGTACAATTTCCAGATAAAAACTGCGCTAAAAAATTGAATTGAACAAGACAAAAGACGAATTTTCAACAAAATTGTTAAATTTTCAAGGGAAAACGTGAATTTTTGACCAAGAAGATTAATGTTCTTTACAAAAAAAAAAAAAACGATTTTCCAACTTAACCAATATAAACGATTAATTTTTAATCAATCATATAATAGTTACATTTTCAGATAAATATAAATAATTTTTTAAAGAAAAAATTAATTTTAAACAAAGTTGTTAAATTTTCGACCAAGAAAATTAATAATTTACAAAAAAAGACAAATCTTAAACAAAATACATGAATTTTTAAAGAAATTATTTAATTTTAAAGTAATAAAGACGAATTATCTACAAAAAATTGAAATTTTTAAGCGAAAAATATGAGTTTTCAATGAAAGAGTTAAACTTTCAACCAAATAGTTAAATTTTCAATCATAATTAAAAACCTTGTTGAAAACACGTATTTTTTTGACAAAGTAGTTCAACTCTTAGTGAAATAATCGACTTTCAAGCCCAAGAAGATGTACAGTTGATATTTTAACCAAACACTTGCATTTTTGACCAAAACGATAAAATTTTCAACCAAAAGGATTAAATTTCTACTAAATAAGGTCAATTTCCAACAAAATCCATAAACTTTCAACGAAATTATTTAATTTTAAAAACAAAAAGAGTATTTCCACCCAAAACTTATAATTTTAATTTTTAACAATATATTTGCATTTACAACAGAACGATTTTACAACCAAAACATATTTATAGTTCATAATTCAACCGAAAAATGTAATTTTTAATCAAAAAGTATAAATTTTCCATAAAACAATTTAATTTCTACAAAGAAAGAGGACCTTTTAACAGAACACATGATTTCTTAACCAAAAATGGTATTGATTGATTGTCAGTTTCAAAAATGTATTTTCAGCGAAAGAGATGAACCTTCAAATAAAAAAAAATAGACTATTATAATATAACATAATTATAACATTATCATTATTAATATACGTAGATATTTATATATATAATTGTATTAATATTTATATAATTTATATTTTATACATGAAATAACATAACCTCAAAATATACGCATATCAAGAGGCGCGCGATCTGTTCAAATCATAAGAATCGTCAGCATCGAAATCTGGAAATATTAAAATCCCAATCTCCTGAATTTATTTCAAAGCAGTTAGCTGTTAGCAGATAGATATATAAATAGAATCGACGAAGTGCTCCGACCGGCAATCGTGCATCTTCGAGTTTTCAAATTCAGAAGAGGAGAAATGGGTTGCGCGCGCAACTCAGTCATTTACAGCTTCTCCTACTATATTCACACGGACATAGCCTGCCATAGTATTGGACCGCATCTCGTTTCAGATCTGGGATCACTGGTCAGTTGTCTCCGAGCACTTGGAGAGTCGAGACAGGCATTTGCACGCGACGTGTTTCTGTGACTGGTGCAAGCCGAAAATGCAGCGTTCGTTAGAGCAGAGGTACGCGATTAAATTCTGTGTGAAACTCGGTAAATCTGCGACAGAGACGTTTTATATGATCAAGCAGGCTTACCCAGATGTTGCTTTAGCAAGAAGTGGCGTGTTTCGGTGGCACCAGGCCTTTTTGGAGGGCCGGGAAGAGGTCGCCGATGAAGATCGTGCTGGAAGACCTTCGACTTCGACAAACACCGACAATGTGGCTCGTGTGCGCAAAGTTTTGAACTCAGACCGTCGAATGAGTGTTCGTTTAATTGCCCAGATGTTAAATTCATAAAAATCTGTGGTTCATGACATTGTGACGGAGCACAACAAGACAACAAGACATCGCAGCCGACTGGAAGTTGCACCACGACAACGCCCCGGCTCACACCGCCTTTCTTGTGAACAGCTACCTGACCAAGGCCGGCATCCCAACGCCTCCACAGCCGCCCTACAGCCCAGATGTGGCCCCTCAGACTTTTTTTTTGTTTCCTCGCCTGAAAAGACCGATGAAAGGCAAGCATTTTGAGACGACAGAGGGGATCCAAGCAGCATGCACTGCGGCTCTCAAGGCTATTCCGGAGAATAGCCTTCGTGACGCCTTCAATGCTTGGAAAGCGCGCTGGTAGCGCTGCATCGACACAGCAGGAGCCTATTTTGAAAGTTTTTAAAAAATTGTAACGAATGGCTCAATAAATTTTTTTAAATCGACTCAGTCCTATTACTTTCCGGACAAACCCTGCAATAGAATCAGTTGATAATGAATTAATCAGTTCACAAAATAAAAAACATGAAACAATTATTTTCATCAAAACATTCAAATAATTGTTTACATTATGTGTATATTCTCCTTTAAATTTTGAAACAGCATTTCCATACGTCTTATTTATTAATAACCTTTGTCACTAATTAAAGCCAATATGAAGAAAGTGTGAAAAAGATTATCGGCTAATAATGAATTAAATGGTTCACAATATAAAAAGCCTCCAATAATTTGTTTCAGTGATTTTAAATTTTATTTACAAAAATTTCATTTTTTAGTTACTTAATATTAATTTTAGGTAAAAATTTTAAAAAATTTCAACATATACTTTTGAAAATTGAATAAAAATATTAATCTCAGAACACCAGCATAATTCTGAAAAATTACTTAATTGAAATAGAGGTACTTTAAAAATTAATTGATTTATATCATGCAAATCATATTCAATGTTCCATTATATAACCTACAAGTAAATAATTATTTCATTTTTTACTTATGTCACTTAAATTTGAGGTAATAAATTTTAATCTTTATTGAATTTAATGTTATAAGAAAAATATTCAGCTTGTAGCAATTAGTCATTTTACAAAATAAGAAGCATTAAACAGTAATTCTCACTAAAACCTTCAAATAAGTTTTAGTTAATACATTTGTTTCAAATTTAACTTTCATTTCTAAAATTAGTCTCCACCAATAAACTCGTAAATTAATTCCAGAAAATGTAAGTTTTTATAAAATCAGTTGATAATTAATTAATCATTTAACAACATAAAAAGCATTACACAATTATTTTCATGAAAACATTCAAACTATGTTTACATTATATTCTTATTCAAATTTGAAACTGCATTTCTCTACATTTAATTTATTAATAAACTATTTAACTAAGTTAAAAAAAAATGTTTACATATAATTTAGAAAATGGAACCATAAAGAATTATATAATTGCAATACACGTTTTTAAAAGAAAAAAATAAACTTCTATTACAAAAGTAAAAGCTAATATTTAATTACATAATCTGAGAGGAAATAACATATTTATATTACTAAATGTTAAACAATTTAAATCCAATATTTATGTACTTTGATATTTTATTATTAAATTTTAATTTATATTGTAATATTATTAAACTTAATGATTGCACAGTATATCAATTAATTTAATAATATTTTATACTATTTAACAAAATTAGATTTTAAGATAAAATTTATTAAAATTATATTTAATATTAAATTTGTAAATAATTTTTAAACATATAAAATATTAATATAATATTATTATAAAAATTATAAGCATGTACAACATAATATTATTAAGATTTATAATTTGCAAATATATAAATCTTGAAAATATTATTATCATAACTAAAACGCGATAATAAAAATGTTGTCAATCACGCAATTATGTAAAATTCAGAATTAATATAGCTCCAAATTTAAATCGTTAATAAATTTTGATTAGATAACGTTAAAATAAAAATACGGTATTATTTAATTTTAATCTAAAAATAACAAGTTTTTTAACATGAAATCATTAACATAATTAAAACATTAATATAATAAATTTATTTAATTGTAATTTAGCTTATAATAACTATATGTTTTCATAAAAATTTTAATGGTAATTTAATGACTCACTTAAGTATAATTTAAAATTAATATATTTATATATATAGAGTTATTTTTACCATCAAATCATTGATATAATTAGAACATGAAACTAATAAACTCATTTAATTGTTATTTAGTTTATAACTTTATATTCAAATAACATTTTTCATTATAATTTATATCATAATATTATTGAACTTGATGATTTCACAATATGTCAATTAATTTGATGTTCTTTTATATTATTTGAAAAAATTAGATTTTAACATAGATTCTAAATTATTATTCCTGCAACATTGAATAAACCACATTCTGGTGAAACGTATCTTCAGTAATTTAATGTAACGATTGAAGAATTCAGAGAAACAAATTTAAATATTAATATATAATAATAATTCATTAAAAATAACAGCTGTTATTGAAAGTGAAAATAAAGACAAAAAACGCAAATAATTATCGACGATCGATAAAAGTAGAAATCTAGTTTTTTATTTCATTAGATTTTATACGTTGAAGAAAAATGTCGCCAGTCGCTATAAAATACGTGATTAATTTGACCATTGTAAGATTCAGCACCCATGTGCTCCTAATTAATGTTACGAGTTTTTATATATAGGATAAGGATATATAGAATAGAATAGAATTTATTGTCATCATTGTGTACTTTTACAAGTTTTTACAATATACTTTTGCTCTATTAAATTTTCAAATAAAACGAAGCTACATATTTTCTCTTTTAAAATTTTTATCTGAACAGATAATAATTGAATCATTAAATGATTACATATTTCTGTGTCTATATTACTCCTCTATATCACTATTTTCTTCATTATTATAATTATATTAATATTAATGTTAATTAGCTGTAAATGATTGTGCTGGATGTTTTAAGTGTTTGATTTATCTATCAAACGAAAAAAGTTTAAATAGCCTCGGGACTTTCGAAATTATAAAATTTGATTATGAAAATCATTTGGAATTAAACAATTACAAACTATAGCTCACTAGTATTTGGTTATATTATACATTTTTCAGGACTACGTGATACTTCGATTTTTAAGATTAAAAATTGCTAGAAATTTAAAAAAGTGTTAATACAAAATTTTGTAATTGTTAGTACTTATAATTTGTAATTGTTTTATTTTAAATGGTTTTCATACATAAATTTTCTAATTTTGAAAGGCTATTTAAATTTTTTCGGTTTAATAGATAAATTTAATTTCAAACGCTAAAAACTCCTGCACAATCATTTATAGCTAATCAATATTAATGTTAATATTAATATCTGTTGAGATAATATCATAATTATAATATTATATATAGTTAATTATATATTATAATAATTCTATTATAATGTACCCTGATTATACTTCTTTTTTCAATTTTTCATGTCCTAACTTAAAATTTTAATTATTTTGTAGAATTCCTTGTCCCAGATCCGAATTATAATTTTTTTTTTAAATCTCTGATCCGATTCAGAAATACATAAAATGCTTTGAAATATTTCCTGTTTCAATTGAAAATTCAGGGAGAAATTAGAAAATTTAAACTTTCAGATCTGAAAATGGTTTATATGAGGTGGAAATCTTTTGAATTTTAGACTTTTAAAATTGAAGCTTGAAAAATTTTTAATTCAGAAATATTTCATTTAAACGCTCAATAATTCATACGTATAAAATAAAAACTTTAACACCTTTTAATTTTACAATTTTTTGATCAAATTATGTTAAAATACGAAATTACCAATTTAAAATTTTTATGACTTAACATTTTAGAGATTTCTGGTTGAAAAATATAAATTACGCTATTATTTTTATCGTTCAAAATGATAATGCTTCAAGAAAATTTCAGTTTTTAACATTAAAAATTGAGCGATTGAACCAATTTTTTAACTAAAAACTTCTAAAAATAAAAGTTAAATTATTTTTATTTGAAGTTGTTCCATATAGATATTTTTCCATTGGTATGTATAGATAAAAATTTGAGTTTACAAATTAAAATTGTTAGAAATTAACTTACTATCAAAATAATAGGATTTTCTACTAAAAAAGGGGGGGAAACAAATTTCCAACAAAATAGTTACATTTTAAACCAGAAAGATGAATGTTTTAAATGGAATTAATAATCTTCAACTAAAAACTGAAATTTTTACAAATTATTTTTAATTTTAGCCAAGTATTTAAAGTTTTAACTAAAAAATGGTGTATTCTACTGAAAAAAGTTTATTTAAAGAAAAAAGACAAATTTTGCAGAAAAATGAATAAATTCTCAATCAAAACAAATAGATTTTCAGTCAGACATTTAAGTTTTTATACATAAAAGATTTCTCCCAAAGCAGATGAATTTTTTAACCACAAAGAAAAATTTGCTTCAAAACAATTCAATTTTAAGCCGGAAAAAATTAATTTAAAAAAAAACTTTCGTTTTCAAACAAATAGTTACAGTTTCAACTAAAATGATGAATCTTCAACAAAAAAAATTTTAATTTTTAATTAAAAACTTTTGAACTCATCCAAAAAGATATAAATTTTACCCAAGAGTTGACTTTTCAGTCAATAAGATTTTTTTTTAAATTTTTGAATTTCAAACCCAAAAAGATGATGTTTTTTTACAAAACAGTGTAAACTTTTTTTAAAGGGAATAGTTAAAAGACTTCTGGCTAAAAATATAAACCAAAGCTATTATTTTCAATGATTTGAATTAAAGAATAAATTTTATTTATTGTTTATTAATTTTTACATTTTTATTTATAAATCCAGACTCAAAAGTTTTCTTTACGAATTGACAATCTTGAAAATCGAACTCTGTAACGAAACAGTTTAATTTTCAACTTAAAAGAAAAACGAAGTTGCAACCAAATCCTTAAATTTTTAACGAAGGAGAAGAATTTTTAACTAAAATTATGAATCTACGACAAAAAAAGGTTTACATTTTTTAATAAAAACTGTTGAACTCATCCAAAGAGACAATTTTTTTTTTAAACAGTTGAGATTTCAGTCAATAATTTTTAACTAAAATGATAAATCTTCAAAAAAAAAAAGATTAAAGTTTTTTTAATTTAAAACAGTTAAATTTATCCAAAAAAGTACATTTTTTTAGCAAATAGTTGATTTTCAGTCGAAAAAGTAATTTGTTTAAATTCTTTACATGTAATTCAAATTACACGTGTGTTCAACGTGAGTTTAATTATATTAAAAATTATTTCTCAGCATAATTATACATTTTGAACTTTAAAAATAATATCGTAATTTATATTTTTTAAACAGAAATCTCTAAAATGTTAAATTTATAAAAATTTAAAATTGGTAATTTCGTATTTTGACATAATTTGATAAAAAAATTGTAAAATTAAAAGGCGTTAAAAGTTTGTATTTTATACGTATGAATTATTGAGCGTTTAAATGAAATATTTCTGAATTAAAAATTTGTTAAGCTTCAGTTTTAAAAGTTTAAAATTTAAAAGATTTCCACCTCAAATAAATGATTTTCAGATTTTAAAGTTTGAATTTTTTAATTTCACCCTGAATTTTGAATTGATAGATATTAATGTTAACATAAATATTAATTAGCTGTAAGTGATTGTGCTAGAGTTTTTAGCGCTTGAAGTTGAATTGATCTATTAAACCGAAAAAATTTAAATAGCCTTTCAAAATTAGAAAATCTATGTATGAGAATCATTTAAAATAAAACAATTACAAATTATAAGTACTAACAAGTACAAAATTTTGTATTAATACTTTTTCAAATTGCTAGCAATTTTAAATCTTAAAAATCGAAGTCCCACGTAGTCCTGAAAAAAGTATAATATAACCAAATTCTAGGAAGCTATAGTTTGCAATTGTTTAATTCCAAATGATTTTCATAAACAAATTTTATAATTTTGAAAGTCCGGAGGCTATTTAAACTTTTTTGGTTTAATAGATAAATCAAACGCTTAAAAAATCCAGCCCAATCACTTACAGCTAATTAATATTAATATTAATATAATTATAATATCGAAGAAAATAGTGATATAGAGGAGTAATATAGACACAGAAATATGTAATGATTTAATTATTATTTGTTCAGGTAAAAATTCTAAGAGAGAAAATGTGTAGCTTCGTTTTATTTGAAAATTTAATAGAGCAAAAGAATATTGTAAAAACTTGTAAAAGTACAAAATGAAGACAATAAATTCTATTCTATTCTATATATAATTATAATAACTCATACTTAATTATATACTTTATTTTCATTTATAATAATATACACAATATTTTTCTTTAATTTTTTTAAAATGCGGATCAAGATATGAATAAAACTATTATAATATAACATAATTATAATATTATCATTAATAATGTATGTATATATTTATATATAATAGTATTAATATTTATATTATTTATATTTTATACTTAAAATAACGTAGGTAACCTCAAAATATGCACATATAAGGAGGCGCGCGAAGTATTTAAATCATGAAAATCGCCAGCATCGAAACCTGGAAATCTTAAAATCCCAATCCCTTGATTTTATTTCAAAGCGGATAGAGATATAACTAGAACCGCCGAAGTTTTCCGACCGTCAAACGTGCAACTTCGAGTTCCCACATTCAGAAGAGGAGAAATGGGTTGCGCGCGCAACCCAGCCGTCGTCTCCTACTATATTCACACAGATATAGGCCTGTCATAGTATTGGACCACATCTCGTTTCAGATCTGGGATCACTGCATCGATTCTCTTATGCGGCTTACGTTTCTTAGGATTATGGGTTTAGGATTTCTAAAATTATCATTCAAAATCCAGTTTTACAAAAGAAACTAATTTTAAAGGATGCACATGGAAAAGGATTACCGGAAAGGAAAAATTGGGATTATTCAAGGTGCGTGATTCATGGAGTAATTTCAAGTTCCCGTATTTTCTTCATATTTATCAAATAAATATTTTTACTGTGCTGGTTAACTCGACTTAACAATTCCAATTTTTGCAATTTTAGTAATTGACTAATATACGCTTAAAAAAGTCAAGTTATTTTTATTTATTTGAATTAAGGGCGTTGGAAACAGGATCCAAACTGAAAATTGAATTGCTTTATTTTATTCCATAAGTACTAGAATTAAATGTTTCTTAGATAAGTATGGCCTATTCATATTTTGAGTCAAATCTGTAATTAGAATGAAAAATTGTCTAATTTCAACAGTTCATGCCCAAAAAGATTATTTTTAATTTTTATTTTAACCCCAGCATCCAAGAAAACGTCTTATATAAGAAACATTGAAATTACACATTATTTTACTGCGAATACAGCTTTGTCTCAAAACAGGAATAGGCCCTAATTATCTAAGAAATATTTTACTCTGGAAATTATGGAGTAAAAGTGAGGCAATTCAATTGTATGGTTAGGTCCTGGTTTTAACGCCGTTAACGAGAAATTGACGATTAAAATTTGAGGAGGTTACACCAAGTTAAAAAAACAGTTCCTAGGGGATAAAATATAGGGGGGAAAGGGAACTTGTTCAACGCTACGGTACATTACAAGAATTCAAGAGAATTTAAAAGAATTCAGGGCGAATAAACGAAACAATTAATCTCTCTAGATCTTTGAAACCCTCCTCATTTCTAGCAGAAGAAGTGGCTAATCACTACAAAATTTCCAATATAAATTCAAAAAAATTCAAATGAAATGAAATTTAAGTGAATTTGGATGAATTAAAGGGAAATGAAAGGAATTCGATACAATTCATAACAACTCCAAATTGAATTTAAAAAACAATCAAGAGAATTATAAACATTTTAAAAATATGAAAAAATTCATAGAAATAAGTAAGTTTGAAATGAACTTAGGAAAATGAAATAGAAGTTAAAAGAATTGAATAAAATTCCTCAGAATTTAATTTGCATTTTTAAGACTACAAAATGAAATAAACAAAAACTTGTTTAAAATCTATTGAATTGAGTAGAATTGAGTGTGGATTCCATATTAATTGCAAAAAATATTTTATAATTTTTTGAAATCTTTGATCCCCACGAAATTCCCCACTTTTTATGAAAAAATGTTTTTAAATCCATTAGAGCATTATAATGTCTTGTAAAGTTTTATGCAATTTGATATTTCAAGAAATCCTGAAAAATTTATTAAAATACCTTGGGAGCTTTCAAAACCCTTTAAAATCATTGAAATTCTTAGAAAATCTTATAAAACTCCTTAGAATATTTTTAAATAATGTCAAGTTTTCCTAAGATATTTTTAATCAAATGTTCTTGAAAATGCGTTAAAAGCTTTTAAAATACCCAAAAATCTTTAAAATTCTCAAAATTATTGAAATCTATTTAAATTTGTTTGAAATCTTTAAACATTCTGAAATGAAATAATTGAAAATCTTAATAATTAAAGAAATCAATCTTTAGAATAAATTTTTATCTCTGAAGCTTGTACAATTTGAATTTTGAATTCGTGGGAGTAAAAGTCTTTATCGGTGTTCTTTTAATAAAGTGCTGAATTTGGATGTATTAACTTTTCAATTGTATAATTTTTTTATGTTTCGTTTAGAAATTTATAGGCTTGAGATTATAAAAGAATTTCAAACAAAAATTTCTGAGCCTATTTTGTTTTAAATTTAATGTTTTGTAACAATCAAATTAAAAGGGTTTCAGATTCGATAACATTAGAGTGAACTGTTGAAAATGGTAAGAAAACTTTTAAGTCCAGCAGTGTAAAAATTTCGAAACATTTAAAACTTATAAGCTTCAAATGTTAAGAGCTATTCAAATTTTGAATCCTAAATTGACAAGGAAAATCTTATTTTTCTTCATACTTTCGGAATCATGAATATAATGATTCAAGTATTTAAAAATATCTAAATTAATGTTACGAAAGGTGGATTCATTTTCTACCAAGCAGTTGCATTTATCAGTAAAAATATTAAATTTCCACTCAGAGAGATTAATGTTCAATAAAAGTGTTCAATTTTCGATGAAGATTTTTCAGTGAAGAAAAAAAATTCTTAAATTTTCTATAAACAATTGATTTTTCAACCTGAAAATATGAAGTCTCACTATAAGTTAACTTTTAAACATACATCGGAAATTTATACCAAAATTGTTAAATTTTCAACAAAATTAAATAAAATATTAATAAATATAATTAATTAGTAATAAATACTATATTATTTCACCCTGAAAGTCCAGTTATCTCTGAAATAGGTTAGCCACATCTTTCTATAATATTTGAAGAGCGAAGCAAAAAGATTGAATTTTGAAGTTTTAGAGCTAGATTACAAATTCCCCAAGTTCAAGACCACTAGACTCTTACACTTTATACTTCAAATTATATATACACCAAATACATAGTAAAATAAGTATAAGTTACATTATTTTTTAACGAAAATTACGTACAAGATTGAAAAGGCATAATTTTGAGGTTAGAATTCAGATAAATATTTTTTTTGTACAAAATTATATATTTAGAATAGAATTTCACGATTACAATTTGCATTCATAAGTCATATAAAGAAAGAATTACTTACTTGTGTGTACTTATCAGAGAGCCTAAAATAGGAATTCGCAAGGGCTACTAGCCACTGCCCACCACCACAAGAACCATTACGGAGAACTCCGTGGACACAAACGAGAAACGATAAATGCCGGCACCCGGCAGCCGGCTCCGGCCATTTCAAAATTTGAGGTCGAAAATCAAATGCATTTTCATAAAAGAATTGATTTGCTACGTAACGAAAAGCCGGATTCGATTAACAAATCAGCGCAGGATTTCTTCCAAGTACAGTTTCTATTGTATGAAGAAAGAATGAACGTTGACAGCAAGCCCCAAAAAAAAGAAATTGAAGCGTTCGATACCAATGTAAAAAGTATCGATACCTCGATACATTGACCTTCTACAGGGTTTGATTGAAAAGTAATGAGCCTTCCCGCGCGGAGCGTCTGCCAAGCGATCAACCGAATCGGCTGGTGGGGGAAAATGATTGGTGGACCTTCCCCTTCCACTAGAAATTGGTCTCAGTTCGCTGGCAACAGCGGTGCAGTCAACATCGCTCCGCGCGTGAAAGTTGTTTTAAAAGTGTGTTAGGATTTTGCAGTGGCGAAAATGCAGCGATCGTTGGAGTCAAAACCATGCTGATCATCTTTTTCGACTCTCGAGGAATCGTCCACAAGGAGTTTGTACCTTCAGGAAGCACTGTAAACGCGGCATTTTACAAAGAAGTGCTCCTTCGGCTGAAAAACCGCGTCGCCCGGGTTCGGCCCGTCCTCGTCAAAAATTGGACCCTTCATTACGACAATGCGCTGGCGCACACCAGCCTTCCTCTGCACCTCTGCATTGGCCAAGATGGGGGTTCCGGTGCTTCCTCACCCTCCCTACAGCCCAGACCTGTCCCCTCCGGACTTCTTCTTGTTCCCGCGCCTGAAAAGAAAGCTGAAGGGGAGGCGTTTCGACTCCATCGAGGTGATCCACAAAACTGCGACAGCCGAATTGAACGCGATTCCGGCGGATGAGTTTAAAAAATGTTTCCTGCAGTGGAAGCACCGCTACCAGCGGTGTATTGACGCTCAAGGGTCCTATTTTGAAGAATATTAGTTGTATAGGCTAAAAGGTTTAATAAAACTGCTTAAAAAAAATAAGGCTCATTACTTTTCAATCGAACCCTGTAAGTATCGGTATCAAGAATCGAAGTATCGAGTGCTTTGTACTCGATATTTAAAGTATCGCATCGGTGTCGCCCAACCCTATTGAGAAACGACGCTACACGGGACCAATTCTACGGAAGAAAAATAACTCTATGCGCGATCAGTTTTTTAAACGTAAAAATAAAGCGGAAAATGAAGTAAACTTCGTCACTAAAATACTTCCTTGACAAAAGAAATCAACTCTGTGAAACTTGGAGATGTTTTAAAAGAGGATTGGAACATTATTAATAGAGAAAATCTCCTATAACATTTTATCAGATTTAAGGGCATGCGATACTCACAGTTTCCTCGGCTTTTTACCACAAAAATTAAAATTTTTAAAAACTGAATTCGGAGATGCTATAAAATATCATAACGGACGTCCCTGGACTCTTTTTGAGGGATAATAATAAAAAAAAATTATTGTGCTAAATAAAAATTTTATGCATATGCATTATTTTGAGGTTACGTCGTTTTTCATCTCCGCCTTTCCGATAATCTGTAAATTATTTATGAAATAAACTTTTTTCATTGCCGACAAACAAGGTTAGTTCTGGGATATTAGTTACTATATTTATTTGTAAGTCCAAAGTTTTCGGCCAAAAATATTGTGTAGTTTGGAAGTAACGCTCGTGTGAATTGCAACACACATAACCTCCAAATATACACGCAGGTTGTTAGAAAAATCAAAAAATTTTTTGATAAAAAAACACAAAAAAAGTGGGTGGGGACGTCCGTTAGCATGTTCGCTATCATTTCCCAAATTTTTAAGACAAAATATTTATTATTCTAGAAAAAAGCCGGGGGAACCTAATACTGGTAAAATCGACAATTTCCTAAGTATCACATGCTCTTAAGCAGGGACAGCACACGCATGCTTATTCTGAGATGCCCTTCAAGATTTATAGATTACTGAGAATGCACACAACAATGGGAAGCACAAATTATTAGTTGTTTATATTAGCCATTTTTTGATGTTTTCAAGTTACATCCTGAAATCTAAACTAAAGCCAGGGTATTGTGCTTTATAATCTTGGCCATATTAAAGGTAACTATTCTGTACGAGGAAATTAAAATAACGATTGAAGGGGTACACAGAATTATAAATTATTTTAAAACTTTGTAAAAGTAGAATTTCCTTAAAATGAATACATTGTATGATTTTGTTTACCAATAGAATTGAGGATAGCCGGCATGGATATGATGAGAGTATAAAAAATCCGCATTTTCTCAAATCATATGAAAGATTACTTAGTGTATTATCAATTAATTTAATTGGAGCTGGAACGAGAGAATATTCGAGAGCTTCATTGGATAATATAAATTATTCTAAAGACGTTATCTCTTAGATTATCAGCGTTAAGGTTGTCCTACTGATATATTTACATTTCGTCAGAGTCAGTTTCAGCTAAGGAAATTTAATCATCAAAGTTCGTTCAAAATAATATCTACTATAGCGGCCCATATAAAACTTGGAAGTAAACTAATGTAAATTCAATAAAATATTTTATGTTATGAATTATACAAAAGTTTTAAAATTATATATTGATGATATAGGGTAAGGTACCTAATGATTGGTAAGTGAAGGCAAACTTCAAACTTTGAGAAAGAATTTAAGGTCGAAAATTTTATGTGTGATAAATGCAACAGTAATATATATATACGCACACACATATATATGTATATATATAGCGCAACTTCATTAACAAATGATACTCGTATGCTGATGTTTATTTACTTCAATATTCATTAATGACTAAAAAAATAATTAAAATGAACTCGCGAGAGTAAAAATTCAATTCTTGTCACGAGTTGACCCAATTCTCAACACCTTAGTTACATGCAAGGGGAATTATTATGGAATCATATTAAACTTAGCTTTTCAAGTTTAATTAAGAACTAAATGGTGAAGAGGATGATTTTTATAATTTACTTTTTATTTGCAAACAAATACTCTAGCTTAAATGATTAAATTAACAGCTTGTTTCTAGTCAAAAATCTTAGGTGGTCGTCCTCGTCGTTTTTTCACTGTTTCAGCAGAATCAGTAGGATCATCGGTACTATTCGAAAATTTATCTTTTGTATTATTATGCTCTTTGGCTTTGAACCTTCCTTTTCTGGTGAGTCCTTCAGCAGAATAAGTAAAATTTTCAATATTGGAAGATTTATTTTCATTGTTATTAGTCTCTTTAGAATCTAGTTTTACTCTTTTTTTATCTTCTTTGGCTTCTTCTACAATTTTTTTTGTCGTTTTCTTTCTTGCCTTTTAACATTCTAACTTCTACCTTCATCACCTTACCACCTTCCCTTAATTCTTTCTCTCTCCATGCCCAAAATGTTAAAGCATATATAACGTTCTCCTTCATTTGCTTTCGCTTTCGTTTCAGGGTTAAAGGATAACGCATATAATCTTGAAAAGTTACATTTTTTGTACAATTCAAAGCAATTTCCTGTTAATTTTTTCGTGAAATAGATTTACAAGTTAAATCTATAGGTTCATCATGGGTGTTCCAAATTACATCTGAATATTTGGTTTCTAACGAGGGGCCATTCACTGAGTTACGATGAGTGCAAGAATACCGGGATTTCGAAGAGTGCGCGATCTTGGAAAGCGAAAATGGAAAGAATACGGTAAGAGTGGAGAGAATACGCCGAGAATATGGATGAATTCAGAGAATACGTGAAGATCGGAAAGAGTTCAGAATGAGTTGAAAAAATACTGAGGGTTTTAAAATGATTTTTCGGTCAATTCGGTGAAAGCGGTCAACCGTATCTGATCTGCGAACAATGAAAAAGGTCGTGCGGCTAAGCAAGCGACCGACCGCTGTGCTCCGCAACGGGACACCCTTGGCTGATTGAGCTCTAAGTTCTCCAGAGTACGACTGAACCTCGCTGACCCAAGAATGATCGCATGTTTACTCAAAAAGAGCTTACCTGATTCTCCGAGAATGAGCACGATTTTGTAAGAGTTGGAAGGATTTCTTCTGATCTGTCGGATCTTCCAAGATTCGCCTTGATTTCGAAGAATGAATTCTGAGTTACAAATGATTCCACTCATTTTCACTCAGTGAATAGCTCCTCGGTTTCTAATCGTAAATCACACACATTTTTGTTCGATGTTCTTGAATTAAACCTTCGCCAACTAGATTCTCAAAGAACCCATTAATTATTGTCTCTGACGTACTAGCGATTTTTTGTACTGCATCCTTGAGAATTGAAGCAAATATGTCGGTGGCTAAGGCAACTGAAGGATGCTCACCTTGCCATTTTAAAACGGATTACAAACAAAATGACTTCAGGGGCTTAAAGCAAACAACATTCATCTGCAGACTGTAAAAATCTGGTTATATTCGGGTATAAACAAATAAGCACAGTTTCCAACTTTGAACACAAGAGGCTCAGATGTTATGTTTAATGCGTAAAATGGCCATCCACAAACAAAACACTCAAAATGTAACGTTATTTTCCACCAGATAAGGATATAAGATATTTTCAATGTAACCGTACATTATTTCTCATTTCATCCAACCATTTGCACTCATGCTGATATCCCAATCCTCAGGAACTGAATTTGCAACTGCTGACGGTAGTCGTTTGTACGGAGAAAGGAGTTGTGGAGGAGCTCCATCTTTAGCAGCAGAAAATGTCAGAAGAGTGGTGATATTTGACTTCGGGTTCCCACTCTCTACTTCATATACATTTCTAGCACCTAAAGGGGCTAAGACAGTTTTTCTCGTGGGGTGCAATGAAAAATAAGTTTTATCACCGTTCGAAACTCTTCTGCCACCAAGTAGAACAGGTAAGAGGGTTTCTTCGGCGATAAAGCGTCGTTTGGTCGGTATGAATAAGCGGCAGTTCGAAGTGCGGGCACAGTGTGTCGTCCTCTGGAATCTCGCGTGCAAAGGCGCTTGAAAACCGTTACGCGTACGACGGCCGAGGAACCATGTACCTGACATAGTCGGAATCAATGTCCTAGAAACTGAAAGCCCTCTATTGACGGCAGTTTCAACTATAATTTTCCACAATTCCTGGCGCGTCCTTCTAATCCCAAGATGGCCGTCTCGAAAAAATCAACACTATCAACAGCCGGTCGAAAATAGTTTTTGTTGCTTAACATTATTTCTGTTCTTGTAAAAACTATGGAAAAATATGTCCGAAACACTCTTCCGGAAGATCTAATAAAAAATTGGACTCCTCTGACGCACTAGCGATTTTTTTGACTGCATCCTTAAGAACTGAAGCAAATATTTCAATGGTTAAAGCAACTGAAGGATGCTCTCCTCGCCATTTTAAAACGGATTGCAAACAAAATTACTTCATGGGCTTAAGGTAAGCCATTTTTTCAATACATTCTCTTTTCATTTCTGTTAGCCTTCGAGGTAAATTGAGGTTCTCGAAACCCTTCTTCTTTTTTGCTTGTGGCTTTTTATAGAGAGTATATATATTTGTGCTTCATTTTTTTTACGATGGTGCATCACTACAATCAGTTCGGAAAAGACATGTGTTAATCTAGGGGATGCATATATTTTTTGAATGACAAGATGGTTATAGTGGGTCATAACCTCACGCTAAAAAAATTTTCAAAAAATTCCAAACTTTTGTTTACTTGTTATTTTGGCCATAAAATTATAACTAAGATATTTTGGTCCCTATAAATTTGACATAATGAGGTATGAAATCTACAAGGTGAAATAGAAGTATTGCAGAATAACAAGCGAGGTAGAAAATTGTGTAATATATACTCAAGCAGTTTATAGACTATTCATTCGTTCCAGTGTTCTTTATATTCTTCACAATTATTCTCTATTTTAGAAAAATTGTGGCCCGTCTGTAATATTCTGAACTTGATTATACTTTTTTTTTCAATCCTATTGGTAACTATCATATCTTTAATTTTAAGTGTAAAATTAATTACAGTACCATCAACCGACATAATTATGGACCAAGTCAGGTAATTATGGATCGAATATATTTTCATTTTTTTATACAACTATCACATCGAAAATGTTAATTTTTATCAAGCTTTGGTTACTGATAACTTCAAAGAATTTACAAATTTAAAAATTATTCATTAAAAAATAAGAAATGTATTTTCCTGAATTAATTAATTTTAAAATTTATTGATTTCCTACTTATGATTTCTTTCAACAGAATTAGCTTGGCCATATAATGACGACGCAGTTTATCCTATTCCTATTGAATTTAATCTTCGCAATTTCCAAGACTTCATACATACTAGGCAGTCTGAAAAGTCCCTGAAAAATGAAACACGGAGACGTTTTTTTGGCCAAAGTCGGTTTTATTTTGCAACATACTATCCTTTTAGGTCGATACAGCGAGTCCAACGACTTTCTAACTTTTTGATACCGTCCGAAAAGTACTCGATCGGAAGGTCTCCAAAATACGCCTCAGTTTCAGCTATGAGCTCCTCATTTGAGTAAAAACGCTTACCGTTGAGCCATTTCTTCAGGTTAGGGAACAAGTAATAGTTGCTGGGGGCCAGGTCTGGTGAATACGGGGGCTGAGGAACCAATTCGAAGCCGATTTCATGCAATTTTGCTTGTGCAACTAAGCACGAATGAACAGGCGCATTGTCGTGATGATAAAGCGGGTTTTTCTTCTTCAAATGTGGTCGTTTTTCGGCGATTTCGATTTTCAATCGGTCCAATAATGATGAATAGTATGCTCCGGTTATGGTTTTACCTTTTTCAAGATAGTCCACGAATATTATGCCATGTGCATCCCAAAAGACGGCCAAAATTTCGACCCATTGTTGCGTTTTTGGACGCTTCGGAGCACTTTGGCCCGGTGGAACCCACTGTTTTGCCTGTTGCGTTTACTCAGTATTGTAGTAGTGGATCCAGGTTTCATCCATGGTTATGAATCGGCGTAAAAACTCGGTCGGCTTACGCGAAAATAATGCCAAATTCTGCTGGGAAGTTGTTACAC
>NC_046661.1:143640807-143642466 GCF_010883055.1 Belonocnema kinseyi | reverse complement strand
AATGGGATGGGGAAGCATGTATAATAAAATTGATTACGAAACAATTTGAAATGTACGTTAATAGGATAAATTATGCAGGTTTGAAATAGGAACATAAAAATAACATGTATAAATTGCATTAGATGTTTATTAACAGTTTATTTAACTAAGAAGTTACAGGTAATTTGCTCGTTTCATTTGGCTCTGCTAAATAATCGTGAATACTTTTAATAATTTTTTTATTTGTGGTAACTCTTGGTTTGTTATTCACATTCTCTCCTAACAATATAGTTAAACCAGCTAAGCCTCCGGTTTTAAAAGCTTCTTGGAGGATTGCTTTGTTGATACCTGCTTTTGCAATTTTACCTTTCATTTGATTTGACAGCTTTAGATTCAATAGCGATTGCTTACATTCTTTGGTTTTTTGTAATCTAGCCTTAGAACTCAATATAAATTCAATACTTTTGGTATTTTCAACAAGAATAGTCTTATCCTTACATATCTTATTCAATAATTTTTGTGATACTAGAACGTCATTCAACGCATTGTGGGCATTCTTCACGTCATGCTTATCTAAGTATTTAATTGCTAAATCACTTTGTTTAAACGATAACTTCTCTTTTTTTCTATCAATCAATATACATTTGAATAAATGTAGAGAATCACAGGCTCCTTTCACAAACATCATAAATTCCTTCATAAGATTTACAGATTTAGCTAATTCAAGTATTCTTGGAATGTCAAATGAATTGCCATTATGAGCTACTAATATACATGGTTTCTCCATGAACTTCAAAAAATGTAGGAAGCTTATGAAACCTTCCCTAGGTGTAACCGTAATCACAGCTTTCTTATTAACAAGCATTTCGTTTTTAACAATTTGTATGCCAGTTACTCCCGAGGCTGCTTCAGACATATTCTTTTTGGGCACTATGTAAGTATCAAAAGATTTATCTCCGCAGGCTGCAGCGATCTACAAATATGAAGAATATTTGCATTTTGTCTAGAATAAGACACG
The DNA here is from genome assembly GCF_010883055.1 of Belonocnema kinseyi. Classification (NCBI taxonomy): domain Eukaryota; kingdom Metazoa; phylum Arthropoda; class Insecta; order Hymenoptera; family Cynipidae; genus Belonocnema; species Belonocnema kinseyi. The sequence goes on along the minus strand of NC_046661.1, from coordinate 143,641,469 downwards.
AATTAGAAAATTGTTATAAAAAGTTACCTGAACTATTTCATCCGTTTTTGCTAGGCCGGTCGTTTCGATGTCAAACACAACGATCTTACAGTCTTTCATTTCAACATTGTCTAAAAGAGTAAAGAAAACTTTGTATGTTAGTGAAAAAGAAACAAATACAATTCAATTTTTATTTATATATTACTTTATACTGACCGATCAAAAGAGTTTCTTCAATTAAATCTGAAGTATTCAAATATCCACAGCCAGATTGATACGATAGTCCTTCACGATTTTCTTGTGTAGAATGCTGTGATGACCTGGACTTCTTCAAAAAAAAGACGCTGTCTCTTACATGGCACTGTTTTTTTGTGTTCAAGCTCATGTGAACGACAATCTTGCTTTCTTTTGCGGAAGTTCTTTGTGTAGCCTCCAGGAGATAAACTCATTTCGTCATACAAATGAACAATAAAAGTCAGTCCAAGATTTTTTTGGCATACAGATATAGCTACTCTGAAGCAATGAGACTCTGAACCACCATAAAAAAATGCTTTAGGATGTTTTGTAGTTACAGTGTAATTAAATGATTCATTAGCTTGGCTGGATGCGCACGGTGCTATTTGTGCTGTCTTGTCAATGAATGGCTGTATTATTCTTTCTAACCGTTCTCGAAGAGACAAATC
>NC_046661.1:143637331-143640707 GCF_010883055.1 Belonocnema kinseyi | reverse complement strand
AGCAGAAAAATTCGGTGTTTTAAATGCCAGTCTTTTCAAATGAGAACTTAAGGAGAATTTCAGCAACATCCATAATAAGTTGATAAAGTTTATTATTTCTTCAAACAAATTTGATGAACAAATTTTTGTTGTATGTCAACAGTTTTAATTAGAATATCAAAAAAAATAAATAAATTTTCCATCGACAGATTCTCGAATAATGCATTTGTTTATTACATTTTTTTTTAAATATAAAATTTATCAACCAATCATAAATTTCGCTGAAATTATCATGAACTTCCCGAATAAAAAAACTGAAATCGAAAAAAAACGAACTTTTCCGTCCACAGATGCCCGAATAATGCATTTATTTGATGAATTTGTTTTTGAAAATCATAAAATTTGTGAACTTATCATAAATGTTGCCGAATTTATTATGAATCCCAATTAGAAGTCTGATATCGAAACAAAAAAGAATTTTTCCGTCGACAGATGTCCCAATAATGCATTTGTTTTTTTAAATTTGTTTAAAGTGAATGATAAAATTGATCAGTAAATTATGAAGTTTGCTAAAATTGTCATGAAGTTCCCAAATGAAAAGACTGGCATTGAAAAAACCGAATTTTTCTGTCGACAAACGCCCGAATAATGCATTTGTTTATTAAATTTGTTTAAAAAATCATATGATTAATCAAAAAATTCTGAATTTTGCTAACGAACTTGTCCTTTATTTTTGAACGCTAAAAGAGTATACCACTCGCACACAGAAAGACACACAGGCAGACATATTCGTAAAAATCTGTTGTCGAAAGTACTACTGTCTACCTTTAAAATGCACTTTCGAACATCCCGAATGAATTTTTTTGTACTATTGCTATCAACTGCCGAAAATGATCAAAAAAGCCATTTTTGTCCCATTTTTCCCCGTTTATCTCAAAAACATAAAGCATAAGTTTAATCTTTTTTGTTAGAAATGCAACAGTTTGGTTGAAAAATAATCTGTTTCACTTTCGAATTAAACAGGTTTGTTGAAACTGTGTGTTTTTTTAAATCAGCTGCAATAAATTAGAAATTTCAATCTTTTGGATTGAAATACCAACTACATTTTTTGTCAAAAAATAATGTTCTTGAACATTTATTATTCATTTTTTTAAACTTTTAAACTTTTTTAACTGTTTTTGATTTAAAGTAAAGATATTTTTCAATTAAAATTTTAAATATAACATTTTTTGCTGAGAATAGATTGTTCCGGTTAAAAATTGTATTAACTTATTGAAACTTATTTTTTGTTTAAAGGAATTTCGTAACTGAAAATATTTAAAATTTGGTTGGAAATTTAACTTTTTGATTGCAAATTTATGAAATTTTCTTAACATTCGTCTTTTTGTTAAAAATAACCCTATTCTTTGAAAATTCAACTATGTGGTAACAAATTATGTAATCAGATTAAAATTTACCTGCTTTCTTAAAAAAATTTCTTTCCTCGTTAAATACATATATATTTACGTTGAAAATTCGTATCTTTGGCTTCAAAATTGTAAAATTCAGAAGAGAATTCAACTGATTGTTAATTTTTAGTTTTTAAATTCAACTGTTTGGTTGAAAATTTATTTAATTTGTGCAAAAATCGTCTATTTTGGTAGAGAGTTAATATTTTTCTGTGAAAAATTAAACGTTTATGTTTCAAATGAATCTCTTGTAGTTGAGGATTGGAGTCTTTTTTTGAAATTGTTTTTTTTTTATTTAAAATGAAAATACATTGACAATACATATTTCAATTTGTAATTAAGCGTAACAACTTTTTAGCAATAGCAGTTTTAAACTTTTTTTAAATCTGGTATTTTTTCAAAGTTCCAACTGGCCGTAACTTAACGTTTCTAAAATCTCTATTTATATACAGTGTAAAAAATATTACTGAAAATTACATTTCGTTCTGTAACTTTGTCCTATGATTGTTGTCGGAAAATTATACGTTTCTTGTAAATTGAGAGCGACTATTAAAAGAATTTTATTTTAAATGAGTGAAATTGAGAATTAACGTCTAATTTTCCCACAACAATGATAGGACATGAAAATACCAGAGATTGTTGTGGCAATTTTACAATAAAGTGTAACTGAAATAAAAATGTAATTTTACAAAGTTTATGTAAGCTTCCAACGATTGGAGTAATTTCACACGCGGAATGTAATACGTTATACAGCAGTGATGTAAAATGGCATAGTCCTTGTAATTCCGCTGTTGAACGCTTGATGGCGTTGCGCGTCTGTGCTCTATTACAATCGATAATCTGCGACTAAATTCAGTGCAAGATTGTGCATAATTTTGGCGGCATTGTCGGCATTCAGATATATTTTAGAATTGAAATCGTGGATTGTGCTGGGCTGAGCGCATCAGACAGGCAAGTGCAATGGGTTTTACTTAAATAAATTTGTTTGCATCTTTGGCATGTTTCCTAAAAAATAATTTTGAATCTTATGGCTTTTTAGGAGGCAGTTCATAGAAATTCGAATGCTCCTATTTCGCCACTGATCATAACCTTAAAAATTTGATGCGTATTTGTTTTGTAACAGCAAAAAAAAAGTTCAATGTTTTCTGCTAAATAAGAACATGGATTCGTTTATTTATATATCTTATTATTCTTCCGATTCGATTTAATTCAAACATACATTACGCGATTTAAAATACCCGGGCTTGACATTGCGCATGCGCAAACTTTTTCATATGACGTTTTACAGCGCCAATGGAATTTCACAAGGCGAATGTAAAATTCCATTCTTCCAAATCTGCTTTTTACCACCTGTGTGCGATTTTTCACTATCGTGTTATTTCTGCTTAATTTTGGTAAATTTTCTACAGTAATCACTAGTGTGTTTATGTTATATGATTTTCGTGGTAATATTATATAAAACTTTTCACAGTGTAGTTCAGAATTCGAAGACAAAGACAGAGACTTAAAATTAGAATGATAGTGACTGATATAGTGAAAGTAAACACTAATAACCTGTAAAACATAAATATTTTGCAGAGAAAATATCGTAAAGTCGGGAAAAAATAACAACATAACCTGCAAACTATCGAAATTTCGTAAACGGTTTTACCTCATTTTAAAACAATTCGCACTTTTCTCATCTGCAATATTGCATAAAATATAGTGTTGCAACAATTATTTGGACATTATATTATTTATAATAAACGCGCCTATATCAGCGAAAAAGGACTTCCAGGATAATTATAGTTCTTACTATGACTTACATTAATAAATGCAGTAACATATTTTATTGATTAACAATAATACTAACCCGTGGGGAAATCGCCATATATTTTCCCGATTACCTATCGGGTCCCGGTCGGTATAACCTTTTCAGGGCTCGATAGGGCTAACTCCAACGGCCCTGA
>NC_046661.1:143630830-143637231 GCF_010883055.1 Belonocnema kinseyi | reverse complement strand
TAACCCGTGGGGAAATCGCCATATATTTTCCCGATTACCTATCGGGTCCCGGTCGGTATAACCTTTTCAGGGCTCGATAGGGCTAACTCCAACGGCCCTGATTCGAACCCGATCAGGGTACGTATTGCACCGCCACCTAGTGTCGCTTTCGTGAAATCACCTTTTACACATGTGTATATGTACTACGAATGGGTTGTGTTTGTGTAATCAAGTGTCAAAATCTCGTGTGTTGTCATCAGTGCTCTATTACGTAATAATTATTATTTGTAAAAATGCCGAAAACTGTAAGTACAGCACGAGTCCGGAAGCACCGAGCTTTATCCAATATACAATACGTATGAGCTGCAAATGAAAGTTAGTAAATCATATTCACTATCTATAGTGCACTAAAACTTAACCTCAAAATTTAATTTAATTTGGAAGATTAGTACAGATTGAATATTAATTTATTATTTTGAACTTCAATGCAAGAAATCAATAATATTGGAAGTTATAGATTTCTAGTATGAGCAAGGATGTTTGGGAATGTTCGATTCAAATTCTAACCTCAAAATTTAGTACGGTGTCACATATCCGTTAAACAGTCTTCAAGATTTTCAAAATCTTAATCAATAACTTCAAAAGAATGAAGAATGTTGTCACCGTTTTGTGAGAATCTCATTGTATAAGCATTTTTTTATATTTTTCACATATTTTTATGAGAAATCATACTTATTTGAAATATTATTTTCATTTACAGATGGGTAGTCTCGATTTATCGATGAGCAAAAGAGGTTTCCAAAGAATTCTATCTTTGCACATGCTTGCTAGGTATGAATGTTTTATTGTTATTAATTAAATGTATGTAGATGATCGTTATTAAACTAAAAATTATATTAATTTTTTGTTTGAACTAATATTTATTTGACTTATTTTTAGATGTTGCTTGCTCCAAGTTTAATGTAACAGAAGAAGAAGTGTTGTCTCATATTAGCACGGTTATTGCTAATGCCAAAGATTGGGGCGGATATAGAAAAGGAAGGCGCCAAATTAACAATTAAAATTTGTTTATAGGTTTAATTTCTTATTTTGACTACAGAAGTTATTTATTGAAGCTGTATTTACTTTGATATCAAAAGCAATAAAAAAGAGCTTTAATTAAAAAATGAATCCTCAATGAATAACTTATCGGGACCAGATCCGGCACCGAACAGGAGGCCATATCGGGCGGCCATATCTGGCTCCGGGCGGGCCGTGTGTTTCATTAGCCATCAGGCCCAGACCTGGTATCCCGATCAGGGCCAAGGCAAAATTTCTACATGGAAATTAACTCAAAGAAGTTGAAAGTACGTATATTGTGTATTGCGCTTAATACTATATAATATATTTGTACAATCTTCCAATATTCTTTTTCCAAGAAAGTTATGCAAATTTTTTAGATAAACATGATCATCGAAAAAAGTAATTATTTCAAACGTAAGTAATAAATCACTCCATAATTTCATTATAAAATGAGTGATACTCAAGAGGAATAATCCTGCTTGAAAACATCAATTGTAAATCCTTCTTCTTTTCCTTATCCAATTGAATTTTCTTTGATACCGTTTTTTTAGCGGGTACTACTTCTCGATAGATTTTTCGTGTCACTCACGACAGAAAGATATTTTTCGGTGTACTTATATTTGAAATATACCTATGCATCGTTAGGATTTGCTTTTATTTTGCGTAAACTCGTCATTTCGCGTAAGTCATCGTTCGGTTCGATTAAGTCGGAAAAATTATATCTGTCTTAATTTCCTAGATTCACAAGAAACTTATTTTATTAAAAAAGGGAAACTTTAGTTGTGAAAAAGTTCGGAATCCTGCTTGTCCGTCTCTTACAGCAGTTCAGTCAGTTTCAGAATAAAGTAAAGTATGAAAACGGAGTTTATTTCTTTTTCTAAACTAAACCTAATCTCTTTTTGCGCGTATTTTTATCTCTGATTTAGTTTTATCTTACAGGTTATGGACCCAGAGATCAAAGATTTTGGTTTAGTATGAAGTATAGAAAAAGTACAGTTAAGAAAATTCAAGTGGAAAGTGTGTTTGTGTACATCAGCTGTTCTTACCATTTACATAGACTTGGGTCAAATTTGCTTTCAGTGAAAAAGTTGGCTCGAAAGGGTCATCAAGTAATGTTACAGGATTACGGTTGCAGTGTCATAAATATTAAGAACAATAAAGGGATGGCTATTCCGACGATGAAGTGAAGGAAATAAATTTTAAGCAGCTTGATGATGAAGAAGGGAATGAATGTTTGAATTTAAGCACAGCGGATAAACACGACATCGATTTGTCAAAGGACATCAGCACGGAAGAGGAGAATGCTGTTCATAACTTAAATACAACAGATCTAGAAAAGGGAAATGAATTTTTAAAACCCCAGTTCCGAAAGAAATACCAAAGTTGTACCACCCGAAAGGTACATGTGTTTTTCAAAAGAAAGTGGATAAAATCCAAAATAGAACTACGCTTTTTTTAGCTTTTTCACAATTAAGTGAGAATAATATAATTAAAGAACTTTAAGGACGCGATTTTATGCTCAAAGGTTTGCTGTTCTGGTAAAAGATCTGTTTTTTTAAATATTTTTTTTTTAGTCACATATTTTGTTTTGTCTAAAGTTTTATGCATGTTATATTCAGTTTTGCGCCAGTTTCTTGCGAAAAACATTAGATTAAATGTTAGGTTAAATGTATTCTTATTCAGCTAAAGGACATTATTAATTCAGATAAAGTTTTTTTATGTACCTACAGTTTTATTAAAATTTAAGAAAGTTGGTAGAAGTAAGAACATTGTTAAATGAAAGATAAACAGTGTCGCAAATATATAGTTAAGGAAGGATGTTATATTACAATTCTATTTGCGACAATCCTGTATATTTGTATATATTGTTATATTTCGTAAAGCTGGAAGGGGTCCTATAACAGCTCAGTCTCAGCTGACTGAAGGGTATAAGGGGCTTGTTTGCCATCCCTCAACTTAGTCTGTGTTTGTCCGTCTCTTTCAGCATTTCAGCCAGTTTCAGAATAAAATAAAGTGTAAAAACGGAATTTATTTCTTTTTCTAAAATAAACATAATCTCTTTCTGCGCGTATTTTTAGCTCTGATTTAGTTTTATCCAACAAGGCGTAATACACAATATGCGTATCTTCAATTTCTTTGATTCAATTAACATTATTGTTCTTCAATAAATTATGTTAATGCATTGAATAATGTAAGAGAACTATAATTATCCTGGACGTCCTTTCTTCGCTGATATAGGCAGGTTTATTATAAATAATATAATATTCAATTATCTGTTGCAAAAAATTATTTTATTCAATACTGAACACACTGCATGTCATACTGTAATTAATTCATAATATAGTGATTTCAAAATAAATGTAAAAAGTGTTTTATAACTTGGAATCAACATCTTTCTTGGGCAGATTCGGAACGAGCACTATCTTCAAACGAACTTCGAACCTACATCTTCCTCGAGCATATTTGCAACAAACACCCTCTTGGAACAAACTGCGACTCATGACCTTTTTCAAGCAGATTCGGAATGAACACCTTATTCTACTTAGGCGTCGAATTGTAATAACACTGAGACTTAATTTACCTTGTCCCCTTTGAAACGCGATTACACTGTTTTATGAAAATTAAATCAAACCACACCAAAAGGCAACACTCTCTCTGCGGACCACATACACCAGACCTGAAGCTAGTGTTGCCACAATGAAAATTGTGTTTCTAGTCTGAAAGTGTACTGAATATTCTGAAAAATTGTACTTCCGATTGCAGCGGCGCCGCACACTATCAAACTTTGGCGTACTTGAAACAAAAGAGTACAATGGAAATTGTATAAAAATAAAAATCTCATTTGTTCATTAACAGTTTGAGATTGTTTTATTCAAAAAAATTTTCATCTTATGGAAAAAAACGGTGGAAGAAATACGATGTAATTCTTATCAGTCATGGATAGAAGATTTTTTAAAGTTTAGTTTGCAAATAAATTTTGCTCTAAAAGTATTTAGAAAATAGTTAAATGAAAAAAATTTTATGAGTAGAAAAAAATCTCAAATTGTTTTTAAACAAATAAAATTTTTATTCAGAAACTCATTTTTGTAAATTCAAAAGCATATTTCTACAAAACATTGGGAAATAGAAATGTTGACGTCATATTTGTTACAATCCGTTCAGACGATTACGAGAAAAATGTAAGTTATGTTGAAAAATTATAATTTTCTGGTTACTAACATTTACAAAAAAAAAAATTTCGCCACCTGAGCTTCAGAAAATATTTTTTATCCTTAAACTTATGAAAATACGACAACAGCTTGAAAAAACAATTTTGAATATTGAGTAGCCAATTTAAATAGAATCAACCTCGCATAAAAATTAAAGGTCGAATATAAAAAATGGTAAGCAACCAATTACAAAATTTTGGATTTCAAATAATCTCGATCAATAGTGCAACACTATGTATGTCTCTTTTTAAGCTCTGCGAACTTTTTTTGTGAGGCTGTGTAATCTAATAAAATATAAAATAATAAATACAATAAAATATAATAATAAAATAAAATATAATCTAATAACATTAAAACTTAATGAAATCGAATAAAATTCCTCTTCACCGGAGATCTGAGAAACATAAAGAAAAGTCATTTATTAAGGTGATATCATGGGTTTTTATTGAAAAACTAATAGTTTTAAGTAATAAAAAGTGCTGGTGATAAAAAATTTTTGCGACACTTGTGTCGCCAAATTTTTTGAAGTTTGCGCCTTATTCCTAACAACTTGACAAACTAGTTCGTCAGACATGACTTCTTTTAAGGCACAGCTGAGAAAAACTGTCAGCTTCGTTCCCCCTAAGCGAAGTAAATGTTTATGCTGAAAAAATTGAATAAAAATAATATATTATATACGTATACAATTACACATTTACTGGTTTCTTTGAATTAATATCCCAATATGCATATAGAATAGGCTGAAGGCTAAAGACACTCACCACTTTCTGACGCTTTTATTTGCAGGTATGACTATCCAAGTCTGAAACTCCGCTACCGTTGTCATCAAGAAATTTTTTAGTGGTTCGTATAGCCTATTCGATAGTTGTTCGTTGCCTGGATGTAAATGTGTCAGTAACTGCAAAATTTGTGCATTCTTTTGCGTTTGCATCTTACTTTGCCTCTCTAAAGTCCTGCGCATTAAGTCATTCAGAAACATAAGTATAAATTAGGTGTTCCTGTTTAGCTGATATTTTACAATGATAAAGATTCTTAAAAAAATTTAAACAGTCACCTTAAACTTGGAAGTATCTCATCCTTTAACATAACAAGCATCATAGTAATGTTTGACAAATCCTGAGGATTGCTTCCAGTTTTTTCTCCAGTATTGCGAAGAGAACTTCTATCTGTGTAGGCCTCATTGGTATTTGACAGACTATCTTTCCCGTTTGAAAGTTCAGTTGCAGAAATTCGCGTCGTAGTTTTAAAAAACGTTTCCTCATGATTCGAGTCTGAAACATCTTGACCTGAATAATTTGGGAGAAAAACGATATATTGAGGATGACAACAGATCAATTACGGGAAATTTTATAGTTTGGATATATATATATATATATATTTTGATTCCTCTAGAATAAAACCGAAGGGCCTATGACAAAGCCACCGAACGCGTCCTCGGGTTGCGGATAGAGGGTCCCTGTACCAAGGGTTTCTGCTGAATATGGTTACAAAAATAAATACGCAGTCGCGGACAATTGTCCAGGGGTGGTCCCGAAGGAATTAACCCCCAAGCGGAGGTATGAAAACCGTGCCGAAAGCTGAATGGCACCTGGGTGAGGTGTCTAGAACGGTGACTCTGGGATACCGGTCGACCTCTCAGAATACGCAGCCTTATCCTTGCATACATGGCTCTACAAGGATAGACGAACCCCTTTCCCTAGCTTCTCGTGGGAACAACAATGAGAACACCAAACATAGTTGTAGTAAGTGTGGTTCAAAACAACAGAACGCGCAAAATGGATTCAATGCGATGGATCGGCGGGATCTCGTGACCTTTGGGTGGACGGAGCAACTGAATCACGACTTGCTAGACTGCTACGATGCGAGTGTGGCCCGTGTACGGGGTTACATGGCACGGCTGCATGCTCTGTGGTGCGAGAAACACCCGGAGCTATCGCACTTTTCGCAGCAACGTCTGCGAAACCATGCTGAACTACTCCGCAAAAGGGGCTATGTAAGCGAAACGCCTACTCTACCACAGCTAGAACAAGTCGGCAACAAAGAAAGAGGGGCGACACTAAAACCAACCGCGGGCAGGCATCCAATAGATGAAGAGCGATGCTTTACGACCCGGAGAAACATCAACACCAAGGTTTCTCTCAAGCCTAAAGA
>NC_046661.1:143629379-143630730 GCF_010883055.1 Belonocnema kinseyi | reverse complement strand
GAAGACATTCAAGACTCAATATTCCGCGACCCCCTTGACGGCGTGAGATGTACAGTCGCGGAACGGAAGACTTAAGATGCATGCTTTTGTTCATGTGCAGAAGCTTTCTTGTCCCGATATCAAGAGATCTGAGGTTGCTCTTCGTCCATGTAACTACTCCAAATGAATAGAGTAGTACCGGGACGGCACGGATGTTCGTTGCAGATACTTTGTTCCTCGCCGACAGTTCGGAAGACTAAATCTGTCAGATGATACGTTTGTATCTGCTTCGGAGAGTGTCCTTTATAGATGTCACATCCTGAATGCGGCTCTGTGGCACGCCCAGGTATGTATAAGTCTCTCCAGCGCAAAGGTGTCGTATGGCGCTTCTATCAACGAGCTCAGGATCTTCAGGGATGCCATTAAGTTTTCCTCGCTTCAAATAAACCTTGGCGCATTTGTCTAACCCAAATTCCATTCCACTTTCCTTAGTATATCGTTCGACAATCCCCAGAGCTAGATGCAGTTGCTCTCTGTTTTTAGCATAGATCTTAAGATCGTCCATGTAAAATACATGAGTGACCTTGTACTTTTGATCTGCAGGTTTGTCGCACAAGTACCCGTCGGAATGGCACAGTGTTAGAGATAGTGGCAACAATGTAAGGCAAAAGAGGAGTGGGCTGATGGTGTCGCTCTGAAAGACACCTCTCTGAAACGTGACCTTGTTAGTTGTCACACGATTTTTGCCAGATGAGATAGTGAATCTGGTTTTCCAAAGCGGCATCAATCTCTCTTTGCACCCAACTATTTGCGGATGAACCTTTAAGATTTCCAAAAGACAGATGATAAGTCAATGGGATGTAGAATCGAAAGCTTTCTGATAATCAATCCAGGCCACCGATAGGTCACGCTGGTAGAATGCTGCATCTTTGCAGACACATCTATCGATGAGCAGGTTCTCGCGACATCCGGCTACGCCTTTCTTTGAGCCTCGTTGTTCATACATTTCTTGCCACATAGGTTCAATTGCCCGAACAATCCTATCATTTAGGATAGCTGTGAATATCTTATAAAGCGTGTTCAGACAAGTTATTGGCCTGTAGTTCTTCGGGTCAGCTAAGTTGCCTATTTTCGGCAGGAGTATTCTGCGCCCTTCCACCAACCACTCTGAAATCGGCTCTTCCGACTTCAAATATGAGGTGAAAATACGGGCCAAATGCTGATGGGTTAAAGAAAACTTCTTTCACCAGAAGGTTTTGATACAATCTGATCCCGGTGCGGAATAGTTCTTCATCCCTCTTAATGCTTTTTTCACCTCCTCGGTAGTGATGGGTGGGCATTCTTTATCAGGTGTTATGAGGGCAACACATAA
>NC_046661.1:143623536-143629279 GCF_010883055.1 Belonocnema kinseyi | reverse complement strand
GAAAGCACAAGAGAAAAACTTTCGTGAACAGCTCCTCGATAAGAGGATGCACGGTACGTTCCACGGAAATGTGAAGGATCAGTCAATGTCTTGTGAGCTAACACGTTTGCTTTCCTTAAATCTCCCGGATTGAAGTCTGGTACAGAGGGTTTCATTTTTGCATGTCAAGACGGTGTCATTTCCACCTTATCATACCGTCGCCACATTTTGAGCCAAGACATTCCCCATGATAGCTGCAGGGCGTGCCATACACACCCCGAGCATTTAGCTCACATACTATCTAGTTCTCCAACACACGCGGGAACGACCTACAATCAAAGGCACAATGCGGCCCTAAGAGTGCTTTATTACCATCTCTGTCACTCCTACGGCATTAACCTTAATATCGCTCCTCTAAATGCTCCTAGGGAAATGGAGTCAATTGTCGAGAATGGAAAATGCCGCATATACTGGAACTTTATATTCTTGACAATTGTTTCTGTTGCTCAATCGAGGCCTGACAATTCACAAAAAAGTATTCTTGACCGAAAAATGTCCCGAAATTTCGCTTATGTTTTTATTGGCCGTCTTAAAATATCCATATTTAAAACATGACTTGCCAGCAGAAACGTCTCATGAGCGAATCATGATTGGGTCGACATGATTGCATTACAAATTATTTTGCATTTGTATCTAACACCAATATAAAAATGATATTAATGTTTATTAAAAAATCAGAATATACTCAGATCGTAGTATGAGAAACTCCCTTAAATATTCTTAAAACTACTTTAATATTTCTTTTTTTATTGTACATCAACACCATTGTCAGATAATTTTTCTCCAGACAACAAAGTAACACATATCCATTAATTTTCTAACGGGCGTTCTTTCTCACCTTTTATATCTCTTCATTGTGGAATCTTGTAGAATGCAACAAATGTTGCGTACAGAAGCTGTAAAGGTGCCCTTTCCTTTTTGCATCTTTCGAAACTAACGACATACATTGGCAGGAATATCTTCAGGGAGAGGACCTTAAGCATGCGCTCATGATGGATACATATGAGTATGATTGTCTACGGGTGTTTCATTAAAGTAATTTAGTTCATGTATTCTTTCGTAATATTGTTCTAGACAAGCACTTAGTTTACGAATATTTTTTCGAACTTTTCGCATATTATTTTCATAGCAAAATGCATTGAAGGAATCTAAATCACCCAATTTTTGTACATCAGCTACAATGTGAAGTAAGGTGTGGACATTATAAGATAAGAACTGAGGCCCGTATGAATGTTCACATATACTTATGTAGGTTTCCACACAATGCTGACAAAAAGCTAACCTTTTTTGGCGGTGTTTCATTACATTTCAGCCAACGGGTGACATAATAAAGTATCAAGAAATGTTCCCCACATTGTTTTCGAACGGCCCATCCGTCACTAAGTCCAATACTTCAGTCAAAGGACTTCTTCCTTCATGATGATCTTCATCACTTATCTTACGGTATTCTTCTGCCGTTCGAAGAGGATGCTTAATGCCTTCAAAAATCAATCTGCCCACGTAGCAACGACCTTCAACTTTATACTTCGAACATGGTTTTGTTGAATTGTGACGATATGATTTAAAGCGAACGCTCTTGCAGGTGTACCTGCAATGAAACAACGCATCTTCAAAGGAATTCTTCTGTCGTGAATTAGAATTCCACCTTCGTCACGGACTCGAACGTCTTAATGCAGGAATTGGTCAAAGAAGTCGAATGCGTTTGCTGTTTTGTTTTTTCTCAAGAATATTCCAGCTACAATTGGTCTTTTATCTGAACTATTCACAACTCTGTACTTAAGAGGCTCAAACTGCTTTAGACCTTTCTTCGCCTTACCACCGTCAGTACTAAAATCTATTTTTATTATTTCTGGCAACGAATTTGGAGGTAGAATTTAAAATCTTTTTGCAAGTGTCGATTTGAAATGAATGTGAAGATATACCTGCCAGCAATACGCTGAATGATTCTACTCGCAACAGCAGTGGGAATTTGCAATATAGTTCTGGCATCTTTTGGTAAAAAATTCAATTTCACGGGAAATTATCTTAAAGTTTTCAGGAGTATATTTTAAATTGACAGTTAAAAATACATTCTTTATTGATTTCTTTTTCATATCAGTGAAACTAATAGATGGGGGGCGTCTCTGTCATCCTTTTCTGATGTGTCAGATTGGTCTACATTTTCTTGGTCTACGTGTTGCACAAAAACAGCAGGAAATACTTCTTCGTCATTACTTACATAATTGGAACTTGAATTTTCTTCATCAAATGTAGAATGTAAGTGAGCATAATGTCAGGATTCATTGCCTGATGCGTGCGAATCGGTTTGAAAAGGGAGATATAAACGAAGAACTTCATCTTCTGAAATAAAATCAGAATTATAAAAATGCTGCACAGAATTATTTCTTTCGCCTCTAGAAGCGCATACACGTGTCGGATTTTGAATCTGAGAGAGAGAGTGGCAAAATTTTTATTTTTTCCATTGGCCATACGTTCTCTGCTCTGCTTGTATTTCTTCTTAAACAACAATAATTTCAATAAAATTGAAGCTTAACTTATATGTAGGTTTATGGGCAGGTACCAGAGTGTTATAGATAAATTGAAAGGTTGCAGTAGGAATCGGATTTTTCCAGGACAGGGAATTAACATTGTGTAAAATCGGAATCAACATTAAAAGGTAAAACAAAAGCCCATTCCCAAACTAAACTGTTCCTAAAATTCAAAAATGTATGATTGACAAATATTATCCAGTTCCGAGAAATATAATGTAAAAGCTGACAATCTCAAAATTACAGAAATCTAAAGCTGGAATAGGCTCGTGTGAGTATCACGATAAATATGGAAATTTTTAGTTTAATCAAGAAATTAAAAGTCGAGCCAGAGATATGGGAAGATTGAATAAGCAGCAACAAATTTTGTTCCAAGAAAATTATTCTGTTTCGGGAAAATATCGATTTAGTGTGACGGTGTCGTACTGTATAAGGCGACTGTTACTGACAGATCTATAAAAAGTAGACAGGTATATGTCGTTTTATAAATAAACCACAATAATTTCAAGAAATTCCGCTTTGCCTCCACATTGAAGGAGCATTAATTGTTTTTTTAATATTTACAATTACCCATGAAAACAATAAAAAACTTTAGAGAAATATGAAAAAAAAACGAAATCAAGAGGTCAAACTTCATTTGATTGTTCTAATGATCAAAACAGGAACAAGTACATTCGTTCTTATTCGTTCTTACGGTCCATTTAAATAATAGAATATCAAGGCTTTTAGACAAAAAAATCGTATTATTATAATTCACTTTTCGGTTTTTAAAATGTAACAAAAATTAGGGAAAATTATGGGTCAAAAAATATTCTTTTTATGTTCAAGCTTTACGTATTTAGTAGACAATGATGATTTTTAAACAAAACAGTTGCATTTTCCACAAAATAATTAAATTTTTAATCTAAACGTTGAAATTTTATCAAAGAAAATAAATTTTCTACCAAACAACGACAAATTTTCAACAAAATATATTAAATTTTAAACAAATAGTTGAATTTTTAGGATAAAAAGACCACTTTTATAACAAAAAATAAATAGTTTAATAATCCGTCAAGACTTATTCATTGTGATCTTATAATTTTTTGATTCATATATAAGGTACACTAAAACTAAAAGTTAAAGAAAATCGTTCATTTTACTGTTTTTGGAGGCTAAGTATCACTAAGGGCGGCGTCTGTTTAGTCAAAATTTGAAACATTTTAATAGATTCTTTATTTCGAAAATTATATGTAATAAATCTTTTAAAAAAATGAATCTTAAAAGCGCGAGATTGAAGATGATAATATAACAATAAGAAAGTTCAATATTAAATGAAAATAAAAGTCTAAGAAGTATTTTTTGTAATTTACCCTTGTTATTTTTTACAAATTAATAATATGGAAAATAAGACTTTTTGAGAATATTAGTCTATAGTTTTAAGTCTATCAAGTTCACTTCCTCTAAAAATTAATACCTTTATACACACTCACTTTAAAAAGGTTATTTTTAACGCGAATAAGGCAAGTTTAAATAGATAAAGGTAGTAAATATTTCTGATTCTTTCATTTTAAAGCAGTAACTTGCAAGTAGGTCATGTTTTTCGGCTAAAATCAAACACTCAAAGTCGAACACTTTTGAATATTTAACTTTTTAAATTGAATATTATCAAATTTTAATTTAAAAAAGGTTTGATTTAAAGGCTTAGTAATTTACATGTATAAAATGGAAGTTTTTAGCACTTTCCAATTAAGCAATTTTAAATTAAATCCCATTCATCTGTACAATTTTAAGCATTTAAAATTAAAAAGGAACAGTTTAAAGGTTTATTTAAACATGACAACTTTGTGAGAATCTTCACTTAGGGTGATTTCTAGAGAGATTGATCAGCAACCTGGGTCGGAGTAGTGTTAAGGAATGAACGTGTTATTAAAATAAATAACATAAGAATCCTGGATTAATCTAAAATTATATATCCCCTCCAGAAATTACTTCCTTCCCCACCGAGTGAAATGCGCCAACCCTGAAAAGGAATGCTTTAGGGTGAAATAATAATAAAAAATAAAAAATCTTCCCGCATTGCGTGCACATTCTCATCGCGCGCTATGCATCGCAATTGTTTAAATAAATGTAAGATACTTAAAAAATTATTAATTCCTGAAAAAAATCGTACTGCACACAATTAATTTTTTTTTGACTGAATAGTATATAACAAGAATGTAATAACCATGTTCTAATTGCTTAAACAAATAGATTTAAATAATAATTAATTATAGAAACAATGAAATAAAGCTTTTAGCAGAACTTTCTACTCCTCAGAATCATTCAGTATCATGTTTAATTCATAAAGTATCATTTTTTAAATATTTTTGTGTAGATATATTAAAAATAAACAATAATTAATTGTTAAAATAATCACATAATATATTCGCTCAAATTTAACACTCCAAAAAATGATTAAATATTTCATCTTCTTCGGAAAATTCAAGCTTTTCAATTTTTTGGGAAAAATAATTGTTTAAATAAGTTAAATTTATTTAAACAATTCTAGTTTTTTTAAGTTCAGGGAGGATATTTAAATTGTCCATTCTTGATTATTTTTATGGAAAAAGAAGACAGAAATTGTTAGAAATCAACAATAATACGTAAAAATGTAGTTTTTAAAATATTTTTGAGTCACATTTAGGGCATTTTGGGGGGTGAGAGTGGGTTGAAATTAAAGCTTATTAGTATAGTTTCATTTCGATGACACTCCTCTTCAATCCATAAAAAACTTGGCTCTTTTCGATTGAACCCTGAGGTATGCGTTTAATTGGTCGAAAATCCAAAATATCTCCATGTTAATTAAACAGGATTTTAAAGTGCCCGGTGGCACGTTCTAACTGCTCAAAATCCGTTTTTTGGAGCACCTCACTCAATTGATTTTATATCAAATTTATGAAAACTTATAAAACAAATCTTTTATAAAGTAATTGCTGCAGTTTTGCTCTTGGAGAATAACTATTTATTTCTAAATTTTTCCTCTATTCGCTATTTCTATTTTCCCCTATTTCCCGTATTTACCCTACTGTTTCCTTAATTTTGTAAATAGTTACCCGATTGGCCGTGTTTTAAGAGAACGTTTTGCTAATTTACTTTTCTGGGAGCGGGCAGGAAGAAACTGGGGTCATAAACTATAGGTGATGGAGAGGGGGGGG
>NC_046661.1:143615947-143623436 GCF_010883055.1 Belonocnema kinseyi | reverse complement strand
TGGGGGGAGGGGGGGGGCTAACTTTATGAAAGATGGTAAAAAATGTGTATCCGAAAAATAATGTGAATTAATATTGGCGTTAATAAAGATAATTGTTTATACAATTTATTGTTGTTTGGAAATTTTTACAGTTGATTTCAAGCATGCCATGGTTTTAGAAAAGTTTAAGGTATGTGGATTCCACTTTCTGAAACTAGGTTTCTAGTTATGAGCATGATTCAAATTAGCAGGGGTGGCATTCCGATGCCCTCTAATCTAGTTATTCGAATATTAAGTCAAGGTCCTGTTATTTTCATTTAAATAATTACGAAATAAAGAGTACGAGAATTAAGTAAAAATTTACATATTCGACGAAAAATAAATTATTATTTAAATGGTATAGTTCTATGGCCCATGAATAATTTTTGATTCAGTTCACGTTTTTTTTTATTTCCAAATTAAATAAGTATTCTTTAAAAATTAATGAAATTCAACATATTATTATAAATAATAATAAAGTTAAAATGATATCATAATATTTAACTTTAATAGTAAAGTAATTCTCTGAAAAATATTTTAAACTTTCTAGATTAATGTCTCGAAATAGAAAATTTGATCAAATATTTTTGATTTTGATCGAATTGAATTTGTAATTACATCTTCCTCATATTTTTTTCTTAATTTAGACCCCGCGAACAATTAAGGCTACCTGTCGGCCGTAGCCAAATCACAGGATGCTATTATTGTGCGTATAGAAAGACCTTTCCATCTTAAATATCGCACAACTTCCCAGGAAACAAAAATTCATTCACATCTGTTGAATGGGTTTCAAAGGCTTATGAATTGCGTATCTGTCACTGGAATTCCGAATTGCCGCCAATTTGTTTTTTGAAGACTTTTAGTTGTTATAATTTTGTTGACTAACTAATATGCCATAAAAGACTAATTACTGATATAGCAAAAGGAATTTAGTAGACCTGCGCATGATTTCTATAAAGTCTTCGACAATTTATAAATTTAAAAAATTGTGTGAAATATGGCAGCTTAACCCCAAAAACTCAGGTCTCATTCAAAAATAAAGAAACCGATTCAAAATAACCTTGCTTGAGATGGTCATTGCAGTACATGTCAGATTCGAAGCTACTCGAGAAAATGACCGATTCACATAGCCGCAAACCGATTCTGTTTTAACTTTCTGAATGTGCAAATGACAGATACGCAATTCAACGAATCGTCTTTTCAATGGATTCTTTTTTCCTGGGTTCATGCGTGGTGAATTTAGCATCCAGGAATATATGCTCTCAGATTTCTAAAAGTAAGTATTTCAAGTGGTGACATTAGCTTGCAAGATGTCTGTACATTGAGGCCCAAGCAATAATACCAATCCCGGGGATAAAAATTAATTTAATTAATAAGTTGAAAAAAATCAGCGTGCAGACATCTTTGATTTTCTCTTGATATTCTCTTTGATATTCTTTGATATTCTAAAATTCAATGACCATGACGTACAATTAGCAAATCTGTCAAAACAATAAACAGTCCATTTAGACATGGTTTTTCATTGCAAGGGTTATTTTTGTTGCAGGTATATGGTACCTGATATTGGTGCTTCATTAACACTTTGTTTTTTCTGTGTAGACACAAGCTGTTTTGTAAATAAAATGATGTTTCCTAGAGTATAAGAGATGTGATTCCGAAATTTCCTGGGGGAGGGGGCCTGATTATGCCACTGCACATTACACCGGATCCGGAATATTGAGAAAAGAAATAACTTGATCCCCTTCAAGTATACATGATAACTTGCAAAAGACGACATACTGGCTTATATATAAGGTGGCACATGTGTAATTGATTTCTCCCAACACTATTCAGAACATTCTTCAGGAAACTGGTTCCTCTATTTTGGGATAATGAGGGTCACTATCGCTATTCTCTTCATAATCGCAGCAGTTTTCTTACACTCTAGCGGTAAGTACAAGACCTACGACAATTTAATAAGTAAATCAACTATACCTAAAATAATTATTTCGGTTGTAATTAATTGACATTCATAGATTTATAACTACAATGAAACTCTGAGATAAGGCCCCTTGATATAGTTCTTCCAAGAATTAATGTTATGTTGCAAATAAGAGTGGAAGTCTTTTGAGTTTGTTCGCCATTACATCTAAACCCAAAAACGGGCACAATCTTAAAGATTTACTCTATTCATTATATTTAAATAATTGTTTCAATTACATTACTATTTTAAATAACTGATTATCTAATGCAGGATCCTTATTTTTTTAGGGTGGTCTATCCTACTAAAAAAAGTTGATTGGTTGTTCCTGAACAATACGAACATTGAAAGCCAATCAACAGTTTTTCAATTTTGAGTTTTGAGATTGATCAAGACAGTGAAACTAGCGAAATATTTTGTTTCCTTACATAATTTTGTTATAACTTTTTAATATAATTTTTAGTATACTATTGCAAGTGCAAGGTACAATTTCCATCACGGTACTGTAAGTCAATCTCGCTTGTTGACAGATTCGAGGTGTTGCTCATAATACAGATATTTGTTATAATGCTATATCTAACTTCATTGAGTTTCTGTGAGTGCATGAGAATTAAAGGGCTTATTAGGGAGTAGCGTTCAGTAACGTAAAATAGATTAAATTTGTAAATAAGACTTGTTTTTCACACAATCGCATTATTTTTTTTATTATTTTCAAGAGACTATTTACTTCGAAAATCTAGATCAAAGTCACCGCAGAATTAAAAAAAAAAAGAAGCAGAATCACGAAAATCAAAATAAGGTCCGAAAAATTCTGGAGAATCAACAATTCTAAAATAGTTTCAAATTTCTCCAGTAATCTTGAAAATCTTTTAAATCTTTGCAAATCTTGAAAAAATCGTTGAGGGATTAACCTGAAGGGATTAAATTGGCCTATTGGTAACGAATCTTACGCTACAAATCATGATTCAACTGCTATGCTCGCGATAATTTTCTGATTAGCAGTGCCCCAGTAGTCATTTCAGTTTATTGTGCAATAGTATGTATTTCAACTAATAACGGTTCAAGCAACCCTGACTGTTTACGCTTCGAAGGTACCGATTGAATAACAAGGCCAGTGCGAGGCCATCCCCAAATCTATTACATGGCCACACAAAAGAAAAGTGTCGTGATCTGGGGACGTGACATCTATTTTGCTATGGATTTTGATGCGCTGAATCCGAATCCGCTGTCAGAATTTACCCTGCACGTCAGCGCTTCACCGTAACTTTAAAAAACTCGAAAAAATGAGTATTTCCTGTTCTGGAAATGAGGCATATCAATTCTTACGTTTTCTATGCACTGAATGCGAATTAGCTGTCAGAATTGATCGTACACATTGTCTTTGAACTCTAACCTAAAAAAAACTCAAAAAATTATATAAAATTGTGATATATTGCCTTGAAGGCTGATTTTTTTTGGAAAGCGTATATAAATGGAGTCGCATTTTTACCATTGGCGTGACCTAACTTCAACTCAGCTAACCTAACCTAAACTCATCTAACCTAACCTCACCTAACCTGGCTTTATATAACCCTTATCTTCCATCGCAAATTATACTATTTCGTCAAAAAGGTTAAGACAGAAATCATTGTTACAATATTTCTATTTCTCAAGTATACAATTGATTTTTTTTCATGTTTTAATTGAATCTAAGTTGAAGACATGTCAAAAAAATTGACTGAATGTCTTCAGTCAGCATATATTTATCGTCAGTATGGTTTTGTTGCCCACCGTCACCACGTGTAGGTGCCCTGGTTACAGACACATGCGAAAAGTGCTAAAAAGGTTAGCGATATCAATATATTCACCCATTCTTCCAGAAATCGTAAAATGAAGACTATAAAACAGGAAAGCTAGGTTAGCTGAGTTGAAGTTAGGTCACGCCAATTGTAAGAATGAGATTCTGCTGATATAGGCTTTCAAAAAAAAAATCTGTCTTCAAGGCAGTATATCACCATTTTTTATCAATTTATTCAGTTTTTTTAGGTTAGTGTTCAACGAAAACGTATGGGATCACGTCTGATAGCTAACTCGCATTCAGTGTATTAAAAACATTAGAATTAATATGCCTCACCTCCAGAACAGGAAATAATAATTGTTTCGAGTTTTTTAAGCTTAGGGTAAAACGCTCACGTGTGGCGCAAATTCTGACATAAGATTCAGATTCAGCGCGTCAAAATCCATAGGAAGACACATGTCGCGTTTCCAGATCACGACACTTTTTTTGTGCCTGTGATATTATATGGGACTTGGAGTGTAGAACTGTTTTAGAGTGGCTTTTAGAAACTAATTGCTGGTCATTTATAGCTTTATCATTATTTTTTAAAGTTATGAAAACTAAATTTTTAACTTTCAGATCTTAACAAAATCTTTAATTCAAATATTGAATACTTCACTACAAAATAAAAGAATTTAAACCCAAATCATTTTTAAGTGATCAATTCATCAAACAATTTTATCAGAATCAGAAACACTTGGACATGTTCACAGTGGATTCTCAAAGTATTCACGCTACGGGTACATTTATACACTCTAAAATTTTTATATTACCATCTCCGGCGATTCAATGGTGTTGATTTAAAGCCCGTATCGTGGTGTTAGCACATGCAAACTGTTGTTTCCTTGAAAAAAGGAAACAATTACTGGGTGGTTCCTTGATATGTGTTATGATTGGAATTCGGAATATAATTTTTTTGTATCGACAATAAAGATTTCACTACAGTAAAATACATTGACGCTGCACTTACTTGTTAAGCCTGATCCTTTTAACATTTTCTCAATTTCTTTAAGTTTTCGTTATTAATAATTAATTATTAATTACAGAAATTCATATACATTATAACATGTTATTGATAAATTAGTAAAAATTAATTGTTAAAAACAGAGAAACGTGGCATGCGCTATAGCTATTATATACACAGGCTCGCGACTCAGAAGTTGCGACTGTGCTCTGCTCTGAGTATCGGAGTACCCATTACTCCGACCAGTCAGCGTATCGAGAGCACGCATTATATAATCATACCTAGTTCATTTTTGGAGCACTGAATACGCGAAATGGAGGGCGCTTCGATCGCACTGATGACAGTATATGTGTTACACTGAAAGTCTCTCAGTGCAGGGGAAACTGGCGTCCATTGTGTAGAATGATCAGTGCAAGATCTAATGAAATTTTTCATTCTGCACCGCTCAAAGTAACAGTGCTACAAAGCCTGATATTGTCCTTCAACATCTGAAGACCAACAAATTTTACGTGTTTGAATTCTTAGCACCAGTTGATGGTAAGATGACGGGAAAGGAGGAAGAAAAACTGGTAAAATATGAAGCTATTCATTTCGAGCTCAGAAGCTGTACCAAGGCTACAAAGTCCATTTTGTGGTTCTCATAAATGACTGCCTTGGAGATATGAAAGCTTAATTTCTTAGCGAACTCAACGAAATCCCGACTTGTCAGCACCAGGCTCAGAAAGGCTCTTCTTCGGTGATCACTTCATGTTGCCCGGCAGCACTGTTTTAAAAAAAGTATCCGCAGGTGAAACCTTCATCTCCAACTGTGCTGTCTGCCGCATAAGGAAGTCTAAGGAACAGTATTGTACGAAGTATCTTGCCTGAATTTCCTGTTTTTGCTAACCTTCTAAGATAGAAGGAGCCAGACAGGAGGAGGGAGACATCCTTGTTGCATCAGATTTCATAGCTTTCAGAAACCATGATCTTGACATTGAAAAAGGTCAAACCAATCCTAACATAAAAAAACCTGACCTGACCTAATCTAACCTAACCTAACTTAACTTCACGTAACACAATTAAACTCATTGTGTTGTCCCGTTGTGTTTGCGGTACTGTTTCATTTAGTTTCGGCTTAACCTACATAGAGCTTTAACCTATCCTAACCTAACAAAACCTGACCTAACCTAACAAAACCTGACCTAACCTAACCTAGCCGAATGAAATTCAACAACACGTGTAGCTATGTAAGCGTACGGTTCTCAGTCTTAAATGTGTGCTATATTTAATAGGTTAATTCGATCTTAACCTACAAATGAATCTAACGTAACAGAACCTGACGAAATTTTGCTTAATGCAACACAACTTAACTTAAGTGTTCCCGTTGTGGTTAAAAATTTAAACGCACATTACTCATTTCAAGAAAATTAGAACTACAAGTAGAATTGACCCCATTTCAATTAACCTAACAATCTTTGTATCAATTAAAATGTAGAACTGTAACTTAAACATGCAAATGAATAAGAGTTTTATTCAAAATTTTTTTCTCTCTGCTTTTCTTAAACCTAAGGGATATATTTATACTATCTTTCGTGCGTACATTTTATCTTGCTTTTTATCGTAATTAAATTGATTTATAGACCTACTTCAGTGTATTTTCTGCCTGTCATAACGTGTTATTTTTTCTTCGAAGGAACGATGCAAAGGGTTACGCTTACGTTTAATACCTACATTCGTTTCGCTTTTCAACATCCAGCAAAAATCAGCGATCATGACCTCGTCCCATCTACCCTGATATCGTTGTTCCATCACTTTTATGTCTTAATGAAAACGTTTCCCTTGTTCTTCGCTGAAGTCACCAACATTTTCTGGAAACTTATCCAGTTGGGAATCTAGAAAGCGAAGTTTTTAATTCATCAAGCAGCCTAACTTTTTGTAGTCTCTTATCATTTTCGAAACAATATTCTCGTAGTCTGGACTTTTTTTGTTACCGAGGAAATTTGCATTTACTGCTTTAAAACTTTCTTAAGTGTCCATTTCAATTTTCGTCATGTGGCTCACGAAATTAGTATCTCTTGTCAATATTCGAATCTGTGGTCCATCAAAGACTCCTTCTTTCAATTCAGCGTCTAAAACATTAGGGAATTTGAGGGATATATACTTATAGCATTGTCCATCTTTGTCTAACGCCTTGACAAATTGCTTCATGAGCCCAAACTTTATGTGGAGGGGTGGTAGTAAAATTTTTTCTCGATCAACGAGGCTTTGGTTGATGATATTATGAGAACCAGGTTTGAATGAATCTTTTAAAGGACAATGTTTTTTGCTGTAATGATTGGCTCGATCTCTGCTATTCCACAGACATATAAAGCATGGCTCTCTCGTGAAACCCGATTGTTGGCCTAATATCATTGTTATGATTTTGCGATCACGACATATTTGCCATTTGTGATTCGTGTAATTAACTTTTTCAAGAAGCATTTTAACTTTGTTATATTCTTCTTTGACGACCGTTTAGTGAGCTATAGGGATAGGAGCGTAAGTATTCGTATTATGCAGTAAAACAGCCTTAATGCTGCGTTTTGACGAATCAATGAAAAATCGCCATTCTTCGTCGCTGTACACATTTTTCTTCAAATGGTTCATCAGTCCGTTAACGTCAGTGCAGTACACTAAAGACGTATCTTCGTCTTTAACGAAAAACTTTCTGAATTCTTTGTCCCTGTCGCGATAGAATGAAACTTTTGTCTTT
>NC_046661.1:143596049-143615847 GCF_010883055.1 Belonocnema kinseyi | reverse complement strand
ACTTCCATTCTATCATCTTCTAAAGCGCTTAAATCAGTCTGGCGTGCATTTTTATTGATTTCAATTTCTCTTGTGACTGTGCACACATTAATGTACGAAATGATATTTTTGTTTTTGGCGTTGAACCCTTTGACGGAATTCATCCGAAAGTAGCAGTCCTTCGGAATAACGGGGTTTTCCCAAGTGGTTGGTGTAAAATACTTGCGGTACTTTTCGTTGTTTGAATTTTTTATACGATACAACATAAGTCTGCAGGAATTTCAAATGACGTGAGGAACCCATTTTGTTTCTTGGTACAGCAATTAACGATCAAAACACTTTTCGTAAAGACTTTTCACTTCCTTGTCGATTGATTTTCGCAAACTGGTCACTTCATATTTACTGCTAATGTAACAGAATGAATCTGAGCTATTCTTGCAGGCATGCGATTGAGAAATGCCCGCGGTTTTTTTCCTTGTAGCATGAGACTCTACACCAACCAAGTGATCCATTGATGAAGAGCTACGGTTGTATGATGACGACGTCGGAGAGCCCGCTTTCCCACACTGACCAGACGCCGATACTGAGGGTTTTCCCTGCATCGTAATACACTTTTTACCTGTGTCTGCCATGACGGTATGAACGCTGTTTACCCAGGGACTCAGCCAATGTGGATCCGTTGCCCACCGTCACCACTTGGAGGTGCCCTGGTTACAGACACAGGCGAATAATGCTAGCAACAAGCGGTTACGAAACTCCAGAAATTTACTGCTATCAATGTCAAAATATAAAAGTACGCAAGAACAGGGTTGCCAGCGTAATCGGTTAGGTTAGGTCAGGTTTTGTTAGGTTAGGATAGGTTAAACCTCTATGTAGGTTAAACCGAAGCTGAATGAAACGTTACCGCAAACACAACGGCACAACACAATCAGTTCAATTGTGTTTCGTGACGTTAGGTTAGGTTAGGCTAGGTTAGATTTATTTCTAGGTTAGGCTCAAGTTGACCCATTCGATGTAGCACACATTTGCTACTGGGAAAATATGCTTCCAGGGCTTTACGTGTAATTCAATAAATTTCTGTTAATTCAGGTTAGGTGAGGTCAGGTTCTGTTGGGTAAAGTTATGTTAAATAAGTTGATATCATGCAAGGGTTGATCCTTCACAGTTGTCGATATGTTTTTGAAGTGAAAATTTGCATCACTTGCATTATTTTGAAATTTATTTGCCTTAGTGCATGATTTTTCGTCATTTTTTGAGGTTATGGCTCAACCATGACGTGATGGGTGATTTTTGATACCGAATTTGAATTCAGCGCCCGAAAATCCATAGGAATACGTGTGTCTTGTTACCAGATCCGCACACTTTTTTTGTGTGGCTGTGTAATTGGTATCTCTAAAAACAGTATCCAAAGGTGAAACCTTCATCTCCAACTGAGCCATCTGCCACATAATGTAATACTGCTAAAAACTGAACGCTAAGGAGCAACGTTGTACGAAGTATCTTGCGTAAATTTTCTGCTTTCGCTTACTTTCTAGGATATAAGGAGCGGGAGTGCGCGTTGTACACGTTCTGATTAGGTGAAGATAAACACGAATCCATCGAGAAAACTATTAACGGTTGTCGTGTAATAGCTCAAAGAGAACATACACAATGGCATGATGACGTGGCGGGCATTATACAACAACAACTTGCGCTAAACCTAGAACTTTTTACAGAATAGATGCCTTTTAATAAATAAATTGTAATGTCCTTTTCAGAAAACGAAGATTACATCTTATTATGGGACTTTAATATTTAGACGGATCATGATATTCAAGCAGGGAACCTATACAATACATGTGCACGCAAAACATACTGAACAGCTTGAACATCTAATATTCAGCAGGATACTGGCAGCAGCTCAGAAAGTGGTTTTTTTTAAACACCTGTCGCATTGTAAGAAACTTCCTAGACCATCAGGAAGCAAGGGACTAAAAATATGTAAAGTGATAGATTGTATCTGTAAGAAAGCACAGCGGCTCCCGAACGCTGTGTAAGGATAACATCGGTAAAAGATGAACTCCAAGCTACATCATGCTCCTAATTTTGTACCTACATCATCGAAAAATATTTTAAAAATCGTAATTATTTAACTTGCAACCTACTTACCTCATCAGTCGCAGGAGTTAGTCCGTGGCTATGATAGAAAACCAAGTTCACACGAAAAAAGTGAAAAAATAGAGGGTTAAGAATCTACCCAAAGACACACATTTTCTACAAAAATGACGAATTTTCAATTATTAAATATTCAACTTAAGGAATCAATTTTAAATAAAAGATCGAACTTTTTCCGATCTTCAGTTTGTCAAATTGATTTTCAATCAACAAAAACTTTTTTAAAAATAATTAAATTTTTCACCAAAAAAACTAGTCTTAAAAAAAAGAAGTTAAATCTTTAACCAAGTGCTTAAATTTTGAAACGAAAAGTTGATAAATAAATTAAATTTTGATCTCAATACTGTTGACACACATTTGCCAATAAACATGTTAACATTAATGATTATATCATAATTGGGCGATGACTTTTCCCCATAGTAGAGCGTTTTGATTATTATTTCAAGTAATCGATAGAATAGCGTTAATTTGTTCTATAAAGGTTTCATTTATTTAATATGCTTTTCTCCAACAAATTGCAGCTTATGTCTTTATGTTTTCCAATGTACCAAAATTCACAAAAATGCGCAAAGGGTGAGCAACTCATGTGTTGATCATATATTTTGAAATATTTAGTAACAGGGTTATAATAATACACATACGAAACCTCATTTATTGGAAAGGTAGTAAAGTTTAATTAATTTAAAAATATAATGGATTTTACTGAAAACCCAAATCGTCGCATTTTTCACACTTCTATTCAATAATTATTTAGTACATGTATGTTTTCAGCTCTGCTTCTAAATTTATCGACTTTAGTTAGAGCAATCTAGCTGTGAAATTAAAAAAGTAACCGTCGTTTTTTATTTATTATATTCTCCTTCAATATTGCACAGAATTGTAAATAATACTTTATCAGACAACGCAAAATGATCTATTTATTAATGCTCACATCAAAACTTAAAATCGAAAAATTACTTAGAGCGGTATACGAGCAGAACGGGATTTGGATCTGTATACGCACTCGTTTAGAATTAAAGTTGTATAAAATCGGAGCTGTCCACATTTTTCAGTGTGAGAACAAGAGCCTGGCAAATAAAATAAAAATAGCTCCGATAAATCCATACAATTTTATACGAATCTGTTCAAGAAATTAGCATGTGACCCAACCAATATAAAGAATTGCTGTTTTATTACATTTTATTAATATCTTTTATATTTTCACAGAAACAAGCACAAAAGTACATGAAGGACGTCAGAAAAGTGAAGGAGGAGAAGAAAATCAAAGACCACAAACACGTCCGAGCCGAAGTCCAAATTCTGTTCCTCCTCCTCCTCCTCTACAAAAAATACCAGATCTCAAGATTCCTCCAGGTCAGGAAATAAGGTTCGAGGGTAAAATAATAGCGAAGTATAATGCAAAAAAAGTTCACGCATACATTCTTGATTTCGAAATTCTTATATTTCGAGAGCCCCCACACGGTCAACGAAAATACGCAGTTGAGCATATTTCAAGCCCAGACTGGCAAATATTAATAGCTCAGTGGGCTCGACACGCTGCTAAAGTCTCTGCTCAAGTGCAAGAACTAGAATATGACAAAGCGTGGGTAGAGCGGATATGTTTAAGTGCTGCAGTAGCAGTAACAGCGATTTTTCGAGAACATAGCGCGTTTGAACAGGCTCAGAGTCTTAGAGAGCAGAGAATGCTGATTCAGCATGCACTCCAACTTTCCAGTCAATATGCTCACCAAAACCAGAGTTCAGGATTTCATTTTAATGAAAATGAGAAAAAGCAACGTCAAAGTGATTATCAAGAACCGAGATTAGGATTTCATGCTGATGACATTACGCGAGACCAGTATTTACATTCAACTGGTTATGAAGGACCGCGAACAGGAATTTATTTACAACACCCACAGGTTTATGAACACAGAAGATCTGGAGTTCACGTTAGTGGAAATGAGCGAGGTTATGATGTAGGCATTCATATGGCTCAGCTGGCTATTCGAGATCATGAGCGTGGCCGTGGATCAGAGTCAGGAAGTTCCAGTTCCAGTTCCAGCTCTGACGCCTCCGGCTATCAATCCACACCCAGATATTCTACGAATCCCCATGATTTAATGTTGTTTCAAAGCAGACAAGGCCAAAAGAGCTTACAGAAAAATTGAACCAGTTGCCATCCATACGTGTCAATTCTGTTTGGGAATTATATTATGTAAAATTGTTATAGAAAAATTAATCTAAATTATGAGAATTCCAGAATCTATGCAATTGAATGCTTATTAAATAAAATAAAGTGGATATAAATAATATTAATTTAAGCATTGCACAATCCAAATACAACTTTCAATACTTTCCGATCCGTGCACTAATTCCGCTGTATCCGGGACTCATAAAAAAGTATTTTCAATGCTTCTCAACTTTTGCTCGAAAATCAACGTAAATTCGATTCGAATGAATAAAAATTCGCAATTTTATTATTTTCAATCCAAGCGAATTCTCGCCCTTCTAAAAGAAAAATAAAAAATTTCTTAGTTCTTACGTATCATTCAAAATTTTTCAGAAATCTCGAAAGTGATCAAATTTCGTTAATATTAATACGAATTGTTTTGGGCTGATTCGGTATGTTTGAGGAGCCTCTAGACCTGAAACACCTGGAAAATGTGGTCAGTTTTCGCCTGTATCTACTATACTTTACTATGTCAGTTTGGGGTGGTCGAAGACCTTCATCAAACCGTGAAAAATTTGTCAGTTTTCGCGTATTTATAACCGTTTTAGAGATAAATCATAATTACAAATTTGTTTTTTAATTTCCAAAATTATTCTATTATTGTATTATTGTTTTTAATCTTGATAGACTCTAATGGGGTTAGTTTGAGTTGGTTGGGAACAAACCTCTGCTGAAAAATTATTAAAATATAATTAGTTTTCATGCGCCTTTAACCGTTTTCGAGAAAATTCCCCTACGCTATTGTTATAATTAAGATAACATTAGATGGCAATGGCTAATTAAATTTACTAATAGCTTCGAACGAAAATGATACTTTTCGATCTCTCTAAATCAAAATTGGTAAATTTCAAATAATTACTAGTGGAATTGTTCAAATTCGATTAGCGATAAGTGAGCCACTAAAGGTAAGTAGAATCTTAAGAATTCGATTATAATAAATTGTACATACTCACAGTTCTCACCCGCTATTTTACAACAGAATTCTGTTTTCGATTTGTAAAATTGCTTAGAGTTGTACCAGAAAATGTCACAAGAGAAAAAAGTTTGTAATATCGATTTTTCAACAGTTTTACGGAAAAATAAGATACTGGTTGGACTGGTTAATTATTTATGAACACATTAAGCATTACTAACTATTATCTGTATGCTCTCCTTTTGAGATACAAGTGGAAACCTTTAGTGAATTGCGAGGAGCACCCAGTGAAGCTCCCCTGGTCGGCAATGAAAATAGGTGATAGGAGAGAGGGTGGCAAGAAGAAAAATATTTTTGAGAGGGTAGAGAATATTATAGTGAGAATGGAGAGACAAGAGAAAGCAGACAGGAGACATTATATTGTAATATAAGGGTTGAAGCTAAAGAACAGGTATAAAAGAGAGAGGCATCGGCTACGGAACATTGGGTGGATTACACGGTCGAGGAATTGGTGAACTGGGAAGAGAAGTTGCGGGTAATGCGAATTGAAAAAAGGATAAAGAATTAGAAGACTCTCCTCGATCACGATCTGACGAGGTAGAAAAGTAAAATCAGGTGAAAAAATGTGGGTGTATGGCGTGAAGAAAGAGGTGTTGTAAAAAGTGCAGAGGAATTTGTTTTGTAGGAAATAAACGGGTGGGGGTAAAGCAGGATGGAGGGGTAGTAAAGGCGCTGCACTGTGACGTAGCAGAGGTTAGGAAGAAAGATGAGGATTTCTGGGTGTATATACAGAAATTTGTTGTTTTAGGACTGACAGAGACGTCGGCAAACAGAAAAGAATGGGATTTAATAGAGCAAAAGCTGCTAAGAAGTTACAGGTAAAGTCTACAGGAGGCGGTCAGAGTAAAGAAGAAATGAAGGGCCAGCGGAGAAACTATACCGAGGTTCATCAGGGTATATAGAAAGAATTCCATGGATAGGGAAATGAGGAAAAAGTGCAAATGACGGCAGTAAATATAGGAGAGGTAATGTGTAAGTTTTTGACAGTGTACAATAAGGATGTTATGGAAGGGATTAAAGAAAGCGTGAAAGACTTGCTAGGTGGGTGGAAAGATTCTAAGGGACTGAATGAAAATAGAGGCTGAGCAGGACCAATGATATGGTAATAGGCGGCAAAGAGGGAGAATACATGTGTGTGAGTAACGTAGTGGTATCGGTGATAGGCTATGTAGTCATGAATATGCAAGGGTGGACGAAGACCGAGACATTCTAAGTGCAATAAAGGGTAGAATTAGACTACCAGCTCTTAGGGCTGTGGATAAGGAGAGAGATCAGCGAAAGATAAGGCGAGGAAGAAGTTTAGATGAGGAAGCGAATGAGCTCAACGAGGAAGAAGATATTGAGAAAAAAGAAGGAAGCAATGGTGAAGCCGTTGTGGCATAGGGAATGTGAAAAGATAAAAAAAATTTGAAGAGGAGTTGGTCAAGGAGTTCAGAAGTTTTAAGAAGGAGGGAAACGTATGGAAAATGACAAATAGGTTTAGGAAGCTTAGAGCAGAGGTGAGAATATAGGGACTGAGAATTGGAGTGATTTTTGAAGGGTCGTTTCAGGGCACAAATTCACGAAAGAGGGATAATAAGTGTGAAAGAACGAGGAAGGCAAAAGTGGAGAAGATTAATGAATAGGAGATAGAGAAACAGATAAGGTCAAATAAGGTCAAATGAGGTCAATAAGGTCAAAGACGACAATGGCTCGACGAAGTAGAGAACGAAGCGTGGCTGTTCAGTGAGAAAGAGGTCAGGGAGAGGCCAAAGGAGATAATGACGAAAGTATGGAAGGGGGGTGGATTCAAGGAGAGTGGAGGGAGTTGTTGATAGAGTGACTGTATAAAAGAGAATATTTCTGGAGTTGCAGACGGGCTTTAGGGCGGGTAGGAGCACTATCGTCAATACATAAGTTCTACAGTATATGGTGGATAGATAATTAGCGAAGAAGGGGTCGAGAGTGTACGCGTTTTTTGTGTATCTCAAAGGAGTGCTTCCTTCTGTGGATGGGAGGAGGTTGCAGGGGGCAATGGAGGAGAGGAAAGTAAAAATAGGCATGAACGTTCGCTTAGCTCAACACTTTTTGGGATTAAATCGCGCATATCGAAAGTAAGCTAGCAGCGGAAATAGTAGGAGGATTAAAGGTAGGAGGGGTTAGAATATAGTAACTCGTGTATGCAAATAAGATAGTGCTGTTAGCAAAGAGCGGGGGGCATTAAAGGA
Organism: Belonocnema kinseyi; assembly: GCF_010883055.1. Classification (NCBI taxonomy): domain Eukaryota; kingdom Metazoa; phylum Arthropoda; class Insecta; order Hymenoptera; family Cynipidae; genus Belonocnema; species Belonocnema kinseyi. The sequence goes on along the minus strand of NC_046661.1, from coordinate 143,608,325 downwards.
GATTATTGAAGAGGTTGCGAAATTACCTGGAAAAGAATAGGTTTGGGCTGAATGCGGAAATATCTGAGATAATGGTATTCAGGAAAGGAAGTGGCAGGCATATGGGAGGTGAGTCAAGCGGAAGAGATTGGCGGCGCAGGAAGTGAAACAGTTTATGTACCTAGGATTTCTCTTTTGGAGAAATATGTGAGTGAATGATAATATAAAAGAAAGAGTGGCAAGGGCAAATATAGTGATGATGCAGTTGCGGAGGCTCTGAAGGAAGTTGATCTTGTAAGGAAGATGAGATGATTGATTATGTAAGGAAGATGATTTTGTAAGGAGAATGAAATTTATCATGTCGATAGTGGTAAGTTTCTTATTTTATGGAGCGAATGTGCGAGGATGGAAATAAAGTAAGAAGGTAAATAGAATACACGAGTGTATCTGTCTTTCATGAGAGAAGAGCAAAAGTACAGCACTAGTTGGAGGAGTGTAAGAAGGTAGAAAGGAGTGGGATAAGCGTGATGGTATTGCCACTTAAAAGGGGGGTATAAGTACATTGTACATATTCTTTATAGTAGATAAGTATTGGGCATTGGCTGCGAAGGCTGAGTTTGGCAATGCGAGGCAAAGCGAGGAAGTAGGTACATACGTGCTTGGAGAGGCGAAGCAAGGAATGCAAGGCGATGAGAGAGACAGAGCAGCCGCAGAGATAAGGTGTGGATAGATGTTAGTTTTTAAGGGTTAGTTTTAAGAACATTCTGTAAAAAAAATGAAGTGTAAGCTAGTCAAGTTCTTAAGGAAAATTGGAAATTATACATGCATGAAGTCGTATTTAATGATTATCACTCCCATAATCATAAGAATATTGAGGAAATTTTGGTTGTGGATAATGAAATTTGGCTGTTATTTGTGGAAAATTACACAGGCACACCAAAAAAAGTCAAACTCCACGGAGGTGACCTTTGTGGTTCTATGTTTTTTGGATCGCTGATTCCGAATCGTTCGTCGGTTTTTCCAGATCAGATCGCTTTGAAGGTCATTTGAAAGTCAAAAAAAGAAAATATTGCTGAAAAAATCTGAAAAAATTCAGACATAGGTTTTTAGCACGCTGAATCCGAATTCGGTGTCAGTTGACCTTCATTAGTTCAAGATCAAGGTCATTTGAAGGTCAAACAAACAAAATAACCTCAAAAAAATGTGTAAAAATTTATATATAGGTTTTAAGGGTCGCTGAATACAAATCCAAGGTAGGGCCGCCACCCTCACATTTTTTCACAATACCCTGCCGCCAAGAGGGGCACTTGATCAACTTTCATCAACTTTTTTTTTCATTTTCTTAAAATTACACCAGGAAAATGACTCAGATACTTAGAATTGAATTGAGCCATATCTTTAGGATTTTAGTTATTGAAACAGCCTTAAATCTCACGACAATGAATGGGTTCTCATAGCGGGAGGGGGCTCCCGAGTGGCTGGGCCCAGACTGGCTTCCCCCTCGAGGGCTGCCCAGCTCGGGGAGGCATGTCCCTTCCGGCGGCAGCCTCATCGGCCGGCGGCACTAGTTTGGGAATCGCTGGAGTAGAATGTAGAGTAGAATCTTTAGTAGAGTTAATTCGGATAGAGAGAAGTGTAGAGTAAAGTAGAGGGTAGAGTATAGAGTAGTGTATATAGTAGAGTAGAGCGTAGAGAAAAATGTCGGGCAGAGTAGAGTGTAGAGTAGAGTGTAGAGAAGAATGTATAGTAGAGTTAATTCGAGTAGAGAGAAGTGTAGAATAAAGTGTAAAGTAAACGAGAACACTGTATTCCAAATGGAAATGATTCACACAGCCCTGGAAGTTTACGTTCCGTGCTAGCGAATGTTGTATTTGCTTCATGAAGCTCCAAAATTGCAGTAAACTTAAAAGATTTTAAAGGAATACAAAAGAAATTGATGGGATTCATAAGAATTTTGAGAGAATTGAACAAAATATTTAAGATAAAGAAAATTCCGTAGAATTAAGCAAAATGTGAGCGAATATGATTCAAGAAAAATGAAACAAAATAAAAATTAATAAAAGTGTAGAAAAAATGCAATCAACTATATAAAATTGAAGTAAATTAAAAGTTATTAAAAAAATGAAAATAATTCAATGAAATTCATAAAAAAAGTAAATTGAAAACGATTGGAAAGTATTTTAAAAATAAATTTAAAAATTTGCTTACTGCTATTACAGAATTTCCGCAAAACTATCCAGTAAAATATAGCATCAGGGATAGCATCATGGAATTTTCAGTAATATAAACCTTCAAAGATCTGGAAAGGGGTTTATTCCTACGGAAAATACCAAAAGAATAGACAGTTCCATAAAAATTCATTAGATCGATTAAATTTGGAGTGAATTTAATAGAATTAAATAGAATTTAAAACAAAGTGAGCGTAAATCAATAAGAATTCAGAATGAATTCCGGCAGAATTCAAATAAGTTAAGAACAAAATTAAAAATCCAAAATATTTTTCATTGATTTTAGAAATACTTTTGTAGAAAATAATAACAGAAAATAATTATGATAATAAGTTATCGCATGCGCCGAATTTTGTATTTTCAGCTTAGCAGAAATTTCTATTCAACGTTTATGATTATAATTTTTATGATTTTTATGATGTTTGTGATTACTCAGCAATCATGTGATATTTATGCATGTCCTTGTTCCCAATTTTCGAAGTTCGTCTTGTTCTTGATTTTATAAATTTACAAAAAATGTTGAAAAAATTTACAGTAGCTGAACGAGACGTTTCCGCTTACGCCCTCATTAGATTTCCACTTTGGGGACTCGGTAACAAATAGAAAATCTAGACGGGCCTATTAAAATCCAAATTTAAATTTCTACTCGGGATCCAACTTATAGGGAAGCAAGTACTAGATTTCGAAGCGTCACGCTGTTAATTGGTGAAGTGTTATTTTACCTCATCGATATTACTAATCATTTCTGTTAGTATTCCATTTTAAATAAACGTAAGATTTTATCATCTTTTTCAGACAATGCTAATCATTTCATTGCGTAATAAATAAGACATTTTGGCTGCTTTGAATTTTACATAATATCATAAATCTGAATTAATTAAATACGAATATTTTAGAATGACGTATGAGATTACTTGTACAATATGTACTGGAAAGTTTCGCAGACTATTTGTTTGTTGGATTCTTCTCGATATTCTTTACAAGTTTCCTGTTTTAGAAAAATGAGGATTTTAAGTGGCATTCTGAGTCTTATCTTACTGACTTTTCCGAATGCTATTGGTAAATATCACATCTATAATTTGAAGTGAAATATTAGATGCAGTAACATCAACTAACGTAATTATATATACCAAGCCGGGTAACTATAAATCAAATAGGTTAACATTTTTTTATTGGCTACAGTAAACTTTTCGAAGCTTTTCACTCAGGTAGATTTAAAGCGTGAAGTGTGCTTTTTATTGAAATATAAGTGTAAGGCTTTGCAGAATTTCACTAAAAAGTCAGAAAAAATTCCTACTTTAATCGTTCAGAATCAAGAATAAACGTGGAAAATATTTCAAGAAGCGTAGAGAAAGTACTGAAATAAAATGATGTGCTCTGAATTAACTTTTTAATTGCTAGCTTCTTGTATCATTGCAAAAAGTGAGGTGCCGTATTTCCCGGTGGAAATTATGAATCGAATTGAAAACAAAAACTATCTAAATTGTATGTTTAATTATTATTTTGGGATCTTGAAACTTGTTTTTTTTTTTATATTGTATTGATATTTTTGTATCAGGATGTGAGAAGTAGAAAAATGGTGATTATGTGTGATATTTCATGACAATTAAATGGGTTTGACGTGAACTTTCACAAATATGAATAAAATTCTTTTTAAAACGATATTACAAATATTATTCACCTAATGGATAATATAAAGGGTATTAAATCATGGCCAGCGGTAGTTAGCCGAAGGGGAGGAAAACAATAACCAGACTATACTTACGAAAATTATTATGATTCGTCCGCTAGGAGAATTTTGTTTTTAGTATATATTTTTATTGTGAACTCAAATCCCTAAAACAAGTGCAGCTTTGCCGTTTTGCCAGGTTTTCCATCGAATGCATTAGCTTGTTTACTGATAAGCTTTGTGAATATATTATTACCAAATATACGAAGACTATATATACTATCGACGCACGATTTTCCTACAATTAAAATTTTACTATATTTTTAAGTGAAACTTCTTTTACGATATTAGTCAATTGTCGTAGTATGAAAAATTATCATACAGTATGTTACAATATGACACAATATAATACACTATGATACAATATGGAACAGTATGTTATAAATCATATATATGATGGAACATGATACAGTATCATACACCAGCGATTCCCAAACTTTTTATGCACTTTCTGGGGAGCGGCAGGGGCCCCACCCTCAAATTTTTTCACAATACTGGAACTCAAGTGAGACACGGGACGCTAGTCGTTCGTACTCGGTTGCTTGCTTCGCTGATATTTTCGTTGTTAGAGAATTAAAGCCGGTTGAGAAAAATGAAAAGTTGGTTAAATATTAATCAATAGAATTTTAATAAGTTCCGTTAGATTTGTTAGATTATCAAATAAACGTTAAAAAAAGGTGGAAGAAGATCGGATAATAACTTCAAGAGTTATCGCACTTTTGTTGCATTCACAATATTTGTAAATATTTCATTTATTAGTTTGGATATTAACCGATTTTCAAAAATTTTGTTTTCATTTTCTTTAAATTATATCACGAAATTTATTCAGCCAATTAAAATTTAGTTGCGCTGAGTCTTTATAATTTCATTTATTGCAAGTTCATAACAATGAAAGGGTCATTCGCGGTAGGTACACGAAAGTCGAGGAAAGTAGCCTTCTGCTCGCAGCGGGGAGCCTGCCTCGGAGCCTGCCTAGCTGCCCGGCCCGGGGTGGGATCCCCCTGCCGGCGGCAGCCTCATCGGCCGGCGGCACTAGTTTGGGAATCGCTGTCATACACTATAATGTAACATTATGTAATATGACATATTATGATTCATTACGATACAATATGGTACACTACCATACATTGTGATACATTATCGTATAACTGATGGAATATGATAGTGTATAATACAATATGATGTACTATGACACAGTATCATGAAATATTTTGTAATATGATACAATAGAATAAAACGTGATGTAATATGATGAGATAGATAAAATGTGATACACTTTCCCACTACATGATACAATAGTATAAAATATGGATAAAGGATACAGTATGATACAACATTATACAATATAATGCAAAACTAAAGAATAAGAAACAATATAATACAATATGGTTATCGTGCATAAAGATATTGAGCACGGTTGCAATAAATAGCCAAACTTGCACCGTTAACGTGTACTTCAAGGTCAGCAATCCATGTTTAAAGCAATACCTTCTAGGCGCCTATGAAGCGGTGCTAAAGTTGTACTTTGTAATCCCGTGGGGCTAAAAAGTACTTATTACTCCCTAGAGATTGAAAAAGTGACGTCAGAATTGAAATTGTAAATTATACATGCATGAAGTCGCATTTAATGATTATCAGATCCATTATCATTAAAATATTGAGGAAATTTTGGTTGTGGATAATGAAATTTGGCAGTTATTTATGGAAAATTACCATATATAACTGATCAAATTATCACAAATGCCCGAGAATTTCCGCAAATTAATATACATGTTAAAAATTAGGAAATTAAAGTAAGATCACAACAACGAAACTTTGACGCTCTGTTGCTGATATCCGAGAATTGTTGATTATTTTTTACAAATGATCCGTTCTCTCGAAGAACGGCTTAAGTCGAAAAATGTCGTTTTAAGATAATTGCATTTTTAAAATGTAAAGTATTTGATCAGTCATTACTTTTAGTTTAACGTACTCTATTATGTTTGACTTTAAATATATAGTATCCACTAATTAGTTGCAACCGGTCGGGGAGAATTAAACATTAAATATTAATATTTATCTGCATATTAACAACTTAATACTTAAGCCGTTTTAACGGAGAAGGACTGAAAAAGTCTTCAAAAAATTACGTAATGTAGGATAAAGTGAAAGAATTGCAATAATTTCATTTTAAAGTAGTTTAAAGTAAATTTTAGAAACCACCTAAATCGACTCAAGCCGTTTTTCTAGAGGACGGCTCAAATGTTTTTTAATGTGATTTGATACTTATAAAAGTAAAACAAACAAAAGAATTGAAAAAGAGAGGAAAGGAATTAAGTTGGTTACTAGCCTGCTTATTTTTCTTTCCCCTTTTTTATTTCTGTAAAAAAATTTCTTATTTATGAAAATTTTTAACTTTTTTCAAATTTTTATAGAAAAATTATATGGTGGTTGTCCAAATATGGTCGTTAGATTCTTGGTTATATTTTCGGAATTCTGCTTATTTAATATTTTAAAATTTACTTTTGGACAATTTATGGTAAGTTACCATAAATCACCTCTTAAATTATCGTAAATTGTAAAAAATTTCCTGAAATTTTTTTATTGAATTTTTAATGGTTTGGAATAAGTTAACATCAATTTCATGCTTCTTTATTTAGAATCTATCATGGACTGCCCTTCTGCTACCCTAGATGCGTAATATACTATTTGTGACGGTCCACAAAGAAAGTGGCCTATTGCGGAAAAAAATTGATTTTTAGTTTTTCGAACAACGCCAAAGAATAGCCAACTTCAGAGTGACAAGAATGAAACGAGTCACACAGTGACATCTGTTCATGCGTTCATTTTTCCCTTCGGGGTTTTCCAGGACCATTTACTTTCAAAATGGATCATTGTGAAAAAAAGTATTATTTTAGGGCCATTAAGGAATATTAGGGAGTGGCATCATCCTAAGCGTTTGGTGAGGAGAGGTGGAAACATAAACGTCCAAGAATTTGTTAATGTTGGAAGTTGGAATGGAAGCTTCTAAATGTGTCCCCTAAGGGTTTACATTTTTCTTACACCTTCTTCTCTATTCCTTTACACACTCTCCACACACCTACTTGGTGGTGGAAGGGGGACCTACAGTTTAAGATGGGTTCCGAACCACCAAGAGCAACAGCCTTAAGTACTTAGAGAAAACCTTTTTCTCTAGAGGTACCGGTCCCACGACTCCCACTTCTGAATTTGTTAATGTTTGCCACCAATGTACACCCACGGGCATTACGAAACTAAAAACTTGAAGGAAAATGGAATGAAAAACACGAAAAGTATTTAAAAAGTTTAAGGACTACAATGCCGGTATCCATTCGTGGAAAACTTTAACGAATTCTTGGACCTTCGCCGTACCACTCTCCATTTGCAGGGATACTACTCCTTGCTATTCCTTCGTGTTCAAGGCTAATTTTTTAGCAAGTGAAAACTCAGATTCAATTATTTCACATCAGAAATAACAGCATGAATTTTTTCTATTGAAAAACAGCACACCTAAAAAAAGATACTTAAAAAAAAAGAGATCTCTAGTTTTCACAGTGAGGTATTCTTAGAAAAATATTGAAAAGTTGAATTATATTTATTCCTATACACTGCAATGCCAAACAAGACTCTCATGTTCTCTTAAAAAAAATAATAATAACAGGTTTTACATGCATTTATGAACAAACCAAATCTTTAATCCATAATTAACCCATCAGGAGTGTAAACCTAGATCATACTTTGATTTAAAGAAATTACGATTTTTGTGCCATAATTACCACGGTCGACAATATATATCCTACTCGAAATCTTTAAAAAATATATCTTTTTGGATTTATTTTTATATAATCATTCTAGTCTCTTAATTATTAATTTTTATTCGTAAAATAAAAACTGTATTTATTAAATTATTTGATTAAGAGACAAGACAAATAATTTCCTATATATGTTTTATTTTTGCAGAATTAGTAAAAAAACGCAAAGAAAATGCAGTTTATCCGCTTCCAATAGTGATAAATCTTCTTGGCGCGGTGTCATATGTGTACCTCAGGAGCAAAGAACAGGCCTTTGGAGTGCAGTAATACGTAAGGAAATGGGTCAAGAGTATGTCATTGGAGTAATCATAAATGGCCGTTTGCGTCCATTTTTAAATGTGAGCGCGCTTATTCATAATAATACAGGGCGAGTTAAAGTGCGCATAGATGGCGATATTGCCGAAGTACCTGTTATAATACCGGAAACGGATCCCTTGAATGATCTGTTTTCCAAACCAGTCGGAACAGAAATCATTTGTTTTGTCCATATACACGAATAACTGAACTGAAGTGTATACATGAGCCATACTCATGGTAGAATGGTCCTAACCTAACTAATGATTTAAGAATTAGTACACAAAATCTCAATATACTTTGGAACTCCAAATATACGACCGTGAAAGGGGCTCACGCTCTTGCGACGTTTAGATTTTGGGGATAATGCATGAGCTTGCACACATGCCTACTACGCGCACGCGTACGTCGAATTCAAGGCAGCGCGCACTCTCGAGCGCCTGATTCACATATAGTGCAGAGATAGAGGAGGAAAATTTCCACTCACTCCTTTGGAGCCGAGACACTCGTAACTGTGGAGAGCTCGTATTTTTGAGATCGTATCTTTGGAGTTTGAATATATTTAAATTTTTGTCAATTTTCATCATGTTTGTTTCTTAAATATATATTCAGATTATTTTATTTATTAATGCATTATGGAGATTAATTATAACTACTGCAAAACGTTTTTAAGACATATTTCTTTACCCTTTTAATTATTGATGATCATTTTTCTGAGCATTCTCTTGTAAACATAGTTGTCTACTAACGTTTAAAATTATTTTGTTCCGAAAATAAAATTTTATAAGGTCTGTTTATCATATCCTATTTTTATATATAATATATATGTATATAATTTAGTAAAGTGCATTTAATATAATAAGTGCAATTTGATATAAGTGCAATTTATATAATTACAGTATGTTTATCTCGCATTTGATATGCTTCAATTTCAAATATATCTTTTCAGACGTATTTTATTTTTATTTGTTACACTACCAATTATCTTTTTTTTTGCAGAATGAAAACTAATTTTTAATAAATTAGGTTAGTAATTAGTCCAACAGTTGATTTTCTACTAATTTTTTCTTCTAACAAAATTCTCTTATCCACATGAAGGTGCCGCAGTTAATTCTCTTCCGATTCAACTTAATGTTCAGTATTTTAATGTTTTTGTAACTTTACCTTGGAGTTTCATGGCAGGCTTTCGGTAGCGCGAAGCAACAAAATGTCGATCAATTGTTTAAAATAGTGCATTTCAAAAAATAATTTTATTTCAAAATGAATTTCTTTTGTAGAATCCGTATTTGCACATAAATAATATTTAATATTACTATAAATCTTTTAATCGAATTAGTAAGAGGAAATAATAATATGGGTATGTATGGGAATTTTAATTTAATTTTTGAATTTCTTTGAAGTGAATTTTTTAACGCTTTTTCAGAATCCATATAGTAAATTGTTTATTTAAGACATAAGTGTAAATTAAACAGTAAAAACTGCTTCTTGTACCACAAAAAACTGCTTCTTGTACAGCAGAAAAAATGGAGCCCTCGAGTTTAAAGTTTATTAATCAAAAACTCTCAGCTAAGATTTTTCTTTAAGGTGTCATAAATTTTCTCTAAATTTCCCGTCTAAAGGAACTGCTTAATCCTCTGGTATTGGGTAAGGCCACGGAAACGGCTTGGCGCCATCTGTTGTGTTAAAGTGGCAATTACTTTGGGATAAATTTTACTTTTTTACATACGATTGAGAATAAAAAAATTTATACTAAAACAAAGAGTATAATTATCAGATAACGGAAGTGCCTGTAGGAAAGCTGAAACAATCTCGAGATAGGGAAAAAAATTTTTCCTTGAGGTTATTTAACGGTTTGTTCGGAGTTACGTTTTAAATTTCGCTTGTCTATAAAAGATCTTCTATCGGATTACAAATACCACATAAAGTATTTCAATACTCTGGTTTTTTAAAAAAGAAATACGAAGGTATCTGAAAAAAATATTGTGTTAATTGGATGAGTGATATTATATTTATACGCAATGTTATGTGAAAAACCTTTTTTTTAGATTTCTTGATCATGAGAGAAGCGATTAAAGCGACAGAATGATGTCAAAAAACTAGAAAAGGCTATCCGATATTTTTGTGTGGTAAACTACTTTAACAATTTAAAAAATACTCTTCCTGGTGTGCATTTTTATGCTTTTCCAACGTCAAAACATATGCTAGAAAAGCGAGACAGGTAGATTATTTCTGTAAAAAAAAAAGAAGTAGTAACTGATTGCTAAAATAAAATAGGTAACGTTAATTAATTTGAGCTTAAATTTTCTTATCATATTTTAAAATATTTATATTTGTTTCATAATTGAAAAAAAGAATAATTCTTTATATTCAATTGTTGTGAGTTTCATTTTCTTAAAATTTTTAAAACGTTTTAAAAAACATTTATTTCAACAATCATTTTTAGAAATTACAAATGTTCTTACTATCGTTTTGTACCTATGAAAACAAAACGATTGAATGTAAATACATGACGGCTTCTTTTTTCGGAGAAAAATGTACTAAAACTTTGCTGTTACAAATTTTGAAAGTAAACTTTCTGTGGTTGAAAATGTCACAATTTTAAAAAAAAAAGAAAACTTAAAAAAAAACTATATTTAAATATTATTAACATCTTTTCCAATTTAGAAATAGTAGAATTATGTTTTGTAAGTATTAAAAGTTTTTTATTCAAAATCATGTTTTTCCTTCTTTAATACATGTTTGTGAATATAAAAGTTTTGAAATCATAGAAAACTTCTTTTCTAGAGACCTAATTGTCAGCAACAGAAGTACCTTGAGAGAATTCTTACTTTATTCTTACAAAACGAATGATAAAATTTACAAAATAGAATGTACTATTAAACTTGGAAACTTGGATTATACAGTTCCTGAAATTAATATGGAAAGCAAACGTTTCGTAATGTTGATTTATAATCCTTATTTTTTAAAGCGTTTTAAATGTAATGAAATATGTTTGATATTTTTTTTAACGAAAGTGACTTTTTTATTAGCCTAAATGATTCAATTCATACGGAATGAAAGATCTGAAACTTAATCCAGTCCTAATTACTTTTCAACGATTTTCCAGATATTTACACGAAACCTTTCGTCAACGCTAAAGCTGCTATAGATAGGTTAGATATACTCATTTTATGTTTTTTTATTATGTTTTAAATTCTTATTGTTCTACGTAAGGCGCTATGAACGTTTTGCAATACGCGAAACATATTGGAAGAGGAGAGATGATCCTTGCGTCATTAGTAATAGCGTCGAAAATTAGGTAGGAAGAGGAAACCTGTTGTCTGAGGTCTCAGTGCAATCTAAGCACGCAGCTCGGAACGATTGAGAAATGGCGTCATGAACAAAGGAAGAATATCATCTTCCGGCAGATAGAGCAAATGTTACACATTGGTGCACCAGCAGTCCATCGAATTCTGCATAAACATTTACATGTTAGGAAGGCAAACATTTACATGTTAGGAAGGCAGATAGAGCAAGTAACAGCGAGAGTAAAGTGGTGCCAAAAAATGCTAAAAAGATTTGAATCGGGATCTTTTCGGGATGTAAATGGTAATATAACAGTCGACGAAACCTGGCTGTATTATTACAAAGTTCGAACGAAATCACAAAACAAGATCCTGCTGTTTGAGGATGAGGATGCTACAGTGGAGGTGCGGAAGTCTCGATCTTTAAACAAAAGAATGATTGCAGTATTCTTTGGGAAACGAGGCATTGTGGATAGAGTCGTACTGGAAAATCAGCGTACAGTCACCTCTTCCTGATACACTCAGATATGCTTACCCCAAGTCATAAACCAACTCAAAAACATCAGGCCGAAAACTCCACTCAGCACCAGGCTATTCCTTACAGTCCAGATCTTGCTCCCTGTGACTTTGATTTGTTTCTGGAAGTAAAAAGAACTAAAAGGGCGTTGATTTACTAACGAAACGGACCTTTTGACGGCGTGGGACCAAGCGTGTGCAGATCTTCCAGAAGAAAAGTGGCAGGGTTGGTTTGATGACTGGTTTCGACGTGTGGAAAATTGTATTCACTGCGGTGGAAAGTACGAGGGTAGTTCAAGAAATCCTTAGAATGACCAACAGATGGCGCGCGAATTGCTCCAAATCATCTGTTTTCAGTCAGCACCACTCCCGACTAGATATATAGTGCAGTCACAGTCCACATCTTCTGAGTTTACGTGTTTTTATAACCAATTGAA
>NC_046661.1:143579729-143595949 GCF_010883055.1 Belonocnema kinseyi | reverse complement strand
CTTTTCTGAAGGATTAAAAAAACTTGAAAAGCGATTGACCAAGTGTATAGAGCTCCAAGGAGATTATGTTGAAAAATAAAAAAAAAATTACCCAAAAAAAACTGTTTTTATACTTCATTCTAAGGACTTATTGAACTCCCCTCGTACTTTAAAAAACTATAAATGATTCGTCTGTATTTAAAAACTTTCGTAGCGCCCTATGTATTACTATTTAATTTCTTATTTAAAATATTCTGAAATGTATTGTCTCTCGAAGAAATTTATAAATAAACAATCAAATTCATTTTTCAGGCATAAGCGACTTAAGAAAAGATTAGATAATGGTATATCTATGTTTGTCGAAAGAAGAGTGCCTGACTGAAAATCAAAATTTTTTAATTTGTAATCGTTTGATTTATAACAACCGTAGTGATGCTGGAACTCCAGTGTACATTGCAGAAGTGCCTAAGCGAATTGTAGTTTAGACTGCGTCAGATAACTGTTTTTTTTTGCCAGGAACAAGTGCCCTCAAAAATGATTTACATTTTTTTTTTAATTTTCGCTTCAACAGGTGTCGAGATATCCAGCCGCAAGTATAATAAAGAAGTGTTGCTGGCTACTGGACTTGTGTTGTAAAATTCAAAGAAATGTTAGGTACCATACAAATGCCAGCTTTTGGAAACCACAATACCAAATATTGTAGAGTTACCTTACATTTTAAAAATAAACTTCCAATATATAAAGTGGAAGTTTAAAACCGAAATTTTAAACAATGTAGTGAAGATATTTTAGCTGAATTGGAAGAGAAAAATGATTTTTTTCTTAAATGTTAAATTATTCGAAATATTTCTTGTTTGATTCTAAAACTTTTAGGTTTTTACATTTAACTCGATGATTCGTGTCCCTCCTTTTGCTCTATGGCCATTCTCAGGCACTTATTCTTTATCTTTCAAGTTCTTCTATATTACTTTTATTCTTTTATAGATAATTTCATCATAAAATTTTAACTCTGGAATATTTTTATTACCATCATTATGAGAAAATATCAAAAGTTCGGATTTGTCCGTGTTTATCTTAAACTTCCATTTAAAAAAGTATTTTTCTACTTTGTTCCCCTTGCTTGACGCCTGATTTGATCAGTTTTCTAGTCGATAATTTACAATTAAAATTTATCACAAAAGTTCAATCACATAAGTGGTTTTCTATAATTTTAAGTAGGTGTTGCGGTATATTGTATTTTTTTTCTATGAGTTCCTTGTGCTGCACAGTATTGAAAACTTCCTCCATGTGAAGAAGAAGAGCATCGACACTGTATTTATCATTACAATGTTTACTTATATAGTCAATGAGATAAGCTATTTGTTGTAATAAAAAGAATTGTTTAAACAATTAATTATTATTTAGTATAGTATTCTCTTTAAATAATTCCAGAAAGTTGCAGTTTTTTCCGAAACTTTTTTATTATCATTTATTATTTATTTGGTGAGGCAATATATAATTCAAGTTAACAAACCAAATTGTTTGAGCACATAAATCTTTAAATCTTTTTTGAAAATTTTCAACTTCGATTCATCTTTTTTTTATCAGTAAGTAATACATAAATATTAGAGAGAATCACATTTTAAACTATCTCTATTTTTCTAATATACTTCTCTGAAATAGAACAGGTATTTTAAATATTCTTTAAACATTCTATATGAATTATATTAATGTTAATTTTTCTTATAGTAGTTAATAAGAGTAGTTAATCATTTTTGTTAAATTTTATTGATTACAACCTCGGCGAAAGGAAAAAGTTGACAATATGTTGAATATTTTTAAAAAAACCGTCACTTTCTATGATTATTCTAAGTTAATAGCTTTATAATTAATAATACGAGCTTTAAACAATTATTTCTGTTGAATTTAATTGTTAATTGCCTCGCTCTAACTAAAAACTTTCAAAAAAATTAAAAAATTTAGAAAAACAGCCAGCTTATAAGTCTTCATTAAGAGAACATTGCTATAAACAATAGTTGAAACTTTAATCAACTAAAAGAAACCTCTAATTATCAACGTAAAGCAATAAATTATGTGTCAGAAGCAATATTTAATAAAATTACTGGAAAAAATCATACTCAGCGGTGAGAACCCGCAAAACCTAATTTTACACTTATGGGTTTTTTGGGACATTATGAAACAGACGTATAAGTGCAATATTTACAAGGCTAATTTTAATGAAAAATGTTAAGTGCAAAATGGATCCACATAACATTGACGATTCTGAATAAAAAATACAAGAACATCTTTTATTTCTTATGAGAAATACGTATAAAACACAATGGTGCTTTCAGAATCTTTAAATATCATTTTCAAAAAAATAATTAAAAAATAATTTTAATAATAATACTAGATCACCAATTGAGTTTATAAAAATAGGCAAACATATAGACTTTATGTGATTTTTTTTAGCGGAATCAAATAGCGCTATACTTTTTTTCGTAACTCTCTCGAAAACCATTACCTATTTCCAACTTTTTTTCTATAGATCTATAGAGCTCTAACAGTTTACGAACATACTTTCTCGTCTGTTTGTTGAAAAAGAATTCAAAATTCGAGAATGTTCTTTTCTTATTCTGAAATTTTTTTCTTTGACACTCACACGGATCTGAAGTGACACTCTTTACGTGCTTCTAAAAAATAATTATAATAGATACCTTATAATAATTTAGATTAACTTTAACACTTTAATAACACTAATTCAAAATTCCAGTTTTAAATACGCCACTATAAAATATTAAAATTTTTGAGGCTTTGAAAATGAATTGGAAAAAATGTGTTGCTTTCAGTGTGTGCAGAGATATAAATCACCAAAATACAGTCGAACAATCAGGTGATTAGGCCAAGACCGAGGCATCCGATAACATTAGTATGTTATCAGGGACATCCACAAGATGTTATATCGACACGGTCCTGTAACTCGACGCCGATTGGCTGAAGGGTTAGACCACGTGCTTTTACAGTGTCCGATACGTCCGATCCCGATGGTTGATAGTGTCCAATGTTCGACTGCAGATGGTAGTTGAAAACTTATGCTAAGATGAAAGAAAAACCAAGAACTACTATTAGCGCATGCAATGATCCCCATATCAGGTGCCTTTAACAAAAACAGCAATAAATCCAAATTAAAAATAATAACTACAGACACGTGGCCGAGACTCTATTAAATCTTATCATCACCGCTATAATATTCAAAAAATCCCAATAACTACCCCTAGCACATTTAGCAAACATCATCTTAGTTGCGAAAACCCCTATAACACAAACTCTAGAAAATTCATGAACCGCGTCGCAGCTCCTTTCTGCTAAAAATTCCAAAATGATGAAAAATGGAAGTTAAATCATGAACTAAAACTATGATTAAGAGTAGATAGCGAATCAAATGGTTGTCAAGTAACAAAGTCTAATTATGAATGAGCGAGCAACGCAGCATGCTAAGGGGTATGCACTTGTATCTTTTAGATTGTTGTGGATTAGCATAAAAGTAAGAATGAGACGACTGTTTATCCTAGCGTGTTAAATTCTATTTGATACTCAGATGAATGAAGTAAAATACGCATTCTGGGAAAAAATCATGCTACTAAGGGATAATATGAATGAATAGTTAGAAATTCAACGCGAGGGCACGGAATTGGTGGTAGGTAATTTTGGAGATCCAAAAACGAATCTTAGCGGAGACAGACGGATTAGTTTATCCTTGAAAAAGGACTTGTTTATTCCCAATAGTCGGTTTAAGCACAACATGATACAATTGTGCACCTGGGGCCGAGGCAATTGCCACAATATGATTGACTTTGTCATTACAGGTAAGAGACATCTACAACAGCGTCGTAGAGAGTATACTTTAAAACAAAATAACCTGATTCTTCAGTTTCAGGTTAGCCCTGAAGACATCAGCTGCAAGTATCACGAAACGTCCAAATTTCGTAGTTTTGTACACGATTAGAACTCGAAATATCTCTTCATCATAATGAATCATCATGCAAGTATTAAATCCATTATTAGTAAACTCAGGACTTTTCAAGGTGAGCGAATGAAATCTACAGTTTTTTTTTAAACGGTGCAGGGAAAACAACATCGTCCCAAAAATCTTACAAGTGAAAGACCATATGGGAACATCTAAATCCTTATTAATTCTATATAATACAAGATTGCTTCTCTTGAAAGAAAGAATACAACATATCAAATTGATCTTGCACACTACCTTAAAAAAACTATTAAAACTTCACCTTTTCCTATCAAATAATCGCATAAGTGACATTTGGCCTACATTGGACCGCATATTATTTAAACAATCAAAACACATTAAAGATCTTTTAACTCAAGACTAAAAATTCAAATTTGACAAATTACTTCAAGTAAGACACACAACCATTAACTATGATAGTAAAAAACATCTCTGACCATACTTTCAGCAATGAAATAATTTCATCCTTTTCTAAAGGGCATAATTTTGCAGAAGCTGCCTCCAAAATCCGGAAAGAAGAAATAATTAGTACTTTGGAATCCACAATATATACCCTTCCATCCGAGAAAGCGAATGACATACGGCGTAGGACGGAAAACATTTTACGCAAAGCCCAACTTTTCTTCTCAAACAAAACAAAGAAAAAACTGCAATTGAAGAACTTAATTGGAATAAAGACATCATAACTTTACCCTCAAACAAAGGCAACACAACAGTAATAATAAATAAAGAAGACTATAATAACAAAATCATGGACCTCATAACTTATGATACATACAAAATATTTAAAAAGGGCCCCGTAAAACAATAGTCAATAAAGCAAAAACCCTTCTGAAAGACTCTTAAGCTTAACCGGGAAACAATATCTACATTAATACCTACTAATCCTATCTCTCTAAGACTTTACGGACTTTCAAAGGTTAAAAAAAACTATTGATACAAGTGATGTTGTTAAATATTTTGCAAACTTCCATTCCGAGCTCATACATTTGATAGAACACTATCTCAATAATACTTACTTCTTTTTCGTTAACCAATTCTGTGCACAAACCTCAGAAGCAGCAAAGGGATCTTTATTTCACCTGTAATAGCCAACATCTTTATAGAACATCTAGAAACTAAAATCATTAGCCAATCCAAGCTTGAAACGGAATTCTGGTTCCGTTACGTTGATGCCTTTTTTGTTATCAGGCGACATAAACTAGATGAACTAAATAAGTTTTTCGATTTCATCCGAATATCAAGTTCACCATGGAAATTAAAAAACACGGAGAATTGTCTTCCTTGGTTTACAAAATATTTGCTAAACCATCAGGACATGAAGTTTACAGAAAATCCACCCATATAAGCAGACACCTACATGCCTCCTCTCACCACCATCCATCTCAAAAATAATCAGTCATCAACTCCCTTGTATACAGAGCTGTTTCCATAGCAGATAAAGATAACTTACAAAAGGAATTACAAAACGTTAAAGAAATCCTAATACAGAACGATCATACAAAAAAAATTGATAAAGCAATATAAACTACACTAAAAAAAAACAAGTAAACACAATCTACTGAAGGAAGAGCGAGAAAAGCGGTCACCATCCTACCCTACATCCGGGAGTCTATATTGGAGAAACCGTGAGAGCGATGAGCCAACGTTTAAAGGAACCTGAGAGTAAAATCAGGTTAACAAATTTTAAAATATCAGCACTAACATAAAATCATATTGGACAGGATATAACATTTTATTTGACAAAACAACCATTATCGCAAAAATACAAAATATTTGTTCAAGAATAGATAGAGAAGCAATCGAAATCTTAAAACACCCCAATAACATCAATAGGAAAAACGAATGTAATACTAATTCAATTTGACTTTTCATCCTCCTGGATTTTTTCAAAAAGACTTGATTGGCCAATCAGGTGGAACCAGTATCATTGGTGGAGCGCTTTGGATCACCACAGTCATCGCAGAGAGTATACATAAGAACAACATAAACTGATATGAGGTATCAGTTTATGTTGTTCACGATTGGAACCGAGATATCTCTCTATGTCACAGCAAGATAGTTTACTCTGCGTTTTTTAAACTGAAGAATGCGTTGGGTAGGGTAGGAATATGAATAGAAGTAAGCTTTGGGAAGTCTTAAAGGAGTACGGAGTCAGTGGATTGCTTCTACAAGCAATAAAAACAGTCTATGCGGGAAAAAAAGCGAATTTAAAAGTAAATGGAAAACTGAGTGACTGGCTAGATATTAGGCAAGGTGTTAGGCAAGGATGCCCCATGTCCTTTTAGCAGTTTATTATATTCATGAATAAGTATATAAAAGTGGCTCTCTTCGGCAAAGACGGTGTGGATCTTGGGACAGTGGGGGTGCGTGAGTGAACGTTTGCAGATCATAAGGTTGTCATGGCAAAGGTAATCGAGAGCATCGTAATTCTCTCTCTCTCTCTCCCTCTCTCTCGTTCTCTCTCTATATCTCTACAAGATCTTATAATTCTGAACAATGATACACCATTTTTCAAGAAACATTGTTTAATCTAAATCTAGAACATTGACTCATGTTTCTATTAGATATTTTATTTTGTCTATCTACTTTTATCTCCTTATTCATGCAGTATTTTAGTCCAGACAAATTAGAGCTTGCCAAGTAATTCTACAAGATATGTAAATTTTAACTTAAATTAAATTGATAATATGAGAGAAATCTTGTGAATTTATTTAGAGTGAAAATTTAGATATCTTTTAGAATTAGTTGGCAAGCTCTTTCACAAACTATATTGATTTTATGGATAACTTTTCACTTAGTGGATTTTTTTGCCCCGTAGTTTAATCAACCGAATATAATACATATAATTCGAATTAATATTTATATGCCAGACTAAATAATTTGGATAAAGAAACTGATATATCTGTAGAAATAATTATTAAATCTTAATTTGATGAAAAATTGAACTGGAACTTCCTCTATTCAATTTATCCTTAAATTTTTAGATGAAAAGTTTGAATATTAATTTATTAAAATTTCCTAAAAAATTCCCAGAAGCAAATTTTTAACACTGTTAGAGGACAATATTGTTGTGAAAAATAATAAAGTGTTAAACCAATTACTTTCGTTAACTTTTATTAAGTACTTTTTCATTCAAAGTGAAAAGTTGAAAAAAGATTTTAACCTTTTCAATTTTATTGAACCAATTAGAAGGAAAATTTTTCTGAAACATGTGACTAGACTTCGCTAAGTGTACTAACATGTTGCTTTTATCAGTATAATAAGATTGCGTAATTTCTATTAAAATGGAAGATATTATTAAAGAAAAATATACTTTTCGCATTACAGAAATATAATTCCTTTACAAAAATATATCTTTCTAGCGTTACACAGGAAGCCTTTAGAGACTTATTTATACCGTTGTGTATTATTTTTCCTGATCCCTTATCTCACTAATGGAGGCACTTATTTTCTTTATGGTGTAGTAACGAGCGGTAGAAATAAACAAGATAATGGATTGTATATAAAGCGATTAAACCAAATTGATTTCTCTCGTAATAAGCTACACTACACGGATTATTTGTAAAAGAACTGGTCTCTGTATTTTGGGCTGATGCGGACCACTATTAATATTCTCTTCATTAACTTAGCAGTTTTTTTATATTATGTTGGTGAGTAGAATAGACCAGGAAAATTAATAACACTGGACCACAAAATGGTTTTGGAAGTCTACTGGGATTCTAATAGGTATTCTTTATGTTTTTAAGGGTCGCTGAACACCAATACATTCGCAGGATTGAGTCGGCATGTCAGGATTTGTAGTAATATTAAAAAAATATTGAAAAACCTAGAATTTCTGCATAAATTTCCTCCCAATACCTACAATCCCCAAATTAACAAGCCTTAAACCCACAAACCCCAAAACCACAAACCTCAAACCCAGAAACTCCATATCCGCAAACGTACAAATCCTAAACCCACAAACCAACAAATTCCAAACCCAAATACTCCAAACCCAGAAGCTTCAAACCTACAAACCCTTAAACCCCAAATAAAAAAATCTCAAATCCACCAACCTCAATTCCACAAACTCAAATCCCTCACATCTTATAATATTAATTGAGAAAATGGTATAATTTGAGGTTGGTGGGTATGTGGTTTGTTATTTTTGGGTTTGTTGGTTTCGGGTCCGTGGGTTAGGGATTGTTGGTTTGGGGTTTGTACGTTTGTGCATATGGAGCTTGTGGCTTTTGGGGTTTGTGGTTTTGCGGTTCGTAGGTTTGTGGATATGGAGTTTGTGAATTTGGAGTTTGTGGGTTTATTATTGTGTTTATGGGGTTTGTGGTTTTGAAGCTTTTGAGTTTGGGGTTTTTCGGTTTGTTGATATGGAGCTTGTGGGTTTGGAGCTTGGGGCTTATGGGTTTCGGTTTGTTCTCTTATGGATTTGGGGTTTGTTGGACTGGGGCTAAAATTTATGCAGAAATTCCAGGTTTTTAACCATTTTTGGAATGTTACTGCAAATCCTGACATGGTGGTTTAGTTCTACGAATAGATTCGTGTTCAGCGATCCCAAAAACATAAAGTATACCCATTAGAATCCCCGTAGACTCCCAAAATCATTTTGTGGTCTTGTCTAATTAAAGCCTTCTGTCGTGATGGTTTCATAGAAAATCTTAGAAATTACTTATGTGAAAGCTCCTAAAGTGTCCCCTAAGGGTTTACATTTTTCTTCCACCTTCTTCTCTATTCCTTTACACACCGCCACACACTTACTTAGTGGTGGGAGAGGGCCTACAGTTTAAAGTAGGTTCCGAACCACCGAGAGCAAAGGCTTTAACTACTTAGAGAACCTTTTTCTCTAGAGGTACTGGTCCCACGACTCTCCAGAGATGAACAATTCCCTTGCTAGGCTAGTGTTCACCGCATGGGCCGCCGAGGCTCTTCCAGAGTGCGAGGCGGAAATCGAACCTGCAAGCCGACGGAGTGGGTCCAAAGCCTACGCTTAATATTCAATCTTACATTTATTTAATTATATTTTGAAATGCTTATGGTTTACTGAACAGTAAGGTACGTTTTTATGAATATTTTACAATACTTTTAAATATTTCAAATCCCTTGAAATTCCATTAAATTACTGAAAAACATTTAAAAACATGTGTAATCTTTCAAAATAAACAAATATCCGTAAAATCCTTTTAAATCTTAAGAAAATTTTTGAAGATTGTTCTTCTTCAGTCTAACTTTAGGATTCTTGAGCTTCAATTTAAAAACAGTTTATTGTTTATTTCTTACGTGATTCCAAAATTTACCTCTGGCGTGTGTGAATATCTGTGAAAGCGATTTTTCGAGTATATAATATTTGTATACTCTGACTTTTAATAATATAGCCTAATTTTTACTATGAAACTTGTAATGAGATACTAAAATGGAAATCTTTACCAAGTTTTGCAATAATACAACCAGTAGTTTTAATAATATAATTCATGTACACTGAAGTGCCCTCCCTGTAGAGAATTAGCCATGTATGAAAATTGAATAAGCAAAGCAGAAATAATAAATAGAGTCAAATGAAATATTAAACAATAAAAATAATGAGTCGATTTGGCAATAATAATGTTTAAAAAACGTAGTTTACCCTCACATCAATACATAACAAGTTGTATTAAAAAAATGCAAAAATGGTCACAATGTTTGCGTAGACAGACCCACCTCATTGCATTAAAGAACAAAATTTTGAACATCAAAACTACCTAGACTAGAGTTAATCCTAAAAAATTAAAAGGCAAAAAATCCTCCTATTTTCAATAGGTCCCGAGTTATGGACCTATAAAGAACCCGTTTTTTTTTAAAGAGGCGAAAAAATCCAATTCTAAAGTTTGTATCTGTACTTTGGAACCGGTTAATTGTACAAAAAAGTGTTTGACATTTCATTTAAAGCAGACACAATTTCGAGTAATTCCAGAAAAATGCACTGATCTAGCCCCAATAGGTCATCCCAAAAGTTCCCAAAAGTCCCAAAGTTCGCCACGTTTGACTTATTTTTCCGGGCATCCTTGTGTTTAATTTCTTTAAAAATTTCTTTAATTTCTTCGCTTTTCGGTGAAGCTACGTAAATGGTACAGGAGAAAAAGTTATAGGGCAGAAAATTATGCCTGAATTAACAAAAAGGCTCCTAGTCTTCATAGATCAAGAATCAAAATAAAAAAAAATCAAGATTCAAAAAATACATAATTTTTTTCCTATTCTGAGATATTTCTAGCTAAAAAAGTTTGTTCTAAACCGCTCTTTTTGTACACGTCATACATGAAAACGTTAAGACAATAAGCAGAATTCATACAAATAAAAGCTTGAAGGCTTCAGGTAAGTTTTGTGTGGATAATATTTGATAGAGATTGAATGAAAAACTTTTTGTAGAAATATATACGATTTCTCATCGAATAGAATTTAATGATGTAATGTGCTGATAGATTTCTATTCGTAAAATTTGCTTGATTTAGTTTGATAGAATTTTTATAAAACTAGGCTAATAAATTTGTGTTTATTGTCAGGTAGTAGTTTATTCCTTGCAAATAGTTATTTTTCGAAATCGAATCTTGTATGTGTATCAATAGCAGCCTGGGTTCGATTAATCAATACAGCGTTATACAAATATGTTCAATAAGTTATCATATAACGTAACCAACATAAAAAATGGTTGCTCTATCAAACTTTATAAATTTCTATTGTAGTTTTATAGATTCAAGTTTACAAGGGCGTCAAGGATAAGAAAGACATCAAGAAAATCAAAAATCGAGATCCTGGGCGCAGGCGGCTATCTACTCCATCTGAGCCTCTTCTTCTCCTCCTCCTGTGCAATACATACTAGACCTCTGGATTCCCGACGGTGAAGAAATAAGGTTCAATCGTGAACTCATTGGAAAGTATAAGGGTAGTGATGTTATTCCGTACCTTATTGGGTGGGGTATTCCTATATTTTATGAGCCCCCCAAGGGAGACGTATTTGACCAGATGGAGTATGGTTCAGAAACCGAGTGGATATTATAAATATCTCAGTGGGCTCAAATCCAGGTTGATGTTCAACAGTTGGGTAATCGTTGGGTAAACATGTAGTGCAAAAGGCTGCATGTTCAGTAACTAAGTATAATGTAGATCTAGCTGAGACTCGACGTAGTGCAACGGATCTTAGAGATCAGGGATCATTGTAGCATTATTCATACTTACGTACCCATCGATATAGTCGACAAGATCCCCCCAGAGAAGGAGTTCCTTTTGATTAAAACAAGAGAGCTAACAATCCCGAAATTCTTCGGCAGTATGATTACTTGCGTATCCTTGGATATCCTGCACAACCAAACCGTAATAAGCTCCCGAGACTAGGAGTTCATCTTGAAGAAAATAAGCGAACAAACAATCCCAATCTTGTCTGACTGGCTCAACTGGCTAGAAAAACCCGTGGTGGGGAGGCTAGTTTCGATTCTGGTACTTATTATCATCACAATCCTAATCTTCTTAGACCGGCTCAACTTAATATCGAAACCCATAAAGGAGAGGGTAGTTCTGGTTCTAATGTTTATCATCATGTTCAAACACTGAAGTTCCTCAATCCGTTGATTAGAAATAAAAAGAATCCTGGAACCGGCGGAAATGGCTAACAAGAAAAAAGATAATTCTAACCTCCAGTGTCAGAATAGTAGATCTTTGGAATATATATAGCATTAGGAATAATCTTTCTATTTCAATTTGACACCATCAAATTATGAAACAAAATTCACATCCTGAATTTTAACAATAAATTAATTTGTCAATGAATTTTTAATAATAAAACATTTTGTTCAAAATAATTCTACCTCGAATTGTCTTCAAAACCCGTCGTTAACCTTAATCATAAACTCAAGACTTACGTTTCGAACTTCTAAGTTTTGCTCCTGGTCGCTAGAGAGACGTAGCCATCTTGGAGATGAAATTAAGGCAAGTCAAAAGGAACCTTAAGACGAAGTATTTTTATTCGATTAGGTAGAAGAAAAAATTTCTTTATTTAACAATTTTTTATTATTTTTATTTATAACTGTGAAAAATGTTTTAATCAAGACCATTGCCATTCCATTTTGGGTCTTCTTTGGACGATTTCACCAAGGTCACAAATCCCTGTTGTTCTGAGAAACTTTGAGGATCATTTGCTGAACTATTTTAAAACATTTGGGGGATTTTGAATAAGTATTTTGAGACATTTGAGGCTTTTAAGAACGTTTAATGAAACAAGTGGTCGTAGAATTTTTCCTATGCTTTTTTTTTACACATTAGTAAAATGTTTATAGCCGCATCAACTGCCAGGGTCTGTAGGAACTGTAATGTAGGCTTAATTATAAACTGTAGGGTATCTGTGGGGTGGTATACCAAGGGACAGAAGCAAAGCATCTTCTATCCATCAGCAATTCGAGAAGCAGTTAATATTTTCACTGTTTCTTATGCTCATTTGAAATAAAAGATCACCAGGTGAGATGAAGCCAGATGATTAAGTTTAATCATGAAAATTGGCTAAAACAGAAATTAGACTAATATTTCTCGATCATTATCACATTCTCGCTTTATTAATAGGAGATACTTCACATACGGTTCAGTTAACGTAGCGTTCAATCAACTTTTTAATGCTTCTTTAGAAATCAGTGTCTATAATTATATTCTGAAAACATAACAATCCACCGTATATATCCTGATTTCTCACCAGCCTAAAGGCGTTACGTAGTTTTCGAACGATATGAATTGTTTAAAACTTTTTAATAGAACAAGCAATGTTAACAAATAACTGAAGGTTTCAAGGTTTGGCAACATTCCAAGCACATGAAAAATTCAAGTGATCAATAGAAATGTTATATACTTTATGTTGTGTGTCTTTGAAGTATTTACGATCAGTTAAAATAAAGAAGATAATAAGATATATATGAAGTGGCAAAAGCGGGATTGGTTTCTCTTGCAATCAGTTCATCAAGAAGCTGGCTGATCTATTTTGGGAAGATGCGGACCCCCGTCGCTCTTCCCTTCAAACCTTAACAGTTTTCTTAGACTCTTCCGGTAAGTATAATACATCAGATAATTTAATAATTTCAAGTTACTAATTGAAGTTACTTCGACGCTAATTATAGTCAAAATATAACCTCAAATTTTGTTTTTATAAATGTAATTAAATATAGATAGGGTAATAGGGGGGGGGGGGCGTAGCGCCAACCAACGAGGCAAAGGTGATTTTCCTTATAGCATGGCTATTATTTAACAATTTTAGTTCTCCTTTGCATCAAATGAATCTGTTTTATCAGAGAGATAGTGTTACTTACTAAAATCTTGAAAATTGACGTTCAAAAAGAAAAATTATACAGAAAACTGTTTTTACCACGTAAGAATGGAAGTATCGCTGACAGAAGTATAAAATTTTTAACTTTAATGACAATACTTATAGTATAAAAACTTGATATCTTGACAGATAAAACATTATCACACATCGATTAATGATCAGCAATGTAGAACAGCAATTTATCTTGTGGGCTACATGGAAGAAACTATTGAATATTATTATTATCAATCCTTTTATTGGTAGAGTAGAAACATGTGATTAATACTTATAGAAATATGATATAAAATAATGTAGAACTCGAAATGAGAAAAAATGGATTAATTCTACATCTCATTAACTTTAAAAAAATTATTGTTTGTTGACTGGTTGGCGCTGCTCCCTCCCTTACCCTATCTCATTTTACTAAAATTGAGCGTTCCATTCTTACGAAATTAATTTTAATTTGCTACCAAATAAAATTAATATTGCGAACTGTATTAACCGGCAGGTAGGGTTAGTTGAGGAACGTAGACATTTATCGAGAACTTCATAACAAATTATTATATTAGTTTAACATAGTCGACGAAAAATATGTTGGAATTTTTTTCTCGAATATTTAGTCTTATCCCATTGAAAATTTCCGGAAAAGCAAGAAAATCACTATTAATAAAGTTTTCATATAAATGAAGGGAAAATCTTCAAGCTTCTTTTAATTTTTTGCAATTTATTTATGTTAACTTACACTGCTTAATTTGAAGCCGCAGACAAGTAGTTTTACACCATGTAACAATTGAAGAATATTCTACGCTATTTAATTTTATTACACCTATTATACTCTAAGCTATAAATTCAAAAACTTTAAATTCTACACCACGGTCTACTCAACTATAAAATCTTCTATACTATTCTCTAAACTCCACCCTACATACTCTAATCCACAATGTACTTTACATTTATCTACAGTCTATTCTACTCTTTTCTATACTTTATTCGCTACTATACTTTACTCACTACTTTACTTTTTAACTCTACACCCGACTCTACTGAGCACTATATTTTACTCTAATATGCGCTGTTTTTTACTCTCCTCCACCCACTACTCTATTCTACACTCTTAATCACACTCTACTCCACCCTACGCTCTGCAATGTACTCTACTCTAATGTGCAAGGCAATATTCTATACTCTATTCTACAATACAATACTCTACATTCTACTGCACACTCTGTAGTAATCTATTCTAGTCTACACACTTATCTTCAATGTATATTACCTTCTACTATACTATACTCTACTCTTGACTACAATAATCTAAAATCTACTCAACTTTATTCTACACTAAAATCCATTTGACTATACTCGATTATATGAAATGCTCTACACTCAGCGATGCTCTACACTTAAATCTGCTTTATACTCCACTCTACTCTATACTCTACTCAATACTCCACTATGTGCTCTGCTTAATACTCTAATCTACGCTCTACCCTACTCTAATCTACACTCTACTCTACTCTGCTTCATGCTACTCTGCTTCACTTCAATCCACGTCACCCCAGTCTACACTCTACACTCTAAATGGTACTTTACTCTCTACTCTACTCTACACTCATTTCTACACTATACTACACACTCTACTCTACGCTCTACATTATATACTCTACACTACACTCTACATACTACTCTATCATATAGGCTTTTCTACAGTGAACTCTACTTCTCACTCTACTCTACACTCAACGCTCTACACTTTACGCTACAATGCATTCGACATTCTACTTTACTTTACAATTTACTTCATTCTACATTCTACTCTACATTTTACTTTAATCTACACTTCACTTTACTCTATTTAACGTTCCTCCACCCTACACTATTCTATTATGATGTACACTTAACTCTAATCTATATTTCATTCTACTATGATCTACACTCTACAAGCGACAGTAAACTTTACTCTACACTCTACTGCACACTTCGATATAACCTGTTTTAAACTATACTCTACTTTACACTCTACTCAACTCTATACTTTACTCTACTCTAAACTCTACCAAAAACTTTTCTCTGCACTATACTCTATAGTCTACTCTACACTCTACTCTACTCCAGTTTACTCTACACTCTACAATCTACACTCCACTATACTCTACTCTACATTTTACTCTATACTACATTCTATCCTACGCTACTATACACTTTAATTTACTCTTCACTAAACTTCACACTCTGCTTAACACTACCAGGCTCTCTACACTACATTATACACTCTACACACTATTATACACTCTACTTTATACTCTACTCTACATTCTAAACACTACTCTAATCTCTACTCTATACTCTACTATACATTCTACTTTACTTTTAACTGTTTTCTACTCTAGACTCTACACTCTACTCTACGTACACTCTAAACTCTACACTTTACACTATACAATTCACGCTACAATCCCCTATGCATTCTACTCCACTATTCACTCTACTCTACTGTATACTCTACACCCCACTATACTCTATACTATAATCTACTCTACACTACACTCTACCCTACTCTAATTTACTCTACACTCTACTCTATTCTACTCTACGTTCTACTCTACGTTCTACTCTACACTCAACTCTACCATGAACTACACTCTACACTCTAACATACGAGACACTACAGCCTACTTTATACTTTAATTTACTTTACACTCTACTCTACACATTACACTCTAAACGATACTTTACTCACACTACTCTATACTTCGCTGTACTGTACGCTATACCACACAAATTACTGTACAATATACTCTACACTCTACTGCACCCTTCGCTCTACTCTGATATACGAGGGTAGTTCAATAAGTCCTTAGAATGACCAACATATGGCGCGCGAATCGCTCCAAATCATCTGTTTTCAGTCAGCACCACTCCCGACTAGAT
>NC_046661.1:143571228-143579629 GCF_010883055.1 Belonocnema kinseyi | reverse complement strand
GTATAGAGCTCCAAGGAGATTATGTTGAAAAATAAAAAAAATTTACCCAAAAAAATTGTTTTTATACTTCATTCTAAGGACTTATTGAACTACCCTCGTACTCTACACTATACAAACTACTGTAAACTCTACTTTACACTATACTGCATACTTCTCTATTATAGTTTAATTTATTTTGATCTATTGAATAAGGATGGATTAAAAATGTGGGACGAAGAACGTATTTCCTAACATAACTAGGTAATTCTTATACAGTGCTTAATATTATGCCTTTCTAGATTGCATTTTTTTCCTTACGGATTAATTGTGAATTGAAGTGATTTTTTTGAAGATTCGGACGAAATACATCTCCAGTTGCATCCGGGTTCAATTTTTCGGAGAAGGATCGTGGTTGTAGATTACGGAGCCTACATTCAGCCTAAATTTACAAAACTAACTAAATATTTTTTTATGTGGCTTGTGCGAGGTGACTCGCGGGTTTATAATCAAAACCTAGTTGGATTAGATCATGTTAAATTATATTTAAAGTAGATTAGTAGAATGATGAACTGACATTTCTAAGCAATATATTTAGGGCAGCTGCCTAACATAAAATTAGATTTTTTTATTTAAAGTAAAAAATGACAAAACACGAACGCTTTTGTTGGCTTCTGTGACAAAATAAAAATGAGGGTTATCAAGTTTTTCACATTCTAATATTTAACCCAACATGAAATTGTTACATTTTGTAGAAAAAAAATTAAATTTGCTATTCTAATAAACATCTACGACACCTAAAATCTTCAACCACTAATAATGAATTTAAGCAAAATTTTAAGGTTCATGTAAGCAGCAAAATTCATGATAAATTCATAATTCGTATAAAAAGCTTTTTATACAATTTCGATCCAATTTTGGGCTTAAATTGGTCGACTGGAATTAATTCTATAAATGTGTAAATAGTATATAAGTAAACAGAAAATAATTCCAATATAAATATGATCTAAAAAATGAAATAATTTCAAGTTTTTCATGATATGCAGAAGTGAATAAAAACCTTGTAAACATTTGCTAACTACACTGACAATTTCTATCAAATTCACAAATTATGATATACCAAAATACGACTAAGTACTTTAGGAAAAATTTAATCCTTGTTTTTGTTTCTTGCAGAATTAGGTTTACAGTTCGATTGTTTGCCGAATGGCGAAACAATTCCCAGTGATCGTAGTATAGGCCCTTCTTTTTTTCCTGACATAAATTCTCTCAAAAAGACTAAGCCTTTTCTCAGAAGTCAGTCTTCTGTCGAACCTTCTCCTCCTGCCAAACCTTCTCATCGTGTAAGGTACAGATATCCACGCAAAAAAGGTTCTTCTGATTTCCTACTTGGCTATAAACTTCAAGAATTTCTATTTATTCGACTTATTCCCACAAAAATCTGTATCGGATATTCGAACTTCGAAGATACATTTTTTCTACCGATGAATTGATTCAATTGGGAACCAAAAATAATGCCGTCAAGTTCATGCCAACCAGAAAACAAATTTTACTAGCAACGTCTGATGGTGACGTCTTTGCAATATTGGAGGAAAAAACATACAGAAATACGATTCTTCGAGCATTATACACATCTATTACTTGCTCGGGAAAGCGTGTGAAAATAAACATATACAGCGGACATCTGCGCGGACAAAATTAATATAGCATGTGTATCGACACCAGGTGATGACTTAACACATGGACAAAACATTACTAAAATAAATATTTCATTTTTAATGGTAATAAGACACCTTTCGTTTTGCATGTGTTATCTTGACAACTGTAATTTGGTAATTGTAAATCCTCCCGGAGAAGTATTTTTTGCGCAAACTAAGAATCTGAGCCAAGAACTTTTCTTATTGCATCAAGTGTTTGAAAAAAGTTAGTGTTGAAACCTTCAAAATTCGGTTACTTCGTAATTTTAGGAAAATCGTAAGGAGGAACCTAATGTGTTAAAAACTCTGTAAAGAACCTAAAATAATTTGTGAAATTTCTTATTTAGGACAAAAATATAAGAAATGAGCAGAAATATGTTGTTTGTCATAATCTTCGAATACATGTGTGCCCGCATTATTTCGGCTCAATCAATATGGCTTCAAAAATAAAATGTTCCCATTATTTATGTGATTTCTGTTTTATTGTATAAGGTTTCCTGCTTCTTTAGCGCCAATATTTTAAGTCGCTCACTTGCCATTTTCAATTGACATTATATAGTTCTCAGTTTGGAAACGAACTCACCTGAGTGTATTTAGTTTCGAGAATGTCCCTTCTTGGTCGTGATCCTTTCAATAAATTCGAAGGACAGGAACAATTATAATTGTTAGTAAATAATTATTTACTAACAATAGTCAAACATTTCCAATATACGACATTCCATCCTCCCCCGCGTTGAGAATTTATGATCAACTTAAATTTATATTGTATCAGTTTCAGCCATGAGGCCTCGCATTGAAGTTTTGAGTATTGACAGGCAAAGGTGCCAATTTTCTAACATTTCTTTTAAGTTCCTTTTTGACGGTTTTCACACTGACTGTTCTAATAATTCAATCGGAGGCAGGAAATGTTGCCGTGACGTGACCCAGTAACCATTGCATTAGTGAAATATTTCCTCTTTTAGGAGCACGATTGAACCCTCCTTTATCTAAAGTTCACAATGGCTCCATTTATGTCAAATATTTAACTCTTTCAGATATTCTTCATACCACCGCTTCCAAAAATCTTGACTCATCTTCTGAATGCGCAGCCATCTCGCTAATGCAGGAATTGACCTTGAACTAAGGTCCAACTCTAGTAAACTCGTTAGGGAGTCACCCATTTACAAGTGACTAGGCATGAGAGCAATAATATCGTGCGGATTAGATGAAATGGGTGTAAGAGGACGTGAGTTTAAAATCGCTTCTACTTTTATAGCAAACGTGTTGACCTCCTTTATCGTAAATAATGTATCGTCTATAACACGTTTGAAATTATGATTAAATATTTTAACTGATGATTCTCACATGCCTCCACAATGGGGCGACTACGGGGCAATAAATTTCCATTTGATTTCTTGATCACTAAGAAACTGTTTGACTATTTGGTTGTGAGCTTCGGATTGTATTATATTCTGAATTTCTTTTAATTCATTATTGGCGCCTACAAAATTGGAACCATTGTCTCAATAAATAAAATTGGGTTTACGGCGCCTAGCTACGAGTCGACGCAAGGTAGCCAAGAAGCATTCAGTAGACATATCAGATACCACCTAAGGATGCACTGCCTTAACAACTAGGCAAATCAATAACGCGACGTAAACCTTAACTCGCGACCTATTGTGATTGCGACATAATTGCGACCATCGATGGTCAAAAATCGTTGTCGCAAAGCATAGAGTGTTGTGTGGATTCCGGCGTGTTTGTTACGCAAGTGTTCGTTCTGAATAATTAAGTTTGTGACATAATTTAAGCGTGGCAAATGCATGGGATGTTTTCGAGAATAGAGAATAGTTGAGTTCTCTAATCTGCCTCCTACTCTAATGATCCCATACCGATCAAGGAATGGATTAAGTGAAGCGATGGAGCTCTTTTGTCTGCCATTTTTCACTTCTTAGGTCATCCATTTCTTTGATAAAGGTGTTCATTTGGGTTGCACGAATTATCGCCTTTTCAACATTGATCAATTCTGATACTTTAAGGAACTCTGTCTCATAAACGTTGGCTTTCATATGAAGACAATACTCAACTATTCGTTTTAATTTTGAATATGACGAGATTTTGTGAAAAAATTCTTTTTCAGGTAGAATTTTCAAAAATATTTCTTTCTTAAAGCCTGGCATTTTTTTCTGATTGGATTTTAATTTTTAGCCAAGTATTCTCCTCATCTTTAACCAGTTTGTTCCAAATTTCCAAAGGTTGTTTTTAATAAATGTGGCAGGCATTTGTCCTCGTGATAGAGCATCCGCTGGGTTATCGTCTGATCTTATATGTCTCCAATCGTGTAGATTTTTTTTATTTTGTGTCTCCGAAACACGATTAGCTATAAAGGTCTCTAAGCGACGAAGAGACGTATTTATCCAAAAAATGTAAGATAACTGGATCTGTCCAAAAGACGGCCTTACTGATACGAATTTTAATGCATTTTTCTACTGTCGAGTATAATTTTGAGAGTGATTGTGCACCGCAGAGTTCTAAGCACGCTATTGGGATAGTTTTCAATTGGGCTACTCTGGATTTGGCACAGAGCAGTCTACTCTCAACGTGACCTTGATTGTCTGTCGACCTGATGTAGATGCAGGTTCCATAATCCTTCTCGCTAGCATCACAAAATCCGTGCATCTGGATATCGATAGCCCCTTGAATGATTACCTTTCGATTGAAACTTAAATCATTTACAAGAGTCAATTCTGAACGAAATTCATTTCAAGTCTTATAAATGCTATTAGGTACCGACTCATCCCAATTTAACTTGAATTTCTTGTCTTTGCATAAGTATCTTTGCAAACAAAGTGGTTAGTCCTAATAAACTGAACGGATAAACAAAGTTGGAAATCTCGGAGAGTATCGTCCGTTCACTGATTTTGGAATTTACCACAAAAGTATTAGTTTCGTTTGACGCCCAGTGTCGTATATTTAAAGAACCGAGATTTAAAAGTTCTGTTGTATCGTCGCGAATTCGAATTGTAACCTTCATCGTCTGCTGTTTGTCGAAGTGCGCGCATTCGAGGAATGGAGATGAACTCATTGGAATTTCCTATCTTCTTTTCGGATTTCAAATTGACGATACATTTTTTCGACATCGCATAATGTGTTTGATAAAACCCGACTTTTTGCTCATCACGCGTAAGTGACATGTGACCAAGTTTCGAACATTCTTCAATGATTGCTAAATATTGATTTTTTAAGTCTGAATTGTATTTGAATCTTCGTTCATGGGGATTAAAACATTTTAAAGCGAGTCCCTCGGCGGAGAGGTGCACTCGCCCGAAACCTCATTCTATTTCTCAAAATTTTACAATTTCTGACTGTAAATCCGAAAAATGACATTTGACTGAAGTTGAATTGAAACGTATAACTGATGGGGAGGCTATGTTACGGCCTATTATCCATCCTGACTAAGTATCTTAAAGGGTGAAATCGACATCCCACCGAGACAGATCGATTTGACCAGTGCAAAACATGGAAAACGATGGTCCAGATCTGAGCAGCACATCGGTAGGTGCTGGTTTGTAAAATTATGGATCGGCTATTTCTTTATTTGAGGGTATTTGCATCGCTGAAGAGCAAGTATCGAGAAGGGCCCGACATCTTACTGGTTGACGTTTATTATTAAGTGCATAAATAATTACACTCGTCAACAGTTGATTAGTTGGTGTACTTGCTATTGAGGAGATGCATAGTTGATTGTTTTCGGTAGGTCTCGCGTGTTATAGGCGCGAATTTAAACGCTCTTGATGTAAGATTGTGTTGTGCTTTTTGTTGCACACCAGTCAATCGCAAAATTTACAGTCTTCGAGTTTGTGATGCATGTAATTATGACAAAGCGAAGCATCTTGCAAAATTTGCCGTGTTTCAGGAATCGTGAGAACGCGAAATTTTTCGCATCGAAAAACTGGGTAGGTTTTACATCTGCATGCAGGGCATGGTCTTGTAGTTAATGTTAGAAAGGTTGATTTTATTTTTATTTTGCTTCCTGAACTCGAAGGCTTGTTTTGAACTTCTCGCTGACTCAAACGTGCAGTTTGTATTTCTTGGACCGGTAATTCTAGAAGTAATCTTAAATATTTCTAAATAATGAAAGTTTTATCCGCATAAGTTTTCTCTACAATTTCCCACACGCGCGTAAAATTTTCTTCTGTTATCGCGAATACTGACACTTTTCGAGCAGCCTCTCCCTGCAGGGCCGACTTTATTAATTGAAATTTTTCGACACTACTTAAATCAGTTTGGTTATGAATCAGTGATGTACAGGAATCTCAAAAGGCCAGATACTCTTCGTAGCGACCACTAAAAGTCGGAAGTGCAGCCTGTGGTAATTTGACTCTACGGTTTGTTATGTTATTAGTGCCGGCTTCACTTGACGCTCTATCGTTGTTGTCAGTCCTTTAATCTGGCCCTCGCGCCGCAATAAGAAGATCTTCTCCGTCTGTGAGAACGTCTAAGTATTCATCTTGAGTGACGCACCGTTCAAGGACGAGATCAATGTGCGGAGTATCCCTATCGAACAATTCGATTTCTTCTTGAACGTGGTCAAAAGACTCATCAACAGATTTTAATTTTGGGATCCACAAATTTAGCTTAATGGCGTCTGGTTGTTGATCGCGATACTTTTCCAAGGAATTTTTAAAGTTGGAAATTTGAGTCGCTCTAAACTCAGATCTCAGGTTCAGAAAATCGTTTATTACAAGCTTGATCAATCCTATGTGATGGTCAAAAGTCAACTGTGCGATGTATGGATTCGGCCATCTACCTGACTCCCTTTCTTCCTTATCGTAGAAGCACAATAGGGAGAGGCATATTGTTGTTATGACCCGTGCAATAAATTCGAAGTACAGCAACAATTATTTACTGACTAAAGTCGAACATTTAAAATATCCGTTGTCTTAAGGAGTTTCATCCATTTTACAAAAATGGGATCCGTGTGTTCTATTCTGAGCTTCATAATATTGGCTCTTCCCAATGCAACTGGTGAATATAATGTAAACTGTTATAATTTTCTGTTGAAAACTTCCACTACATGTATTAGAAGTTTATTTCCGAAATTCAAGTTAACGCTACAAAAAATAATGTTTTAGTTTCCTAATTATGGCATTGGTATATTACCAATACATGTAGTATTGAAATTTCATAATAAAAATCCAGTAGCCTATAATACTTCTGTATCATACTTGCGGCTAGATATCTAGACACCTGTTGAAGCGTATTCACGGAATTCATGAAATTTAAGAAATTCGTAGAATTCACCAAATTTACGGAATTTATGGAATTCACGATATGCACTATGTACAAAAAATTCACGACATTCAAAGAATTCATTGAATTCTCGGAATTTAATGAATTTACGGCATTCGCAGAATTCAATAAATTCATAGAATTCATGGAATTAAAGAAATTCACATAATTCATGGAATTCGTGAAATTCGCGGAATTTAACAAATTCATTGAATTCAGGAAAATTAGAGAATTCACGGAATTCACGCAAATTACGGAATCCATGGAATCCAAACAATTCACGGAAATCAAGAAATTCACGGAATTCAAGGAAATTAGGGCATCCAAAAAATTCACAAAACTCAAGAAAATCGTGAAATTCAAGAAATTTATGGTATTCACGGGCTTCGTGGGACTCATGGTCGTCGAGAATTCGTGGAATTCACGGAATTAATGCAATACACGGAATTAATGTAAATCGCGGAATTAATAAATTTCAAGGAATTCATGGAATTAATAGAATCATTGGAATTCAAGGAATTAATAAGGTTTAATGAGTTCATGAAATCCAACGAAATGATGAAATTCACAGAATGTATGGAATTCATGAAATTTCACTAATTCCTTCAATTTCATGAATTATTTGAATTCCGTCGATTCCTTCAATTCAATGGATTCTGCAAATTCCATTAATTCCTCATATTCGGTGAATTTCGTGAATTCCGTAAAATTCATGAATGTCTTTAATTTTGTGAATTTCATCAATTTGTAGAATTCCATAAATTCCGTAAATCCAGTGCATTTCACGATTTCAATGATTTCTTTAAATTCCGTGAATCCTGTCAATTCTTTGAATTTCTTAAATTCGTTGAATTTCTTGAATTCCTTGAATTTCTTGAATTCCTTGAATTTCATAAATTCCGCGAATTCCTGGAAATCAATAATTTCGTAAATTTCATGAATGCGATAAATTTCGTGAATTCCTTTAATTCCATAATATCCGCTAACTCCTTGAATTCCATGAGTCTCAAGAAATCTTGGAATTTCTTGTATTCCTATAATTCCGTGATTGCATGAATGCCATAAATTTCGCGAATTCCTTCAATTCCGTGAATTTCGCGAATTCCGTGATTTTCATGAATTTTTTGAATTCCTCGAATTTCATGAATTGCTTATTATTACACCATTAAGCCATTTCCCTTTCGGGGTAGGCGTGACTCACTCGGCAGGGGAAAGGAGTAGTGTGTGGAAGGGATAGAGATTTTTCAGATTGATCCAGAATTCTCGTGCTATTTAAGTAAATAACACGTTCGTTCCGCAACACTGCTCCGACCCAGGTTGCTGATCAAACTCTCTAGCAATCTCCCCAAGCGAAAAGCCTCACGAAGTCGTTATGTAAGGTTCCCCACTTGGGTCCATTAGTGGCCAAGGTCTTTTGTTTCAGGCTTCATTCACTCTACTGACACTCTTTTTATTAA
>NC_046661.1:143548937-143571128 GCF_010883055.1 Belonocnema kinseyi | reverse complement strand
TCAAGCAACCAAAAGAGATTAGTTTTCAATCAGAAATTTGTACCCCCAATTAAAAAAAAATTGAATTTTCCACCGAATAAAAAGAATTTTTAAACGAGAAGGGTGAATGTTAACCGAATTGTCGAACTTTGAAGAAAATGATTCAGTTTTGAGCCAGGTAGTATAATTTTCGACAAAAAAAATAACCATTAACAACAAATTTCATTGTGGGCGTCGCGACTAGAAAGAATAAGTATGCACACATATTCATATACACACACAAAAATACACACGTGCACATACATACACACATACATATGTATATGTATATATATATATATACACATACAGCCCCTCTTGTGTGCTTATTTTAGGCCTGTATCATTGAATTTACAATACCATTTTTGCAATTTTACCTTACGTTTGTATGGTAGAAGTCTTGTAGAAGTGTTTTAGAATTCCAAACATTTTTAACAGTGTTCGTTTCCTGGCCTTTTGGCCAAACCCCAATCTAAAAAGTTTGCGATTCTTTATCCATAATTACACAGTTGACGATATATTGCCTATTCGAAATCGTTCAAAAACAAATCTGGTTCAGACTCACTATATAATTTTTCTAATCTGTCAATTATATTTTATTTTATTAAATTTATTGACTAATTAATGAAACTATTAATGTCCTACTTACGCTTCTTTTTACAGAATTAATTAGGAGACATAAAGATGATGCAGTTCTTTCTTTTCCACTTCCACTCAACCTTACCAATTTCAGAGGTATCATACCTGCACGTCCGGGTTTAAGAAGAGGAATTTGGTATGCAGAAACGCGCAGTGAAATGAGTCAAAATTACATTATTTTAGTAATCATAGAGATTTGCGTGAAATTTCAACTCTTAGAGCTTATTATGTAGATAATAACCGATGAATTGAAATTAAGAGTAGTAGTAGGATACGAAAAAATATAAACTAAAAAAAATTGTTTCCACAAAAAAGATCTACAATTTTGTTAAGAATCAATTCTGGATAGGACGCGTAGTTTTGATTTTATTCGTGAAAAGTAACATTGAAAATAAAAAAAAGAGAGAGTTTTGAGAAACTTAATCTTTGACTGGACTTAAGTAAGTAGACAATTAAGAATATGAAAGACGAATAAAAATACTGTCATCTAAAAGAGATCTTTTTGGTAAAGTTTTATGCAAGCATTCCAAATGCAAAGAAAAAATATTTGAGCGCGAAGCGTAAGCTAACCTATTATCGAGCGCGAAGCGCGAGATTCAACGTTATTAGTTTTTTGTGTAGGAGAAGCTGATTAATGAAATATAAATAGCAGAGAATTATGGACGAGATAGCGATTAGCTTTTAATAGTATTTATAAGTTAAATTCTTATCGCGATATTCTTCATAAGTTTTTTACAAAGTTAGCACGGCCACATTAAATATAACGTAAAGCATAAGAGATTATTCAAAATTGAGGTCATGTTATAATATGGATATCTTATTAAGCACTAAAAACTCTTAAGAAAATTTTGCGAGTGTCCCGCTCAAAGAACACCAATTTTTAGAGTTTAGCAATTTGTGATTAGCTTTTTTATTTTTTTATTTCGTGAAACCAGCCAACGCATGTTGCTCAGGTGATCAAGAGATAATCAAGTGCTTCCAGAGGAATACATTCTTAGATGAACTGTTCACTAATTTAGAGCCTTCCATCGTCTTAACTTCGCAAAAATGAAGTCATTGCCCAGTTTGCACAAAATTTATTATAATAAAGTATTACATTTTCAAGTAGAATTTCCCAAAACTCTGCTCAATATTTACAAGAAACATTTACATTAATCCGGTTCTTTTTTCAATTAATTAAATGATTTCTGCATATTTTGTGTCTCTAAATCAACTCCATCTCGCTTTTTTCTTGGCCAAAATTCTTTCGCCCTTTTAAATGGCCAGTTTGTCCCTCGACAAATGGCTAAACACATATCACACTTAATGTCCTACCAAGACGTTTACTGCAAAATTATTGGTGAAATTCTATTAGTCTAAGAAAAATATTTAATTCTCAATGTATCATTCCCCTTGATAGTAAATAGCCTTTTTAAGTCACATGAATAGCAATTTTGGAATTTTCAATTAAATTCACAAATAAAATCATTTGTTTATGAAATAAATAAATACTTAATATATAAATAATTTATATATATATTTATTTATTATATATATGGATGTGTGTGTGTGTGCAAGTGTTTATTTCTTGTTTTTTTGTTTATTCAAGGCCTAAATCTTTCAATCGCGCAATTACTTTGCGCTCGAAAATATATTTATCTTTCGCTTCGTGCTCGATAATGTATTAACCTCGTGCTTCGCACTTGATATTGTATTTACCTCACGCTACCCGCACAATCTTTCTGCATTGACTTTTTAAAACTAAAGGTTAAAGTATCTACAAGTGTAGTTTGGTGATTGTGAATTCTCTTTTGTTAAAGCTTCTTGGGCCTTAACGAACACATTCTCATCATGTATCTCGTGCTTCGCACTCGAGTTTATACCTGAAATTTTAAATCATTCCCAGAAATGTATATTATTATAATTCGTAACTTATATTGGTATTAAAGCAGTGTTATGATAATCTTCTGGGGCATTTAGAAATCAAACATTTTCTTCTGTTGATATTTTTTTTATGTCGACCATTAATTGGCTGAAAGGGATCATTTTCGTGTGTTTTTTTGGAATTTTTTAAATGCTCTGACTCTAGTAATTTTTTATTTCATAAAAAAAGTCATTAAATAAATTGTTCGACATTAATAAAAATTTGTTGCTCTTCCTTCGGTGAAAAAATGTGGAAAAATGTAAATTTGTAGATATTTTTTTTTATGCACAATGTTTGTCTTATCATTTTTTCCCTATCTTGCATTGTTTTACCGCAAACTGCAATTTTGTATTTTTAATTAGTTCTTATGCGGTCAAAATTTAAGTTTTTCGAAAAAATTCAAAAAGTTGATACAATAATCTTGTAGGGCTGTCGAAAAGTAACATTTTTCTTTTCAAGTACAGTAAAGAACTGCACAAACAATTTTTGAATCATGAACAAATGTGTACTCAAAAATGTTCAAAATGGATTCACTTCTAGTATTTTTTGTCCGAAATGTCTGACTAAAGAACTTGGCATTTAGTTTAGGACACTAAAAGAATGTACCAAAAGCCAATCTATTAGATTAAATTTTTTCAAAAGTTACTGTGCTTACAGAAAGACAGAAAGACATAAAGACAGGCATAACGATAGGCGGATAGACATACAGATAGACACATTCGTAAAAACATATTTTGCGGATTCAGGGGGTCTCAAAACGTGGACCTTTTGACAAAATCTAGGGGGGGGGGGACGTAAAATTTTATACGAATCTAATACCTTCTCTGATGAGAATGTAAAAATGATTTATTTGTCATGAATAATTTTTTTAATGTTCTGTTTTTATTTTCAATCATGAAAAATAGCTCTAAAACATAAGAAATTATATTTTTTGAAACCCTACACACGAGACGAAAAAGAAATTGAAAGACAAAAGTACACAGAAATTCACTAAGTTGCCCCCTGTTTCCCCCAGCTTGGGTAATTCTTGGGAAATTGTAATAACTTATATAGCAAAAAATAACAAAAATGCTACATCCTTTGTAGTTTTGTGCTCTCAATTTAAATTTAATTTAAATTTAAATTAATAATTTAAATTTCGGACTTTTAGCATTTTTTCTTAGATGCAAAATATAGGGAAAAGCCTAGAGATTTTCCGGTCTCACAGGCCCATCAAAAAAAAGTTGTCTACGCGGGACAATTAACTAATTTTCTACGCAACACTTTGAAGGATATGAGGTTTTTGTTATTTTTTCCCTATGAATCTATATAATCTAAGGAAGACCTTTAATTTTCCTAGAATTCCCCAAGCTAGGAGAAACAGAAAGCACACTCGAGAATTTCTGTGTACAAATTAAGTCT
This sequence comes from Belonocnema kinseyi, assembly GCF_010883055.1. Lineage (NCBI taxonomy): Eukaryota > Metazoa > Arthropoda > Insecta > Hymenoptera > Cynipidae > Belonocnema > Belonocnema kinseyi. Next base: position 143,567,167 of record NC_046661.1, on the reverse strand, counting down.
CTACAAGTCGCTACACTTGAGAATATAACATCGATGTGTCTATTTTTGCGTATACTAGTATTACCAAAATAACGTCCAAATTATCCCTAGGTTTCCCCTTGTTTTCTGCATCTACGGGAAAAATAAGACGTGTAGGAGAAAGTATTAGGCGAGATTTGGATTCAGGGGCTCAAAATCGATAAGAGTAGCCCAGTTACTTGTCTCCTCCAGACAACTTTTTTTGTGGGCCTGTGTTATCGATCTTCAAAAATTCTTCTTAGATTTTGCGCAAAAAGCGAGGCGTTTTTGGCCAATTTCGTACCAAATAAATGATGTCATTCATGACGCAAATAAATCGCGTTCCAAACAACCACATTTAAATTGTGTCTATTGCAATGAACAAAGAGCGCTCACGACTCCGATTCCTTCATTCGCGTTTGTAATCCAGATAGATGACCTGCAACGCTTGTTGCTCCACCAAATCATTGGCCTTGAAAACCAGTCTGATGGCCGATTGAAACGTACAAGGACAATGATTAGGAAAATAAATTGAAGCATGCGACAAATCTTGGCTGGTTATTTTGGCAAAAAATTAATTCCATCTGTAGAATATTTTATGACTACTCAGAAATCACGTGATACTTATTTTAGTTTTTGGTCTAGATTTGAACAGTATGATTTGTTCTTTGATTTTATAAGGCTACAAAAATCTGGAGAACATTGTACTTTCTCTCCTATTTTAGAAATCGAACTCTCAGTTAGATCATTCATAATATTAGCTGCAAACTTCTCTTTTTGTTCTTAGACAATATTTATTGAAGATACTTATATATAAATCTGCCTTTTGGTAAAAGTTTTATTTTACCTCCTCGATATTTTTGATTATTTTTGGTATAATTCTATTTTATACTGATTTTCACATTGCATAATAACTAGCACATTTTGGTCCCTGTAAACTTGTCATGATAAGGTCCTAAGTCTGATTTTATGAAATACAAATATTTTAGAATGACGTATGAGATAGCAAATGATGTAATATGAATCGAAACGATTTACAGACTATTCATCCGTTAGATTCTTATGAACATTCTTTACCAGTGTTCTCGATTTTATAAAAATGAGGACCCTCTGTAATATTCTGAGCTTAATCATACTGGTTTTTCCCCTTACTATTGGTAAATATCACATTTTCAATTTGAAGTGCAAAATTATTCACTCTACCATCATACAAAGTAATTATGGACCAAACCAAGCAATTATGGATAAAATAGCTTTTATTTTTTCCTAATCTAATAATCCCACTGGAAGTGCTAGTTTTAAGCAATTTTTTCTTACTAATAACTTCGAAGAAGAATTTAGAAATATATCATTTTTGTGTGAAGAATAAGAAATATAATAATAATAATTATATATAACATTATATATAATATTAAATAATAATAATAAGTGAATAATTATAAAACCATTTATTTCCTACTTATGCTTTCTTTTGGCAGAATTAGCTCTGCGACATAAAGACGAAGCAGTTCATCCCATTCCCATTGTACTTAATCTTCACCATTTCCATGGTATCATACCTGGTCCTCATGAGCTAAGAGCAGGCTTTCGGCATGCCGGAATACATAGGGAAATGGGTCGAGAGTATATCATTGGAATAGTCAGACATGGTGATTTAAATCCAATCATGACTAGTCAAGAGCTTCATCATGATAACTATGGGAGAGTGAAAGTACGGATAGATGGCAATATTGCCAACGTGACTGTACCAATATTGAAAGAGGATCCTCTGAATGATCTTTTTTTCAAAGCATATGATTTAAAAAGTCGCCGTATTGTCGATATACCCGAATAATTTAATTGAATAGTATACATGGGTAGTACGAGCGGCAAGATAGTTATTTTTTTATTTGAATAGAAGAATTTTGGTAGATTCTAAAAGTATGCACTCTTTCTGGATCCATTTTGTTGTGGAAATGTATAGGTACTTCAAGAAACAGAAAAATAATCCCAAATTATTCTGAATTATTATTTTAAAAATCAGTACAAAAAATTTCAATATATATCTAATATATTTTGATTTTCGTGTATTTTCTTCATCTTTGTAGTTTTGCTCACGAATAGAACCCGAAAAACCTCCAGTTGCATACTTAATAATTGGGTTGGACTATTCTGAGAGACTTTATTCTGATGGTGCACCTGTTAATGACGCAAATAATACAATTAAGGAAATTACTTCTAAAATTCGACCGATGCCATTCAATTTCTACCCTGTAGGACGAATCTCTTACAAAAGTAATGTTGATCTTCATGACCCCAATGAATCCTGTCCTGAACAACGAGATTTGATTTGTGTGTAGTGCTGTAAACAAAGAGTGCTACAGACTCAAATTCTTTCACTCGCGTCTGCAATACTGATAGATTTAAAAGTTTGCTACCCCATCATATCATAGGCCTCGACAAATCGTCTAATTGCAGGATGAAACGTACAAGGAGGTCTTTTATCACTGTACACAATATTTCTGCCATGGTTTTCGCGTTAGAATAGAAACGAAGAAAATATTCCGTTGCTACAAGATGTTCGCATGTTTCTTTATAAGGCATATAAAGAGATTAGGCACATGCTGTTTTAGCATACCTTCTCAGTAAACCTTCTTGTTAAGTATTTGTTACATAAATTCTTAGATTATGCTGATTCCTTTTACATACTAAATACCTATTTAAGTGGGACGATGGTCGTGAGGACTAAAGCGTAGGCTTTGGACCCACATCTTCGGCTTGCGGGTTCGATTCCCGCCTCGCACTCTGGAAGAGTCTCGGTGGCCCATGCGGTGAACACTAGCCTAGCAAGGGAGTTGTTCATCTCCAGAGAGTCGTGGGACCGGTACCTCTAGAGAAAAAGGTGTTTTCTCTAAGTACTTAAGGCTGTTGGTCTTGGTGGTTCGGAACCCACGTTAAACTGTAGGTCCCCTTCCACCACCAAGTAAGTGTGTGGAGGGTGTGTAAAGGAATAGAGAAGGTGTAAGAAAAATGTAAGCCCTTAGGGGACACATTAAAAGCTTCCATTCCTACTAAATACCTATTTATATTTTGACATTTATTATTAGTCTCCATATCGGTTGGTACGTAATTACCTTTCAATTCAATTATTAAGTCCTGATCAAAAATTAGGGAAAGGAATACAATAATTATAATTTAATAAATTTAAATTCGAATAAATTCAAATTTAAATTGTTACATCCCCACAAACATTTTTCAATATAAATGTAACCAGTTAAAGCCATCAAATATATGCTATCGCATTACCGGTACTCTTTGATTTTGAACCGAACTATGGTAACTACCCTACGTTTGACAATATAGAAACCACAAGATAAATGCTGTTATTATGGAGGGATAAGAACTCAGATAATACCCATTTAATAACCGATGTTTGATAACTGTGACTGTAATTGCTGCTTCTACTATTATAGGATAACTATAATTATAACTATCATCAATACGAGTGTATTTATATTTTTTATAGTCAAATGAGATATAGACAAACTAAAAAATGATACCACCGACATGGAATTTCCCAGTGAACGAGACAAAAATATTCCTCACCCCAGAAAATTGAAACTCAATTCTATTACTTATTGAAAAGGTAAAGCAACACGTACTAAGTCAAAACATGTTTTTACAAAACGTATCTTGTAAAACTTGACCATATATGCTCACAAATGTAAATCTGTCGTTAAACATGAGGACGTAGAACTATACAGGGTCATTTTTTTAAGTGGAAACTTTCAAATATGTCGAAAAATAGGCACTCTGTGAACAAATGTTATGAACCAAAACCTAATCACTATGAGGAGTACATACATTGATGTTAAAATCGGCTCCCGACATCGCCCCCTGGGGTTAGGGGAAAGTTCGAAATCTTTGATGGGACACCCTATTTTTAATTGCATATTCGGATTCTTTGGATCAAAATGCGTGTGATTTGTCTAAAACATTTTTCTCGTTTCGCGATAGATGGTGCTCTAATCGACGGAATTCAATTTTTCTTCATTTTAATGTTACTGAGAATGCATGCTTACGATTCTGCCATACTCGAAATTAGTCTTAAAACAAACTAATACTTTTAGCGTAACCTAGGAACAACGACATAAACGTAGCAGTTTTCTGTTTCTTTTGGGATGCTTGATTAACGTGAGTCCCCTTGTCGCTCACGATTCGGGGTGCATTTTTAACGTAAGATCTGGCGATCTTGCAGGCCAATTTATCGGACCGCCGCAACCAATCCAGGGACCATTAAAATCACGATCAAGAACTTCTCGTACTACCGCTCAATAGTGTGCCGGAAAACAATCATATTGAAACCACATGTTTTGCCGTATTTCGAAGCTCAAGTCTTCAAGCAATATTGGCTGTTCATTTTCCAACATTTCTGGATATTTTGGACAATTTAAGCTGCCTTCGATAATCTGGGAATCGATCAGTTTGTTGCCAGTTATTCCACACCATACGTTGATAGTCCATGGACGCTGGTGTTCGACTTCACGAAGCCACTGCGGCTTTTCAATAATCCAGTAGTGCATATTGGGTCGATTAACTATTCCATGGTTCGTAAAAGGCGACTGGTCCGAGAATAATACATAACGAATACAGTTAGAGGATTTTGTTTTATTTGTTCACGTGCTCACTGACAGAAAGCTACCCGACTTTGGAAATCAACGCCATGAAGTCCTTGATGTATTGAGACATAATACGGATCAAATTTATTACGTTTCAAAAATTTCCAAATACTGCTCTTAGACATTCCGAAATTACGAGCAATTTCTCATGTACTAACGTGAGGATCATTGGCCACTGCAGCTAGTACAGCAATTTGATTATTTTCTCCAGTGACTGTTGTTGTATGGGTCTTTTTCTTAGCCTAAAAAACTACATCAGTAGTAAATGTTGTAATAGTAGGATAAAATGAAGCACGTGACAGAATTCTATTTGGGAAACACCGAGCGTAGAGATTGACAGCATCATCAAGATTTCTTCCAGCTTCTCTATACACCAGAACCATTTCAATTTTTTCTCGAACAGTTAAATATTCCATTTTAAAGTAGTTTACGGAATAATCTTTGATCATTGATGCATCTTTGATGCATTTTAAAAATTGCAAACCGATGGTCATCGAGCCGATGCAAAATTATTTCGAAGCGTCATTAGCTCCCTGGTAGGGCGATTGGCTGATAGCCACAAGGTTGCGCGTTCGATCCCCGCTATCCGTACTTATTTTATTTTTTCATTTATCAAAGTACTGGTTTATTCCATTTTTTATAAGTTTCTATATATTCATGCCATTTGATGATTACACAGACACACAACAAAAAAGTTGTCTTCACGAGACAAGTGACTAGGCTACCCTAATGGATTTTGAGCCGCTGAGTCCGAGTATGGCCTCAGAATTTGTGCTATACGTCTCAGTTTTCCCCTATATGCAAAAAATGGAAGAAAGCCCAGGGATTTTCTAGTCACACAGACTATACAAAAAAATTGTCTGCATGAGACAAGTGACTAGGCTACCCTTATGGATTTTGAGTCGCTGAATCCAAATATGGTCTCAGAATTTCTCCTACAAGCCTCAGTTTTTCCCTAGATTCAGAAAATTGGGGAAAACCTAGGGACATTCTGGATATCATTTTGATAATAACAGTATACGAAAGAATAAGCGTATGGGTGTCATATTATTATGTGTTGGGTCTCGTAAATACCAAATTTCTACACAAAAATTCCCCAGTGTGTTTACCGTTTCCCTTAGCTTGGATAATTCTAAGGAAATTAAAGATCTTGCGCATTTTATACAGAGTTATAAACCAAAAAATAAAGAAATGCTATTTCCACCGTAGTTTTTCGCTCTCAATCTAAATTTGATCGCTACATTTTTCGAACTTTTACCATTTTCTCCCTAGATGTAAAAAACAGGCAAAAACTTAGTGATATTCTGGACGTTATTTTGCTAATACGCGAAAATAAACGCATGGATTCTTAATTCTTAAGTGTCGCGACTTATAGATACTTAATTTGCACACAGAAATTCTCTAGCGTGCATTCTGTTTCCCCTACTTCGGGTAATTCTTGGGAAATTGAAGGTCTTTCTCATATTATAAAGATGCACTCTGATTCTTGTTAGTGAATTTTTATCAAATGAGTCTCTGCATCCACGGGTATTTCGTATATATTATGGAAATTTTCATTTAGAACATTTTGTTCCTACTTTAATTGGAAAATATAAATACAAAAAACTATTTGAGTATAAAAAATTTTAATCAAATGTACAATTTTCTAAACGAGTTATAATGAAAATCCGATAAACAGAGTTTTTGTTGAAAATAAAGAATAAATAACCATCAAATAGCGTAATTATTAAGTGTTGAAAAAATGGACTAAACAAGCATTTCGATAAATAATTTTTTTTTTCGAGTTACGGATAGCGGAAATTGAATCTTGCATCGGATTGTTGACTGTGTTCGCAATTTTAAAAATGTATTTTTCTCGAAAATGATTAAAAATTGCGTCTTCTTGATTTTTTCATAAAACCACTGATATGAACCTTTCATTGAGGGGAATATCAGTTGAAAAAAACAGACCCAACGGTCCCCTTTCAAGTGGTTAGAGTGTGCGGTAAAAAATACTAGTTCAGGTAATTTAGGTAGGGTTCCAATCCTCAGCGAGTGTGATTTTTTAAACCTTTAAAGCGTGTGATTATACGTGTCAGTAACCGTGTGTGCGAATTATGTTTTTAATCATTATAAAAAATGAAGATTATAATAAAATAATTTGAAAAATAAGATTTTTTTAAAATTGTCATGTTTAAAATTTGAATTAAATTGAGTAATTTTATTAAATTGTTAACATTTTAAAATTATTTTTTTTCGAAGGCTATGCTGGCATCTTCTTAATAGATGGCCCATATATAGAACCAAATTTCGGGTCCATGCGACGTGAAGAAGCCAAAGGCGGTTGCCCGTTATCATTTAGGTAGTTGGCCCAATCAGTGGCGCACAAAGTTAGAGCGATCGTCCGACGGTTGTTCCGACCGTGGGACAATGGTCGATTCACACCCGTGTTGAATGCACACAATTTTACGATATTTTGAACGTGGTAGGGGGACCAAGTGGGCACAAAATTTTGCGACGTCTTTACGACATAGTTACGACAACTTAACGACAACTTTACGACATCCTATGTCCATGTTGTTAAGGTGTCTTGACGATATCGTAAATAAGTCGTATGATCTGACGATGTTTTTGCGATATCGCAGACACCGAGCCGACATAGACATAGTATGTCGTAAAGATGTCGTAAAGATGTTGTAAAGACGTCGCCAAATTTTGTGCCTACTAGGGACATTTTCGCGTCGTTTTCTAGAGGGTCCTTATAGTATACAATCTTTTACTAAAATAGGAAAAAAACTCTATATGCCAGTAGCACTTGATCCACTGGTGACGTCTTAGCACGAATACGAACCATTATCATCAATCAGTAAATACCCGGTCACTGTTTTACTGAAGTTTATTTGAGATCAAAACCCTGTTCTAGAACCCGTCTACGTAAACTATTAATTATTAAATTCATATTTAATGGTGCCCCAAGCAATCAATAACCTGAAATCTGAAATTGCACACGGTTTCATGCATTCCTTGCAGTAGCCTCCACCGAAGGTGACACAAACTAGTGAATTTAACGCACTGAAAGCGTTAGTTGTATCTAATGTGAGTTTATTTTAATAGAGGAGAAGGCTTAATTCTCTCCATCTCAATTATAGACTGCGATTTTTTTAAATGTATTCTTTTTTTTGTTTCAGTTAGTTGTTTTCTCCAAACCGTTAGTATTTTTTTTTTCGTGTCGTGAAAAATAATATATATGTCACATGACATATAGTCATGTGAGGTTTCTGTGTACAAATACGAAAATTTTCTTAAAATGTTACCATTTTCTTTTACTTGTTATCTTGGCCATAAAATATTCTTGAATTTGTTAGCAAATTGTCTTACGTATGTACCTGACATATATTTTGTTCACAAAAATCCTTGAATCTGAATTAATGAAATACAAATATTTTAGAATGACGTATTAGGTAGCAAATTGTATAACATTCACTGAAAAGTTTTACATAATATTCATTCGTTACATTCTTATTGATCTTCTTTACAAGTATTCTCCATTTTATGAGAATGAGGACCGTCTGTTCGATTGTGAGCTTAATCATGCTGGTTTTCCCTATTCCTGTTGGTAAATATCATATCTTTTATTTTAATTGCAAAATTATTTACAGTACCATCAACCGAGGTAATCATGGATCAAACCAAGCAATGATGAATCAAATAGGTTTAATTTTTTCCCTAATGTAATTACTAATGACTTCGATAAAGAATTAAAAAATGGAGTCAATTTTGCAGGATATCTTCATAAAACTGTTGAGAAAAGCTTTATGCGGTTGAAGATATATTCTGAATTCTAAATCGTTGAAAAAGATATCTTTTTTGAAGTCATTTTTAGTTAATTTCTCTAATCTATCAATTTTATTAATTTTTGTTTGAAAAAAATAAATATGTTTTAATGAATCAATTGCATAATTTTAAAGACCAGTAATTTCCTACTTCTGCTTTCTTTAAACAGAATTAGCTTGGCCACATAAAGACGAAGCAGTTCATCCTACTCCCATTCTACTCAATCTTTGCGATTTTGAAGGTTTCATATCTATGCCACGGCATCAAAGAGCAGGCACTTGGTATGCCGGAACGCATAAGGAAATGGGTCATGAGTACATCATTGGATTAATCATACGTGGTTCTTTAAATGCAATTATGACTTTTAAAGAGTATCATTATAATAACTATGGCAGAGTGAAAGTACGCATCGATGGAAATATTGCCAACGTGACTGTACCAATATTGCAAGAGGATCCTCTAAACGATCTGTTCTGCAAACCATTTGAGCTCGAAAATATTCGTACGGTCCAGATACCAGCACATGCAATTTAAGAGTATACATTGGTATTACTGGAGTTAGAATGATTCTTTTTCTAAATTAAATAGAACAATTTTCGTCAATCCTGAAAGTATGCATTCTTTTCTTATTTACTTCGTTCTGAAAATGTATAGGTACTTCACGAAAGGGGAAACTAATCCTTAAATATCCTAAATAATTATTCAAAGAATTAGTACACAAAATCTCAATATATATCATGTATTACAATTTGGGTGTATTTTATCATGCAAGCTTCTTTGACATTAAAATTTTGTGTATCCTGCTAACAAATAGCAAACTTCCCAGTGATACATGGTTCTTTAAATGCAATTATGACTTTTAAAGAGTATCATTATAATAACTATGGCAGAGTGAAAGTACGCATCGATGGAAATATTGCCAACGTGACTGTACCAATATTGCAAGAGGATCCTCTAAATGATCTGTTCTACAAAGCATTTGAGCTCGAAAATATTCGTACGGTCCAGATACCCGCACATTCAATTTAAGAGTATACATTGGTAGTACTGGTGTTAGAATGACTGTAATTGCAGATTCTACCATCATAGGATAACTATAATTATTACTATCATCAATACGAGTGTATTTATATTTTTTACAGTCAAATGACATATAGACAAACTAAAAAATGATGCGACCGACAAAATACCACCTCACCCGAGAAAATTGAAATTTAATTATATTACTTATTAAAAAGGTAAAGCAGCACGTACTAAGTCAAAACATGTTTTTACATCATTCTGAGGAGTACATGTACTGATGTTGAAATCGGTTCCCCGACGACGCCCCCTGGAGGTAGGGGCAAGTTCAAAATCTTTAATGGGAAACCCTATTTTTCATTGCATATTTGGATTCTTTGGATCAAAATGCGTGTGATTTGTCTTAAACATTTTTCTCGTTTCGCGATAGATGGTGCTCTAATCGACGGAATTCAATTTTTCTTCATTTTAATGTTACTGAGAATGCATGCTTACGATTCTGCAATACTCGAAATTAGTCTTAAAACAATCTACTACTTGTAGAGTATCCCAGGAACAACCACATAAACGTAGCAGTCTTCTGTTTCTTTTTGGGTGCTTGGTTAACGTGAGTCCCCTTGTCGCTCACGATTCGGGGTGCATCATTAAAGTAAGATCTGCCGATCTTGAAGACCAATATTTCGGACCGCCTCTACCAATTCAGGATCATTAAAATCACGATCAAGAACTTCTCGTACTACCGCTGAATAGTGTGCCGGAAAACAATCATGTTGAAACCACATGTTTTGCCGTATATCGAAGCTCAAGTCTTCAAGCAATATTGGCCGTTCATTTTCCAACATTTCTTGATATTTTGGACAATTTAAGCTGCCTTCGATAACCTGGGGATCGATCAGTTTGTTGCCAATTATTCCACACCATACATTGATAGTCCATGGACGCTGGTGTTTGACTTCACGAAGCCACTGCGGCTTTTCAATACTTCAGTAGTGCATATTGTGTCGATTAACTATTCAATAGTTCGTAAAAGGCAACTCGTTCGAGAATAACACATAACGAATACAGTTAGGATTTTGTTTTATTTGTTTATGTGCTCACTGACAGAAAGATACCCGATTTTGGAAATCGACCTCATGAAGTCCTTGATGTAAAGAGACATGATACGGATCAAATTTATTACGTTATTATTTTCTCCAGTGACTGTTGTTGTATGGGTCTTTTTCTTAGGCTAAACACCTACATCGGTAGTAAATTTTGTAATAGTAGGATAAAATGAAGCACGTGACACAATTCTATTTGGAAAACACCGAGCGTAGAGTATGACAGCATCATCAAGATTTCTTCCAGCTTCTCTATACACCAAAACCATTCAACTAAAATGAGCTAAAATTTAGAAATATTCAGGAAATACTGTTAATGTAAACGTATTACTTCATATTACTTTTCAAGAACGGAGTACGTTTTGGCATGTTTTTTAAAATGATAATTACCAAAGAGATCCGAAGCTCTATTGCCCTTATTTTTTTTTTAAATTGAATTTCGCCGATTACAGCGCCATCTATCGCGTAACGAGAAAAATGTTTCAGACAGATCATACGCATTTTTATGCAAAGAATCCGAATATGCAATGAAAAATAAGGGTTCCCATTTAAGATTTCGAACTTGTCCCTACCCGCAGGGGGCGTTGTCGGGGAACTGATTTTAACATCAGTGTATGTTATCCTTAGAGAGATTAAATTATGATTCATAACATTTGTTCATAGAGTGCCCATTTTTCGAGATATTCGAAAGTTTCCAGTTAAAAAAATTACCCTGTGAAAAGCCCGATTCTTTCCTGTATCTTTGTCTTTAGCCCGAAGCAATATTACTGTTCACTTCTAACTACGCACTACCTTTCAATTGTGGATTGTTTTCACAAAACAAACATCCGTGTGGGTTTCGTCGCTGTATTACGATAACAACGGAGATCCAATCAACAAAACAACTCTCTCTTACCCTTTCTTAAACAGAAAGGTTCATGGAAGTAAGAATTTTATAACTGTCTATCTACTCTACAACATTTATAATAAATCTTTTGTGAATCTACCTATGTTTCACTCATTTAAAAACATTGTCACTCACATAGTTCCAATAAAACTGATAAGTGACAACTTACCCGCAAAAAAAAAATTATCAGGCCTTACCACCCTGCTTTAATCAGCCCTTTGGTCTCCTTTTTCCCAATTTCCAAGCTACCCTTGCTTATTTGCTCGGGACGTTACAGCCGATTTGGTGGCAGCGGTGGGATCCTTCACTTACGTTCGAATTAAGTGTTTTCCAGTCAGGAACGGTTCGTCGGAATTTATTGTACCAATATAATCATTTTTGGGAATTTCACCGTAATTTCTCGTAAGAATACCATAACCTACAAATATACAACTCATTGGTACTTTTCTAGAGTGAACAGTAATTTCGCAAAACCTTAAAGTAAAATTACAAACTAAAGGTTGTTTTTAATTTTTTCCGTGAAAAAGCTTCTTTGGCAATAGTAAATATTACGTCCCTCTCTGAAAGTGAGAAAATTATAAGAAATATTTTTACAGTGTATGCAATGACCATGATTGCACGTGTAAGCATGGTCATTGCAAATAGTGTTGATTTATACCTGTATTATTGATCGAGTTTTCTCGTTCAGGCCAGAAATCAAATCACCACTTTTTTTCTTAAAAATGCAAAAGCAAACTAGCAGGTGACAATACACGCGGCGAAACGGTGGTTCACGAACATTGCTGCGGTATAGTGTAACTTTTATGCGTATTGCGCAGTCGGAATGCGTAGTGCTGTTGGGCGAGCACTTTGAATTTTGCAATGATGAACTTGCCAGTAATCCAGCAATGCGAAGAAATTTATATTCATGTTCACTAGTTGTAAATATTAATTTATTATGGATGATAGAACTATCACCATTATTCGTGAATGAATCATGAGATGCTGTCATCACGTGTGTTTTCACATGGAATTCATCTTTTACAAACAAAAATTTATAAACAAGAATTTATAGACAAAATTAATATAAGTCTATTAGTTATTAAGCCAATTATATGTGTCTAACCTTTACTGCCTCTTTCTACTCAAATAAGACAGTCGGTGGCTGCGTGATAAGTACTCATGTCCGTTTTGCAATTTCTTCGGACTTATCTAATAATTCTGAAATAAAACCTTACACCCCCGGAATAATGAAACTTCCCTATTCGCCTGGAAGATCTAATTACCAGATTAACTACGTCGCACGATACCAATTTCCTGATATGCCTTACAACCCGTTTCCTTATTTTCTAAATGCATCTGCGCAAGGTAATGGGTAACCTAATCCAAATCCTAATCCTAGTTACTCTTATGAATGATCAAATACTCTACCTTGAACATAATCTTCTGTTTCTAGACACAAGAAAGTTTTAAACTACAATTCCTTTTGCTAAAGATCGTAAAAATCTCCATGAAAAAGTCTGAAAGCGAATAGAAAATTTTTTCTTTGACAAATGCACCAATAATGCATTTAGGCATTAAATTTCTTTAAAAGAAATTATAACATTGATCACGAAATTATGAATTTTGTGTAAATTATCATGAAGTTCCTAATTAAAAAAGGTAAAATTATGGAAAATCATAGCTCAAGTGCTTCGATGGCTAAAAAGGGGAACTTTAGGCCTGATTGTTTTGGTTTAAATTGCTACTTTCCTCAATGAAAGGTTCATATCAGAAGTTTTCTGAGAAAAATAAAGAGAACGCGATTTTGCCTCTTTTTTGATAAAAATGCATTTTAAAAATTGCAACCTGATGGCCATCAAGCCGATGCAAAACAATTTCGAAACATCATTAGCTCCCTGGTAGGGCGCTTGGCTGATAGCCGCAAGGTTGCGCGTTCGATCCCCGCTATCCGCACTTATTTTATTTTTTTCATTTACTGGTACTGGTTTATATGCAAAAAATGGAAGAAAGCCCAGGGATTGTCGAGTCACACAGACTATACAAAAAAATTGTCTGCACGAGACAAGTGAGTAGGCTACACTTATGGATTTTGAGCCGCTGAATCCAAATCTAGCCTCAGAATTTCTTCTACAAGCCTCAGTTTTTCCCTAGATTCAGAAAATTGGGGAAAACCTGGGGATATTCTTGATATTATTTTGATAATAACAGTATACGAAATAATAAGCGTATGGGTGTCATATTATTATGTGTTGGGACTCGTAAATACCAAATTTCCACACAAAAATTCCCCAGTGTGCTTACCGTTTTCTTTAGCTAGGATAAATTTAAGGAAATCAAAGGTCTTGCGCATGTTATACAGAGTTATTAAGCAAAAAATAATAAAATGCTATTTCCTCTGTAGTTTTTCGCTCTCAATCTAAATTTGATCGCTAAATTTTTCGAACTTTTACCATTTTCTCCCTAGATGTAAAAAATAGGCAAAAACCTAGGGATATTCTGGACGTTATTTTGATAATACGCGAAAATAGACGCATGGATTTTTAATTCTTAAGTGTTTAATTCTTAAGTGTTCTTAAATGCTATATCGTCCGCAGATTTGCGTGCTAAATCTACATTTAAACCCCAAATTTTTTGGGTTTGTTCGATTTGCTCTTCAAATACAAAATGTAGGGAAAAGCCTAGGGAATTTCTGGTCACACGTGCCCATCAAAGTGAGTTTTCTGCCCCCCCCCCCCCCATATTTGGATTCAGCGGCTCAAAATCCATGAGGGTAGCCTAGTCAATTGTCTCGTGTGGAGACATTTGATCAGAAATCTGTGTTCTTTAATGGCTGCTTGTATTTATGTTTTAAAACTCAAGTAGGAACAAATTGTTTCAAACGCAAATTTCAACAACCAATACAAACTAAAAAGGTTTTCCGGAAACTACAAAAAAACATAAAAATAATAGTAATAGTAATAATCTTTAATTCGTTCAATACACTTTCAATGCACTCTAATTCTTGTTAGTGAACTTTTATCAAATGAGTCACTGCATCCACTGGTAATTTTCTAAACGAGTTATGATAAAAATCCGATAAACAGAGTTTTTATTGAAAATAAAAAATAAATAACCATCAAATAGCGTAATTATATTAAGTATTAAAAAATGGACTAAACAAGCATTTCGATAAATAAATTTGTTTTTCGAAGTACGCATAGCGGAAATTGAACGCGCAACCTTGCGGCTATCTGGCAAGCAATCTACTAGGAAGCTGCCGATGCTTCGAAATAATCTAGCATCGGCTCGATGACTGCGTTCGCAATTTTAAAAATGTATTTTTCTTTAAAATGGTTAAAAATTGCGTCATCTTGATTTTTCTCAGAAAACCTCTAATATAAACCTTTCATTGATGGGAGTATCAATTAAACCAAAAACAGACACAATGGTAAAGATTTTTTAAAATTATCATGTTTAAAATTTAAATTAAATTGAGTAATTTAATTAAATTGTTAAAATTAATTTTTTTTCGAAGGATGTGCTGGCATCTTCTTAATAGATGGCCCATATATAGAACCAAATTTCGGGCCCACGCGACGTGGAGAAGCCAAAGCCGGTTGCCCGTTATCATTTAGCTAGTTGGCCCGATCAGTGGCGCACAAAGTTAGAGCGATCGTCCGACGGTTGGTCCGACCGCGGGACAATGGTCGATTCGCACCCGTATTGAATGCACCCAATTTTACGATATTTTGAGCGTGGTAGGGGGACCCAGTGGGCACAAAATTTGGCGACGTCTTTACGAAATAGTTACGACAACTTTACGACAACTTTACGACATCCTATGTCCATGTTGTTAAGGTGTCTTGACGATATCGTAAATAAGTCGTATGATCTGACGATGTTTTTGCGATATCGCAAAGACACCGAGCCGACATAGACATAGTATGTCGTAAAGATGTCGTAAAGATGTCGTAAAGACGTCGCCAAATTTTGTGCCTACTGGGGACATTTTCGCGTCGTTTTCTAGAGGGTCCTTATAGTATACAATCTTTTACTAAAATAGGCAAAAACTCTATATGCCAGTAGCACTTGATCCACTGGTGACATCTTAGCACCAATACGAACCATTATCATCAATCAGTAAATACGCGGTCACGGTTTTCCTGAAGTTTATTTGAAATCAAAACCCTGTTCCAGAACCCGTCTAGGTAAACTATTAATAATTAAATTCATATTTGCTGGTGCCCCAAGCAATCAATAACCTGAAATCTGAAATTGCACACGGTTTCATGCATTCCTTTTAGTAGCCTCCACCGAAGGTGACACAAACTAGTGAATTTTACGCACTGAAAGCGTTAGTTGTATCTAATGTGTGTTTATTTCAATAGAGGATAAGGCTTAATTCTCTACATCTCAATTATAGACTGCGATTTTTTTAAATGTATTCTTTTTTTGTTTCAGTTAGTTGTTTTCTCCAAACCGTTATTATTCTCTTTTTTGCGTGTCGTGAAAAATAATATATATGTCACATGACATATAGTCATGTGAGGTTTCTATGTACAAATAAGAAAATTTTCTTAAAATGATACCATTTTCTTTTACTTGTTATCGTGGCCATAAAATATGCTTGAATTTGTTCGCAAATTGTCTTACGAGTGTACCTAACATATATTTTCTTCACAAAAAGCCTTGAATATTAATTAATGAAATACAAATATTTTAGAATGACGTATGAGATAGCAAATTGTATAACATGCACTGAAAAGTTTTAGAGAATATTCATTCGTTACATTCTTATTGATCTTCTTTACAAGTATTCTCCATTTTATGAGAATGAGGATCGTCTGTTCGATTCTGAGCTTAATCATGCTGGTTTTCGCTATTCCTGTTGGTAAATATCATATCTTTTATTTTAAGTGCAAAATTCATTACATTACCATCAATCGAAGTAATTATAGACTGAGCCAGATAAGTATGGATCAAATTGGTTTATATTCTCTAATTGAAGTCGTTGAAAAATATATTTTTTTCGGACTCATTTTTAGTTACTCTCTCTCTCTAATCTACCACAATTATTAATTTTTGTTTAAAAAGTAGAAATACCTTTTACTGAATCATTCAGTATGTATTCAGCGCCTTGTTATGAATCTCCTTCGTGAAAGAATTGAATCCTTTGTTAGTACATTTTTTGTCATTATTTTTACCTTTTTTGGGGGCCATGGCCACTAAGAAACTAGGTTGAAAATAGCAAAGGGTGGTTATGGTAGCTGAAGTTCGATAACTTTTTTTTTCAAATTCTAGGTTATCTTAAAATTAATGTTTTATTTTCATAAGTTTAGAAATCTAAGCTACAATAAAAGTGAAATATATAGCGATATTTTCACGTTGTAGCTATCACTCAACTTTCGAAAATAAGCAAAATAAAATCATAAAACAAACCTGCAAAGTGATACCGTTTTGAAATATAATTTCATGATAAAATAAAATCATTAATGTTTGTTATCTTGAGTAACGTAATTAATGTTATGCGCTATAATCAGGCATATGCATTTTTTAAAGAGTTTGCAAAAAATTCATTGAAATAGGGATGAATTACAAACCAGAAAATATTCACTTGCGTCCTTGGTCCATATTTTACTAGTACACTATCGAAATCTGGACCAATGATTTTATAAAATTAAAAAATTGTAGGACCAATATGTTTTCGCTTGCGACCTTGATAGATTGCTACTTCAGGGTCTCGACAGCATTCATAACTTTTTGATCCACTTTAAAAGTCGCACTCTCCTTTATATCATCTTTGATGCAAACAGCAGAATTGTATTCTAACTTTTCAACAAAGACATTTATATATGTAAATTCGTAAATTCTTACAATTGTAATTAAAAATTATTTATCAAATGATATTCAGTGTTACCTTCTTAATTGATTAAAAAACTTCTTAGACTACATTTATTTAGGTAGAATTTTTATTACACCTTCTCGATATTATTGATCATATTTGATAGCATACCAGTTTAAATAAAATTAAAACCTTGTTATGTCTTCCAGCAAATAGCGATTCTCCCATTGCATAAGAACTAACAAATTTGGGTCCCGGTAAATTTGTCAAAATATGGACTTAAATCTGAAGTAATAAAATACAAATATTTTAGAATGACATATGCGATAGCAAATTGTGTAACGTGTACTGAAACGTTTCACAGACTATTCGTTTGCTAGATTCTTATCTATATTTTTTGCAAGATCCCTTCACTTTCGGAAGATGAGGACCTTTTGTGATATTTAGAACCTAATCATACTGGTTTCCCCATTCCTATTGGTAAATATCATATCTTTAATTTTAAGTGCAAAATTATTTACAGTACCATCAACCGAGGTAATCATGGATCAAACCAAGCAATGATGAATCAAATAGGTTTAATTTTTTCCCTAATGTAATTACTAATGATATCGATAAAGAATTAAAAAATGGATTGAAATTTGCAGGATATCTTCATAAAACAGTTGAGAAAAGCTTTATGCGGTCGAAGATATATTCTGAATTCTAAATCGTTGAAAAGGATATCTTTTTTGAAGTCATTTTTAGTTAATTTCTCTAATCTATCAATTATATTAATTTTTGTTTGAAAAAAATAAATATGTTTTAATGAATCAATTGCATAATTTTAAAGACCAGTAATTTCCTACTTGTGCTTTCTTTAAACAGAATTAGCTTGGCCACATAAAGACGAAGCAGTTCATCCTACTCCCATTCTACTCAATCTTTGCGATTTTGAAGGTTTCATATCTATG
>NC_046661.1:143538554-143548837 GCF_010883055.1 Belonocnema kinseyi | reverse complement strand
ATCATTATAATAACTATGGCAGAGTGAAAGTACGCATCGATGGAAATATTGCCAACGTGACTGTACCAATATTGCAAGAGGATCCTCTAAATGATCTGTTCTGCAAACCATTTGAGCTCGAAAATATTCGTACGGTCCAGATACCAGCACATGCAATTTAAGAGTATACATTGGTAGTACTGGAGTTAGAATGATTCTTTTTCTAAATTAAATAGAACAATTTTCGTCAATCCTGAAAGTATGCATTCTTTTCTTATTTACTTCGTTCTGAAAATGTATAGGTACTTCACGAAAGGGGAAACTAATCCTTAAATATCCTGCATAATTATTCAAAGAATTAGTACACAAAATCTCAATATATATCATGTATTACAATTTGGGAGTATTTTATCATGCAAGCTTCTTTGAAATTAAAATTTTGTGTATCCTGCTAACAAATAGCAAACTTCCCAGTGCGTGATGAGCAATGTTGATCAATCTTGATTTGAAATAAAAATGTCATAAATCTATAGAAGGTACGCAAATTAAGTGTGACTTAAACAGTTTAACGAAATGCAAACAGTATGAAATTAAAAATGAAAAAAAGATAATTTTTTTATTATATATATTATTTAGATTATCATTGCGATATTCTTCACAAATTTCCTATATAATATCTATATTAATAAAGTACGACATTTGAAATCCTTGGGCAGTTAATTTTTATTCTATTGATGTTTTCTACCTCAAATTTGCCGGCGAGAGAATTTCTCAAATGAAAGGAACTCTAAATCGTTCAGCAATATATCCTTGCTAGTAGAAACAAACCAAATTTACACTGCCATTGAGTAAAATTATATGGTTTTTAACTTTGTTTATTGTATAAATGAAAATGATTAAATATTAAAGTCAAATTACCAAGAAAAAGAACCCAATGACATCCCGTTTAAAGTTCTACTCAAGTACTAGTTATGAGTACTAATAAAATGGAACTTAATTGCAGAACAAATTTTAAGCTTTTTGGGCACTTTCGTCCTTAATTAGATTTTAAAAAGTTTTTAAGAAAAGTTGGTATTTTCAACACTTTAATTTAACAATTATACAAGAACAATTGATGGTTTAGTGAAGGCTTTCGAAACGTGAGAGCCGCGTGGCGCTCGACATTTAACTTCACAGTGACTCTAATCGGCTCTTCATAGATAAACATTCAACTGCATTGAACTATCGGAACTTTGCAATCTAAACCAATAAACCCATTGCGGCTGTTGATAGTAATGGGCAACAATGCACATGTGCGTTTTGATTTCAACTTGAGTCGACATACTGTGCACGAAAGTGGTAGAAATAGAAAGATCGAGCGCGAAGCGCGAAAACCAACAGTCGCAAGCTCTAGACGCGCTTTAATTTGCGATCCGCGCGCGCATCATGATACAAATTCTACTTAGAACATATGGCCAAACCAATGTTTGATTCATTTGATCATAGGCTTATTTAATTCAACTATACATTTAGTTACCTCAAACAAATCTTTTGATAAATTTGTTATGAAAAATTCTTTTCATCTAAATAAATAATTTGTTATTTGTCAAGACTCCAGATTTTGATCATACAAGCTTTCGAAATAATCAACAAGAAATCTTTCTCACCAGTACTGGCAGAGACGCACGAGCTCACGCAAATGAATTTAAATTGCTAGGCAGATCCCTCCATTAAATGTCTTATGGAAACCTATAGAAATGGACAAAAGGATATGTAGCACCATATAGAGCCATATAGAAATTGTATACATCATATATGGCTCTATATGGTTCTAAATTTAAGAAATTTGAATTAGATTAAAATCCAAATTAAAAAAACCCATTTAACGTCCAATAATCAAATTGATGTAAAATCCTGTTTAAAAAAAAAACAAGAATCCAACCAGCACATTTGGACCACAACGAATAAACAAAACAAAAAAAATCCTATTGCTATCTGAAAAAAAATCGGATAAAAATAAAAAAGAGGAAAGAAAAATGAGAAGGCAGCCAACCACATCCCCTTCCTTCTCTTTTTCTTTCTTTCGTCTTTTTTATTTTTATTATTATCAAATTACAATAAAATAAAAATAAAAAACATAAATAAATAAATTTGCATTACCAACGTTTCGGTACTCGTACAGTACCCTTATCAAGATAAGAACAATTTAAGTGGTAGAAATTCACAGCACCCACGAACAGGTGCTCTCTCTTTGATACCTGAGAATCGAATGAGGGTCAGTAGGCCAATCTGTTGTAAAAACAATATAAATATCTGTCACAATTACCTCAGAAATAGAGAAAGTAAAAGAAAAACAAAATTCATGAAACAGCCACGTTAAATGTAATTAATCATATCAGCATAACTTTTGCTCAGCCCATCCAAATCGGTTTTCAAATTAATAGATAACTTTTTTTGTTTTTTTAATATAAAGCATTTCCATGAATTCCCTCTTTCTCTCATTACTTTCACTATGCAAAAACTAAGGTTTATATTAGAACCCATTTCTGGTTTCCAAGAATCTGTAACAAAAATGAACACAACTTGCTGACTAGGAACCCCAAACGATAAATCAGCTCTAAATGATACCTCCGTTGCTACGAGACAGGATTCCAATTGTAATTGACCCTATTCATAAAGAACATATTTTTTGCTTCTACCACTTCGAAATTTCGTTTAATTAATAACATTATTTTAATTCTAAAGCATACATGTAATTGAATAATAATGAACATAACTGCAGGTTATGCAGCAAAGTTGTAAACAAAAAGGCATATTCATGTGCAAGGAATTTTTCGTCCCAAGTCATCGGCCGATGACTGTAAATCGATCCCGAACTTTTCACAACTACTCTGTAAGTGTTTGATACGTAGGGTGCTACGAAAGTTTCGCAATACGCGAAACCTTTTGGAAGAAGAGAGATGATCCGTGCGTCATTAGAAAGTACGTCAAAAATTAGGTAGAAAGAGAAAACCTGTTGACTCAGGTCCTCAGTACAGTCTAAGTACGCAGTCCGGAACGATTGAGAAATGGGGTCGTGGACAAAGGAAGAATATCGTGCGATAATATGATACAACTTTTCTCGCGGTTTAAGTGTAGACCAAAGTTTTGAGGAAATGTTTCCGGTATTAGATAAGGATTGTCCGCATCGCAAAACAATTTTCCAGTGGTGCAAACAGTTCGGAAGGGGAAATTTCGGCCTTGCGGACGACTCGCGCTCAGGTCGACTGCCGGAAGTGGTAACATCGGAAAACTTTGCGTCTATGAATAATCAACTAAATGATAGAAGAAGAATCACGTACCGGCAGGTAGAGCAAATGTTATACATGCTTTGACCGAGCAGCAAATCGCAGCGAGAGTAAAGTGGTGCCAAAAAATGCTAAAAAGATTTGAATCGGGATCTTCTCGGGATATAAATAGTATTATAACAGGCGACCAAACCTGGCTGTATCATTACGACGTTCGAACAAAATCACAAAACAAGATCTGGCTGTTGAGGATGAGGATTCTCCAGTGGTGGTGCGGAAGTCTCGATCTGTAAACAAAAGAATGATTGCAGTATTCTTTGGAAAACGCGGCATTGTGGATAGGGTCCTACTCGAAAACCAGCGTACAGTCACCTCTTCCTGGTACACTCAGGTATGTTCACCCCTAGTCATAAACCAACTCAAAAACATCAGGCCGAAATCTCGACTCAGCAACTGGATATTCCACCACGACAATGCACCGGCTCACAGAGCAAAGGTCACAGTAGCTTTTTTGATCAAATCTGAACTGACTATTCTAGATTACCCTCCTTATAGTCCAGATCTTGCTTCCTGTGACTTTTGGTTTGTTTCCGGAAGTAAAAAACAACTAAAAGGGCGTTAATTTACTAACGAAACTGACCTTTTTACAGCGTGGGACCAAGCGGAGTAGAAACACAATAGAAATGTTTCTATTATTTAATAGGCGCCTTGCTACTTCCTGCATATTTAACGTTTAATTCCACCACTACTACTTTTCAGTCTCCTTTATACAATTTTTTTATCCGCCTCTCTTTTCATGAGCTTCTCAAAATCGAGATTTCACCTGGAATAAGAAACTTTAAAGGATGAATCATTTCGTAAGAATTTCAAACACGAAATTTCGGAATGAAATGATTCTGTTTTAGTCCGTCTGATTCTAAACGAAGTGAGATTGAAAATTATTAGAAGGAACTGTTTAAATTTCTCTAGGAAACAATTTTTTTATATCTTGCTTAGTTTTCGATGAAAAATTGGTATTTTAATGTAAGGAAATTATAAGGAAAATGACTTTGAGAAAATGCTTGAACAACGATTTATTTCTTACTCAAACATGACGTATTTTTAACCCAAAAAGTTACTTAAAGTGACTACTGTGCATTAATAATGTGACTACTGTTTTTTTTAATTAAAGAAATGTTGCTGACTAGCATTACGGAATTTTTCATAACGCTAGCTTTGAATAGCCTAAGAAAGGGGTCTTATTGAAAAATCCGTAACTGTAGATCGTTTAAAAAAATTCCACCGGTCAACATTTTTATAATTGCTCAGAAATCACGCTATATTTATTTACGTCCTTGATTTTAGTTTTATTAGTATAATTTATTATCTGATTTGATAAAGTTAAACAAATTTAAGCAGAATGTATGACAGCTGAGCGTGACGTTTTCGCTGGTTCCGTCGATAGATTGCTATTTTAGGGCCTCGATAAATGATAGGAAGTCTATAAGGGGCCGGTTCAAAACTGAATATAAATGTTTACCCGCGATCCGTTTTATAGAGAAAGTAGGAACAGATTTTGCAGTATTTACTACTTTTTGCCCCGCTTTAAAAATCGGTTTCGCATTATTGATATACAAATATTGTAGGATGACGTATGAGATGGAGAATTATGTAAAAAGTACTGAAACGCTTAAGAGATTATTCTTTTGCTAAATTCTTTTTTAAATTCTTCAGAAGTGTTATCTATTTTATAAAAATGAGGACCGTCTGTAATTTTCTCAGCTTAATTATACTGGTTTTCACCAATCCTATTGGTAAATATACTATACTTAGTTATTAATGCAAGTACCTTAAACCGAGGTAATCTTTACCATTTCCAAGGTTTCATACCTATGCCACGGCATCTAAGAGTAGGCGCTTGGTATGCCGAAACACATAATGAAGTGGGTCAAGAGTATATCATTGAAGTAAACATAAATGGATATTTAAGTGCAATCATTACTTTCAAAGCGAATATTCATAGAAATTCAGGAGGAGTTAGAGTCCACATAGATGGCAAAATTGCCAACATGACTGTACCAAAATAGAAAAAGGATCCTTTGAATGACCTGTTCTTTCAACCATTTGGCCCAGAAAGCATTCATGCAGTTTAGATACCCGAATAACTGAATTTTCGAATTCATTTTGTTGTGAAAATCTATAGGCACTTTACCAAAGGAGAAGCTAATGCAGATATATGCTGAATAAGTATTTCAAGCATCAGTACAACAAATGACCGTCTTATCATTATTAGTCACTTTTGTCTGAATTCAATTTTAAACAAACCCCTGCAGAGATATAACCGTGGGCCTGTTGAGACACTGAACAGTTTTCACTATTTATGTCGTGGTCTTGGTCGGGTAAACTGGCAAAGGCCATACATTGCGTGTAACGCTTTTACAGATTTTTACCCTACTTAGGGAAAACTTGTCATTGCCTGTCTTAAGGATTTTTTTTGTATTTAGTATAGTGCTACTGAAAATACATATTACATTATAATTTTTGACTTTTTGACGCTGGAAACGAAACCCTTCTTAAGTGCAATAATATTTTAGCAATTCATTTAAACTGAAACACTTTAATTTATGCAAAAACCTTATAATTTTACTAAACTCTTGATTTTGTTACAAAAAGAAAATTCGGTTTTTATTAAATTCAAACTTTTTCAAAAATTATTCATAAGTTTAAATTAACATGTATGTTATTCACTTAAAAATTAATTGGTAATAACTGAAGCTGGAATTGACTAATGAGCTTTAATATCCCGTTAAAAGCAAGATTTCCAAAGTTAGCTTAAAAGTTTTACTTCACAATTGCTCCTCACTAAGTATCAAATTAAAAGTGTAAGAGACATTGAGAAAAGAACTTTTTACAAATTAATCAATTATTAGAAATAATATTATCTGGCCTTACTAATTACACACTGATGAAATTCATGATCCTTAACATCACCAGATCCTTTGAAAAATATTTTTGAAAATATTCGTAATGCTTTTGGTGATAACGTATTTGGAATTTATTAAACATTGTATTGACGATAACTGTGAATAATATTTGCGTTATTTAGTTTATAATTTATAAATAGTAAAAATTGTTTATAATATTGTATGAATTGAGTTTTTTTAAAGTTAGGTGTCAGAAGATTTATATATGCAAAAATATAATTATGTATAGTTTAAGATGTTAATTTTGTTTGTCTACTTGGTCCTAATCTATATTATTATAACATTGATTAATTTTTTTAAGATTGTAAAAAAACGCTCTCTAGCTCCGCTGGGATATAAGCCCAACATCATACCGGCAATCTGAAGGACCTGGGCTCATAGCCCAGCGGAGCTAGAGAGCGCTTTTTTCAGAATCTTAAAAAAATTAATCAATATTATAACAATATAGATTAGGACCAAGTAGACAAACAAAATTAACATCTTAAACTATTAATTCATTTCCCTGGTAAAAAAACCTACATTAATAATATAATATAATTATGCCTCGTTATGTAAAATTAACATCTTATCAATAAATGATGTAAGAATATATAATTTTATGAAAAGTGGATTAACAACTCATGAAATCAACTCTAAACTGCTAATCATTATTTAACTATTTATCAAAATCAAGTATTTCATTTACGTCTTTAAATGGAACGTTTAACTGATTATCGTTGATAAATCTAGATTTGGGTTTGGTTCCAACCATTGTCGACAATCCTTCTAACAGTGTTTCAAATCTTATCAAGATTATTATTTACTTTAAAATACGTGGGCCTTGTTTTAAAATCGTAAATAAACTTCAATAATTAGGTATATAATTTTATAAAAATAGTTGGTAATTTCGAAGAATGAATATTAGGTCTGTGTACTGCTTGTGGATCTTTGAGCACTTTGATTTAGATCAATTCTTTTTTTAGATTTTCTGGTCTTTTTCTTTTCTTACTTTCTTTTTTTTTAGTAGTAGGTTTTTCCTTCTTCGATTTTGGCGCTTTTGGATTAAAAATTGTAAAAAGTAAAAAGCACAAAAATTTCGAAAAAAATTTGTGTAATACAATCTGTAATGTAACAAACCATCTGGGAAAAGCCCCGTTTAGTCATCTTAGGATGATGGCCACCGGCAGGGGCCCTTCACGCATGGAAAATCTACGTGGGCCCCACAGGGGGCCTAACTCGGTTACCCTCACGGATCAACGATTAGAATTTCTAAGTCCAAAGCAACTTTTTTCCTTCTTTTTTCAAATAAAACCAAAATTCTTGTCATTGCAAAAAGTTGTAAAGTTGTCTACAACAGGAAAATCGAAATATTACGCCAAGCAAAATTGTAATCGATTTTAAATATTGATCGGTCCCCAGATTATCGAAGGCAGCTTAAATGGTCCAAAATATCAAGACATTTTGGAAAATGAACTGCCAATATTTCTTGAAGACTCAAGCTTAGAAATCCGGCAGAACATATGGTTTCAACATGATGGTTATCCGGCATACTATTCAGCGGTAGCACGAGAAGTTCTTGATCGTGATTTTAATGGTCCCTGTATTGGTAGAGGCGATCCGATAAATTGACCTACATGATCGCCGGATCTTACTAGACCAGATTTCTTTTTGCGAGGCTATCTAAAAGAAAAAGTGTACAAAGAAAAACCAACAACGCGTGAGAATATGATTGACCGAATTACAAGTGCATGTGCTGAAATTAAAGAAGATACACTTCTCCGTTGTGTAAATTCATTTGAATTACGGATTAATAAGTGCATTGAAGCCGAAGGTTATCATTTTGAGCACTCATTTTAATTAAAAGATGATTCCCTGAGTACCTCGTTTAGACAAATCATACGTAAAATACGACTGTTCTCATCATCTTCATAGAAGGCTACAACAAGAGCTTCAGCTTTAAGACATAATGTTTTTCCTGCTTTTGGATGAGGACTCGCTAAAATATCATGGTCAGCAACAAATTCTCAAGCTTTTTTACACTGCCTTTCTGACGCACCAAATTCCTTAACTGACTTTCTGCGACCCAATGGTTTTGGTGCAAGAGTCAAAATCAAAACTTTTTCCGAAGTATTACAGGCTCTTTGAAATTTTTCTTTTATATGCTCCAGAACTTCTGCTGCAGCTGCGTGATACTTTTCATCGCATGAATATTTTGATTTTTCAGTGTGAATATCAAAATCAGGATCAGAGTCACTGAAAAAAGAAATATACGATATAGCATCATTTACATTGTCATTAATGTCCTGAAGAGGATCATCAGTACAGTCATCAGTTGACAAATTTAAAACTGGGTCTTAAGAAGATGCGTTTATTCTGTTTCGATGTGATCCGCGTTTTTTTTTAGTTGACCGACAACCAAGAATATTTATTATGTAGATTCTTAGGGATTTTAATTAAGCCACTATATTTTATGTGCTGCTTTTTCTTTAAAGGCTTGCGGCACCGATTTTATGTGCTTTGAAATAAAAGGTCTAAGATTGGTTGAAATGGATAGTTCTCAATACTAAACGTTAAAATTAAGCAGAACGCAAGTTCTGCTTCTGAAGTTCAAAATGATTTTAGTACTAAAAAATGAATGAAGTTTTACAATTTTTATGAAAAGTCAATCCTAATTGAAAAATTTTCAACAAAATTTTTTAGCAAACGCCAAAAATGTCATTTAGATTAATTAATTGAGAATTAGAACCTGAGACGAACATTATTTTAAATTTTAGAACTTAAATCGACCTTAATACACTTTTATTCCTGATCAGAAGAGTGTATACTCACGAAACGTTGAAAGTTTTATATCCAGTAAAGGATCTATCATCTATTCCTTCAATTTTTACATTCTCATCATTTATGATTGAGAATGTATAAGAATTGTCGGAAATTTGACATCACACTTTTTCAACGGATCTCCACGTTTCGAGACCCGCTGAATTCGAAAATCAGGTTTTCACGATGGCGTCTGTCTGTCTGTCCGTCCGGCCGTCCGTAAACACGATAACTCTAGAAAAAATGAACAAATCAAATTCATCTTTGGCGCACTTTTTTTAGGTCCTAAAAGAAAGGACGAGTTCGTTAATCAGCCATTTTTAATAAAAATTCAAAAAGTGAGCGCCAAAGAGTGTGGCTTGTCGTTACTGTTAAACACATAAAATGAGGTATTTCATGATAGGTAAGGTACTCCAGATGTCGGCCGACCGAGGGCCAAACAATCTGTGACGTTTTTTGCTCTATATCTTCCTCACAAGTTTGCTCTGTAGATGTTCCTAAAAATTAGATTTATAAACGATTCAATGTACTTTATAAAAGTAATGATATATAACGATTGATTTTTAAATCAATTTTATATAACATGAGTATAATTAAAAGGGAATACTCGTATGTGATAATTAAATAACAATAAACTTGGAGTAATTTGATCTGAAAGCTGCATACAACTCCTAAAATAGTTTTGTATTATTTTATAATAATAAGAATTATTTTTTACACGCATATTTATTATGCTACTTATTGGGGATAAAAAAAACAATTGCGTATTACCAAAGAAATAAAAATGATTCACTTCCCCTTATCACAATTAGTTTTTTTTTCAACTCATAAATTCGCGAATCGGAAATATCATAAAATACTTTCTTTTAACAAATAAGATTTCGAACATTTATTTTGAAAATTCTACTTGACTATTCAAATTTTTTGTATTTTGTTCCAAAAAACGGATTTTCATATATTTATTATTATTTACCTCCTGAAGTATTTGATAAACCATCAAGATTTCTATTCTATACTAATTCCAGATCATTTGCCCAGTTTATCATATGAATATTAATTAAGAGTGATTAATTGATGAGTTGGTAAGAATCATTCGTATTTAAGTATTAACATCTGCGAATGTGTTAAAGATAAAACAGGAAACAAAGGTTACGACTACTTTCTGGTTATAGAGAAATTGAAGTTACGAGGGTAGTTCAATAAGTCCTTAGAATGACCAACAGATGGCGCGCGAATCGCTCCAAATCATCTGTTTTCAGTCAGCACCACTCCCGACTAG
>NC_046661.1:143533781-143538454 GCF_010883055.1 Belonocnema kinseyi | reverse complement strand
AAAGTCAGCTGGTAAGGTTATGGCTACAGTTTTTTGGGATGCACGTGGAATTATACTTATTGACTACTTGGAAAAGGGTAAAACAATCACTGGTGAATATTCAAACAAGGTTAGGTTGACCAAACGGTCATCGACATGCGCAACATGGCAGATGTATGGCGTAACAGAGTCGCTCTCGTGAATTCCTGACTTGGGATAAGCCTCCGCAAAACTCTGCAAACAATTTTTTTATATATTATTCATATGTAAGAGTCATTTTATGATTTTCAATTCGAAATAAAAACAATGGGCTTATAATTAATGGCAGATATTTATATGTGACTGTCGACAAAGAAAGGGACCTAATTTGTCAAAGCTGAATTTTACAGGACGGACGCTTGTAGGAAAGTCCGCAAGCCAGAATTTGAGTAGTGGGGATGCGTCTACGAAAATTAACCCCTCCACTTACCACCGCACCTCCAGCCGCCGTATCCCCGAGCTTCGCTCACATCGGCCTGCTTCGGCTGTACCCAGTAGTAGTGAGTGGTAGGGCTGGTTTTTGAATTACAAGAAAAATAACTAACTTTTAACATTCTGATTATTGGAAATAAAAGAATAACTTAGAAACTGTCGATTGGCCTAAGAAAATAACAATTGATTTTTTCCGCATTGTCTCTTTCTTTGCGGACACTCACATATTTTAATACCCTATTTGTCTCCCATAATGATGAAATTTTGTTTTTGTACATAGGATAACTGACCTCGTTCTTGTCAGCGCCACTTTTTAAATGGGCCATAATTATATTATAATGTGAATTATATTATGTCATCTAAAAAATAGTAATCCTCCCAGTGCGTGATGAGCAATTTTGGTTATTCTAGATTTAAAGTAATAATGTCTTAAATCTGAAGAATGTTTGAAACCTTAGTGTGAGTGAAATAGTTTAATGACAATAGTTCAATAAAGTTTAAAAATATTCAAGTGAATCAAAACCAATTCAGATATATTGAATACACAAAAAAAATTACACTGAGTAGCGTTACGGAATTTTTCGCAGCGTTAGCTTTAGATTTGGAAACTAGTATGATGATAAAAATTAACGCACGCGATAAATTTGGTTTTTTTAGGTTTACAGAAAAATTTTAGGATTACTTAGAAATCACGTAATATTTATTTGCATCATTGTTTCCGATTTTAATTCTAATTTTAAAGAATTTTTTAAAATTGACAGTTTTAGCGCTATGCGGCGCTAAGCGCTCAAGATCAGTGACTAAAACGAATCATATAGAGCGCTTCTCAAAACGATCAAACGCTAAGCACCCAAGATGTTAACTTGACTAATTAATCCCTTCTTTAAAGGCAGCAATGGTACCCAAAGTAACATTAGTAACTAGTGCGCACATACCGACAATAACAATCTACCCTTCGAAAGAGGGTTGAACGCTAAGCGCTCAAGATCAGGGAACAAAACCAATCCTATTAATTTTAGCGACAAAAGCGATGTCACTATAAGAATCACGCATCAGAAAGTAGTCAGTAATATCCTAGTAGCTTTAGCGACACAAGCGATGTCTGTATACGAAACACGCATCAAGAAGTGGTCAGTAACATGTTTAGCCAAGCCAATGACAATATGAGTCAACGCCGTTGACTCATGTAGCGCGCTTCTCAGAACAGGCAAACGCTAACCGCAGAAGATTTGAACTTGACTGAGAAATCACTTTTTCAAATGACTTTCACCAAAGAAATAACGGACAGACATACCGTCGTCGATGGAAATAATGAGTGAATGCTGCATGATGAACGACTGTCCCTTTTTAAAGCAAAAAGCGAACGACTTCAGAATGAGCGACGAACGGAAAGTAGGTCTAATGACTTTAAAAAAGTTGAAACCTCGGCATTCACTTATTATTATATTAAATATATATATTAAACAGCATTCACTTATTATTTCCATTGACGATGGTATTCTTGTCATTTTTTTTTGTGAAAGGTCTCGAGAGCGGATAGTAATTTTATTGGTAAGCTTAGGAAAAAAAATTCCTATCTTTTCCCTTCTGTATTAATTGTGTTGTACTTCTTATTCCCTTTTTGTGTTTAGTTTCTTGTGTTTATTTGTTTTATTTTGTTGTTTCTGAATTTTTCTATCGTTTTATTAATACATTTCTCTGCCTTTCAAGATCATAAAAGCTTGTTTCTCTTATGGTTTAAAAAATGGCATTCAAAGTACGAGTTAATTGCTATGTATGCGATAGAGTCTATCAACCAGGACAAATGGCTCGAATTGATGGAAATAATAATCCTGATAGGCAAAACATTGGAATTTTTAGACGCCTTCAACTTCGAAGACCACTACTTGATGTCGTCGATGAGAGTAGGTTATGTCTCAATTGCAATCAATCGATTCGCAATGAGATAGAGGAGCTCCAACGTGACCCAGGCTGTTTAAGACTGAATGTTCTTACACGAACAGGCATGCAAAACGTGCATGTTCTGTAATGCTGATGTTAATACTCCAAGGCTTTCAATTGAATGTAGAGTTAACGTTTTTATTGTCATGGACATTTTCATTCCAGAAGAAACAAGAGCATGCTTAAATCATTTGGATGAACATGGTTTCATCTTAGGCCCCTTGCTTCCTGAACTACAAGCGATTAATAGACCATCTAGGATTCCGGGACAGCAGTTACTCCTGTTTTTGCAGCAACTTCGTAACGAAGCAAATGTTCATGCGGCCGCGGCGTTTTATAATGAGGATAGTTTCACTGATGAAGAGTTTGAAGCTATTGCTTCTGTAACAAAGGAACAATTTAGAGAATTGTATGCATTTTGTGATCCTATTCCGCAGTTACATGGACATGGTGCGAGATACGTAAGGAAAAAAGCTCTGCTGACTTTCCTTTGCAAAATGCGTCAAGGTCTTTCTGATAAATTTCTGAAAGTTATTTTTCATTATTCGAGCCGGCAAGCTACAAGCATGACCATTTCTACTCTAATGCAGAAGAGCAGTAACTTTCGAGTACTTCGACAGTCATTCTGCAAACATAAAGGACGTCACTTGGTAAAACCTGCTCTTATTGTTGCTCCAGACGGATACATACTTGAAATACAAGGACCATATTTTTCTGACTCGCGAAACAATGACGCACAAATGCTCATTAACGAATTGGAAAGAGATGTGGAAGGTATGAGAGAATTTTTCGACATTGGTGATATTTTTATAGAGGACCTTGGATATAGAAATGCCCAACCACTTTTAGAACGCTTAGGAATTGTGTGCAAGATACTCCCATTTCTCTAACAAGGACAAAGTCAATTGGTAACGGAAGAAGCAAACGAAGCTCGGCTAATAACGAAATCTAGATGGACAGTGGATTCCAGAAATGGCCACATAAAGTCCATTTTCAAGTTCTTCGAGAAAACCATTCCGATGGCTCATGTACACAATCCAAGGGACTTCTTTCGTATTGCTGATGCCATAATGAATTGATACCATCCTGTTATCAAAATGCAAGGCGCTACGGCAGAGCTTGCAAGGGAATATATAGCGAGACCTCGTGAGCCAAATATTGTGCAAGCGCGCGTAGAAGTGGACAATATGCGCTACGGAAATACAAATTGGAATCACCTGCATGAACTTCAAGTGCCACAATTTCCTCGCCTTACATTGAAAGAAATACGCGACATAACAATTAGCGTGGATCAGGTAGAACTTGCCCCATCTTACGTTCAATACAAGCTGCAACGAGAAGAAGATGAGAAGTTTCAACTAGATACGCGACTTAATGAACCTGATTTGATCAGAGTACGAGTATTTTCTCGTTTCCGAAATGCGACAAGGTACCAGCTGTGAATAGCGTCCAATGAGATCGATGACATAGGACCAGACAATAACGAAACGATTCTCGGTTATTACTGCACATGTAAGTCAGGGGCCAGGACTCTTGGCACTTGCGCACATATTGCAAGCGTTTTATGGTTCCTGGGTTATGCACGTCACCAATAACACGTAAAGTATCCTCAAACTTTCTTGCTACAAAGGATTCTAGACGCTGCTAATAGAGGTGAAGAAGCGAACCCGAATCAAGAGCCAGAAATAGTTTAATATTTCGCAAAAGCTACTGGAATTAGTTGTATTCACTGATCATGAGCGTTTAGCGTTCGGCACTCTTGAGAACAGTACAATGTAATTATCGGAATGTACGCACTAGTTACTAATGTTACTTTGGGTACCATTTCTGCCTTTAAAAAAGTGATGAATTAGTCAAGTTAAAATCTTGGGCGCTGAGCGTCTGATCGTTTTTAGAAGCGCGCTATATGAGTCAACGGTGTTGGTGAAAATATGATTGACCACGATCTGAACCGTGATTTCTATGTTGACATCGCTTTTGTAACAAAATCTGTTGTCATTCGTTTTATTCACTTATCTTGAGCGCTTCGCGCCGCATAGCGCTAAAACTGTCCATTTTTTTGGATTTTTTTAACGGATATTTCATCCGGCACTTATAACCTTAAAAATTACAAAGTTTAGCTAAATCAACCGAAAGCCATCTTCCCATACATTTAGTGCAGGGTCCTTTCTGCTTGATACGATGGGTGCCGCGTTTGCTCTCAGCTGAGAATAAACGCAATAGAGTGGTCGCCTCTGAGGCTCCTTTGGCGCGCATAAGTCGGAATCGTGAGGAATTTTTTC
>NC_046661.1:143469407-143533681 GCF_010883055.1 Belonocnema kinseyi | reverse complement strand
GCGATTGACCAAGTGTATAGAGCTCCAAGGAGATTATGTTGAAAAATAAAAAAAAAATTTACCCAAAAAAAATTGTTTTTATACTTCATTCTAAGGACTTATCGAACTTCCCTCGTATTATAAACAAACTGAATAAACAGAATGCATTAATCAGCCATTTTTTGAGGTAAATTTCGTTTTTTTCGATTTTATTTTTTTAATTAGGAACTTTATGATAATTTTTGAGAAACTCATAATTTGTTCATTATTCTTACGATTTTTTTCCAGATTTAATAAACAAATGCATTATTCCGGTACATGTCGGCACAAAAATTGTTGTTTTTTTATGTCGTTCCTTTCAGTTGGGAACCCGTCGTGCATCTGTGTAATTCAAAAAAGTAGTAAATAGGCGATTTAAATTCAGTGATTAAATCTCCCGCGATCGAGATCTTTCGCAGATTGGCCAAAAGCTTCGAGCCTCAGATGACGTGCGCAAAAGACGCCACAGTAAAAAGAAAGTGTTAATAAAGCACCAATATCATGGTACCATATACCTGCAACAGAAATTACCCTCGCGGTGTGAATTCTGCTCTGTAATGTAGGGTACAGATTCCCAATCACTTGGGGTACGAAGTACCCACTGCTTTGGGTACGACGTGTCTGCTTGTTGGGTTACGAAATGAAAAACGTCATTAGCGACGCATAATCTACACTTTCGTAACTTCTTAAATACTTCTTAAATACTTTTAAAGATTTTTAAGGGCCATATCTATATGCCTTGTTTATTATTTTTATAGCTTTGCTAATTGTATTTCATGGTCATTGAAGTTAAGCAGGTGCGTTGTACGCACTTTGTGAAATTGAGCCAGTAGGTATTTCAGATTAGGTGGGGATATCCAAGATGTCTGCACTATCACGACCAGTAGATTAACACTGTCATTCCATCGAACCAATATTATTACCTCACGCTAGTCAACAAAAAAAGTTACATCTTTAAGAAATTATTCTAGAAAGTTTGAAATATTTTTCAAAGCATTACTTTATTATTAAAGTTAAATATTATGATACCATTTTAACATTATTATTTATAATAATAAGTTTAACTTTGTTAATTAAAAAAATAATTATTTAAATTAGAATTAAAAATACGAGAACTGAATGTACAGTTATTTAGGGGCTATAAAACTATACAATTTGAATAATAATTTATTTTTTGTCTATATGTAAATTCTTATTCAATTCTTGTACTGTTTGTTGCGTAATTATTTACATGAAAGTAACAGAACCTCAATTTGAACTTCTCGCCAACAAAATACGCAAATTTATGTTTATAACTCGAGATTTAACCTTCTTTGGCAATAAATAATGCCTTGAAAGTGGAATCCGCATACCTTCAACTTTTCCAAACCATTACATGCTTGACAACATTTGCCAAAATTTCAAAACAGTAACTCTGAAAGAAGGTTATGTTCCCCAGGATTCACCACGCATTCCAGAGATAAATAATGAGGTACGAATTAAAAACCATGTAACACAATATCAGAATGTGTTCACAAAAATTCTCGGGACGTGGTTCCCTTGGACAATTTTCTTAAATCTTTGTTTGCGAAATATTTTTTATTCATTGAAATCATTGAATTATTTGAAATCTATAATTAGTAAAAAAAATCTTCTAAAATATTTTGAAACCTTTTTAAATCTTTTAAATATTCTAAAATTTTTGAAGTCTGATGTACTGTAACCTTTTCAAAATCTTTCAAACCCTTACGTTTTTTTAAAGTTTAAAAATCTTTGTGAAATTGTTATAAAATATTTAAAATCTCATATACACGCCTTTATACAATGTTCAAAATCCTTTTAAATATTTTTAAATCTTTGAAATATTTTGAAATCTTTAGTAATGCTTTGCAATATGGTGTATACTCAAAAACAGAGAGGTGAACCTCTTGAATATTCCATTATATGGCCATGAAGCTGAGTTAATATTGAAGATTTCAGCTAATAATTTTTAGACGAAATTTTCAAGGTCGTTGGAGACCCAGCTTATAAGAATAATTTGCCGCTTCTTACCTCGCATCATTTGAATTTCAGATTCATCCTTGCAATTTTTATAATCATACCGATTACAATTTTCGTTGCAGTTAGTCAAAAGCATTTGATTCCCATATTTAATTCAATAAGTAAAACAACAGATGTTATCACCAATTAATTACTTACAACCTGCAAATATCACTTACGTACCGTTACATTAGTAAAAAGCAACTCTAATTTTTAAGAAAGTACTTAATGCACGTCCCGATTGTATTTGTGAACAATTTTATGTTGTGTTACATTTTTTCAAAATTCGTAACTAATTATTTATTTTAAATGCGCGATGAATCATGGGGAACATTACCTTTTTCAGAATTAGGTTATACCTACATTTTGCGCACGTCTTCTGAGTCTCCAAGCCTTTGACCAATGAGCGCAAGATCTCGAGCGCGGGAGATTTGAAAACAGAATTAAAATCGCCTATATAGTACCTTTTTGTATTACACAAATACAAGACGGGTTGCATTTTATGCTAGAGTTTATATCATTATGTTCCCTATGACTACATAGTGAAAGTCCTTACTGTATCAGGCATTTGTCGAAAGAAAAAATCTTTTTTTTTTCGATGACAACTTTTTGAATTGGGAAATTCATGATAATTTCAGAAAAAATGCATAATTTATTTATCGTTCTTATGATTTTTCAAAACAATTTAAATAAACAAATGCCTTATTGGGGCATCTGTCGAAGGACAAATTAATTCTTTTTCGATTTCAGATTTTTTAATTGGGATATTCATGGTAAAATGGAGCAACATTCATGATTAGTTGTTAAATTTTATCATTTTTTTCAACGAATTCAAGAAACAAATGCATCATTTAAGCATATGTCGAGATAATTTTTTGTTATGTCAGTCTTTTTAATTAGGAACTGAATAATAGTTTAATAAATACTCATACCTTGTTAATAAATTCTATGATGGTCTGAAAAAATTTAATAAGCATATGCATTATTTGAAAATTTCTGGACGAAAAAGTTTGTTTTCTTCAATACAAATCCTTTTAGTTTATGTTTCTCATTACTTTTATTTTTTTAACAAGGCTGCTGCTGTAGGATAGTGCATTTGTTTTCTTTACTTTTTTATCAATGTAAAATTCAACAAAAAATTATTAATTTTGCTGAAATTATCATGAATTTCCCATTGAAAGACTGATATCGAAGAAAAAGAATTTTTCGTTTGACGGATGCCCCAATAATTCATTTGTTTATGAAAATTGTTTTAAATAGTGATAAAATTAATCGATGAATTATGATTTTTTTCTGAAATTACCATGAAATTCCTAATTGGAAAAGTTGTCATCGAAAAAACTGACTTTTTTTTGACAAATGCCTTAGCTATGCATTTTTTAAATTAAAATTGTTTTAAAAAATCATAAGAACAATAAAAAACTAGGAAATTGTGGGAAGTTAGAATAAAGTTCCTCACTGAAAAAAATGAAATAGAAAAAAAAACAATATTTCCGTCCAAAAATGCCTGATTAATGAATTTGTTTATTTCATTCGTTTATATTACTTGCAATAATAATCTCAAGAAGAAACTTCCTCATCTTTATATTTTTTTTATCAATAAGGTAAGAGAACCAATTCTTGGTACCCCCCCCCCCCCATTTTTGGCTCCCTTCTCTAGTTTTTATGAAATAATAAGTGCATAGAGATACATAGTCATTAGTCTTTGATTTTTTTAAATTATACAGATATTTTTGCGTAATAATATGTATTCATCTTATGCTAAACAATAAGGTGCGTGTTCTGAAATTAAAATATTCAGCTTTCTTCTCAAAGTACCAAGAATTTTCAGGTTTACTGAAGAAAGTCTTTAGATAAATGCCAATGAGTTTTCA
Source organism: Belonocnema kinseyi (assembly GCF_010883055.1). Taxonomy (NCBI): domain Eukaryota; kingdom Metazoa; phylum Arthropoda; class Insecta; order Hymenoptera; family Cynipidae; genus Belonocnema; species Belonocnema kinseyi. Next base: position 143,529,770 of record NC_046661.1, on the reverse strand, counting down.
ATGTAAAGCGTCGTATGCAATTCTGGGCACCCCCTGCCACAAATTGTGTTGTACGTTTTTGCAATAATTTTTGTTTTTGGCAACCGGAAAAACTAAGGTTACGTTCGTTTGTTGTTTTTGTAAAAGTGAGAATAAAAGACAGAATAGAAGGCGAAAAAGATATTGTTAACTGAAATACTGGATTGAAACTCAATATAATTGGGTAAGTGAATTAATGAAATATATTTCTCCTGTATCAAGAGTTGAAGGAAGCCTCATGAACTTCACTTATCGTGAAATAGAAATCTGGCTCAGGTCTAACCTCCATATTATCCTTTTACATCATCTAGGGAGTACCATTAATAACACTATTCGAAATGATAATTATGTATCAAATTATTATTTTCGAAAGTAAACATTTAATTGTATTTGTATTTATTTCAGGAAAATTCCAAAAAGGAGAACATCTACTTATACTCATGAAGATATAATTAAAGCTATAAAATCTATTCTTGATGCCTTTTTTTCTCGAAACAAAGCGTAAAAAGAGAATAAAATTCCTAGTTCTACGATTCAATTTCACTTAAATCCAAACTTCGTAAGGTCACGACCTGGACCTGATGCAGTCCTTACTGATGACGAGGAAAATATACTTGTAAAATCGGTTTTAGACTACCGTCAAAAAGGCAGTTTCGCCAGATAACGTTCAAAAGTGGTTAAAAGACACTCATTCTTATATGGAAGAAGAAAACCTCTTACCTATTCTACTAGATGGCAAAAGAGTTTTGAACGATGATGAAACCTATTTTCAATTTTGTCCCACTGCAAAAACTTTCCTAGCACCTGTAGGTGCTAGAAATGTATATCAAGTAGAAAGTGGAACCCCTAAGTCAAATATCACAACTCTTCTCTGCTGTCCAACGGAAAACTCTAGTAAGTGACTTTTGCCATAGATTTTATTTTCTCATGCACCTGTATCGGGAAATAGTCTCTATGGCAAATGTCACTTATTAGGTTTTTCTGTTGGACAACAGTTCTGACATGTTCTGCTGCTGGAGATATATGTAACTCCTCCACAAATAGTTTTTCTGTATAAACGACTGCCGTCAGCAGTTGCAAAATCAGATCCTGAGAAATGGGGTATAAGCACGAGTCACAATGGTTGGGTGAAATAAGAAATAACGTACGATTTTATTAAAAATGTCTCATATCCTTACCTGATAGAAAATAACGTGCCATTTTCCAATCCTCATGGATGCAGTCAACAAAATCGCTATCACGCCAGGGACAATAATTAATAGATTCAGAGTATGCGGTTTGGGTCCCTGGAACGAGGATGGCGTCGACTATTCAAAGTGTCTCGGAAAAAGTAGAGTAGAAAAAGAATGTCTGAAACTCCCAGAATCAGCAACTCTTCCTTTTCACATATTTGAGATTAATCCATCGAGTCTGATCTGTTTTGGGTTCTTCACTCAATTTAGCAAGAGTATCGAAGAATATCTGGCACTAAATCGCAAAAGAAAACAGAAAGTTGTCTGTAAAATCGAGGAAAATTCACTGTTGTTTCAGATAATTATGTGGATATCATGAATATTGACGAAATAAACATTAATAACGTGAAATTTGTTAATACTTCGAATGATCCTGAAATTCTCCAAACAGAGGATTTACTTTTGTTCAAATTGGTGAGAAGTCAGAACTTTCCGTACCGACCATCCCAATCGCAAGACAAATTTCGACGGATCCAAAGGCCAAAGCATCAGATATATTTTTGGATGCCAATTACTTTGAATCACAAGAGAAAGAAAATTCTTTAAACGTACCTGCTGTAATCTTAGAAGCAACCAGTATAAATATAATACATAGTGATGTCTGTAATTTAGAAATTAGAGTAAATTCGCTACTTAACAATGTCAATTTAAACAAAAATCAGTCTAGTCCGTCAAACAAAAATGCTGTGATTTACGATTAGAAATCAAATTTTCAGATATAATGTTTAACACCCATGATGAACCTATACATTTAACTTGTAAAACTATTTCACGCAAAAATCAACAGGAAATTGCTTTAAATTGTGCAAACAATGGAACTATTCAAGATTATTTGCGCCCCGTGCAGAAATGGCGACTCGGTTTTGGTAGAGTGCTAGTTATTTTTCCCTGACTTTATTGGGGCTCTGGACGGCAAATTTGGAAAGAACCCGACAAAAACGTCACGTTTTGTAAAAAAGGCACTAGCCTAGACTCTCTGACCAGATTCGAGCGAGGGTGCCTTTCTATTGCCCGACTAAACAGTAAGGTCCTTTCTAGATCCTTGCTCTATTTCCTTATTAATTCCTAATTTGATTATATATATATTATATTAGGTTATGTGGTGACGTGTTATGGTTTACCAGATTTCGTAATAATTACCATTAAAGTTTTTCCCGGGTTCCTGAAGTGTGAATCTATGGTTCCAATAGTAAAAAAGTTTAACTAGCACATTGCCATAATATATTATTACCAGCATTTTTTTATTAACAGAATGAAAATATTAATCCAAATGTAAAACAGTTTGATTATAATTGACTAAAAATTCCATTTTTATCTTGATATTGACAAATTTAAGGAAATATCTTTGGTATTTGAGTAGCGCCTGTCTAAATTCTAAGTTAGGACCTCTCTAAACTTCCCTGTAATTGCAAAAAAAACAAACAGAGGTAACCCTACCAAGCCCTGACAAGAGCCTGCATCACATTTTCCGGTCAAGTTACCCTTTATAATACCCGACCAGTTTCCTTCGTAAAGTAGGGAATATCAGGGAATTTTCTACACGGGGTTATCCTTTAAATCCAAAACGAAAAAAAAAAGCAAATGAAGGGGAAAGATATATATGCTTTAACATCTTAGACATGGAGAGATGAAGAATTAAGGAAAATCAAATCCAAAGAAGATGCAGTTGAAAGTAAGGAAGATAAAGGCAAGAAAGGAAATGGCGAAAAGAAATGTTAGAGAGAGCCAAAGAAGATAAAAAAAGAATAAAATCAGAAACTAAAGAGGCTAAAAAAATTTAAATAAATCTTCAAGTATTGCAAATTTTACTGATTCTGCTAAAGTAGTTACCGAAAAAGAAAGCTCAAGGCCATAGATAATAATAACAAAGACAATACATTTTCGAAAAGTACCGATGATCCTACTAATTCTGCTGACGTAATGAAAAAACGACGAGGACGACCACCTCAGTTTGCGGACTAGAAGGAAGCTGTTAATTTAGTCATTCCAGACAGAGTATTTGTTTGTTAATAAAAATAATTTATAAAAAATGTTTATCTTCACCATTCACTTCTTAATTATACTAGAAAATTTAAGCTTAATATGATTCCTTAAATATTTCTCTTGCATATAACGACGGTTCCAAGAATTGGGTCAACCCCTGCCAGGAATTGCGTCCACCCTGACAAGAATTGCTTTTTTACACTCACGAGGTTATTTAAATTATTATTTTTTTAGTCACTAATGAATATTGAAGTAAATAAAGATCAGCATCTTAGACGATTTCAAAAATTTTCATATTTTTTTACTCATAAAAAAATTGAAAGAGTAATTTAAAAATCCGACTCGACTACTCTTTTTGTGGTTTAAAAAAGTAGTTTTTTTCTTATTTTGTAGCAATAGGATGGTGCATTTTTTAAATTAAATAGAAAATTGTTTGCCAATTCTAAAACTATCCAAGCTTTTTCAATTCATTTCGTGGTGAAAATTTATAGGTACTTTGCAAAAGGAAAAACTAATCCAGACATATCCTAATTAATTATGTCAGGAATCAGTACACAAAATTTCAATATATATCATGTATTGAGATTTTTGTATATCTTTTTCAAAAGATATTAGCATAAATAATTATATTTTTGTAAAATTAGTAATATTGAAGAGCACAGTTATAATAAATAATTTCGTACATTATTATAAATTTTTCACCTGAGTTTTAGAAGTTTGAATTAATCAAACTTTGTCTCTAAATTCAGTTATCATGAGTAACACATACAATTTTCTTCTCTATAATCAGGCATATCCGATTTTTTGACTTCTTTAAATAGTTTACTTCATGTATTTGGTTTTCTTTTGAGTCTATTGTTCGAATTGTTAGGCAGATAATCTTTTGTGCAATACATCAAATTGATTTTGTATGCTGTAAGTTAATGGTGCAATTAATGATAATAAAACGGTTATATGAAGTCTATCAAGTAGCGGGAATTTTTTAGGAAGCCTACGAACTTTTTGATAGTTTTCTAAGTTCGGAGTCATTCGAAATAAAAAAGGGATGTCAATAAGGCCGTCACATGATGGGTGTACCAATAATCCAGGCCTTGTAGAAGAATGAACTGGTAGTGCGAAACTTTCTAAGTTATTCGATCATTTCAGTAACGTCATTAAAAATGTTTTTCAAGATTGTAGAACTTTTCGTTCCGTTACTCATCATTGGAGGAGGGAAGCTTAAACCCTGTGTGCTATCCTGATTGTGATGAGACTTTGTGTCGAAGAAAGATAACATTAAAGAAACATTTAGTTAACCAAACAAAAGATAAATTCGTTGTTTTTACAGGTGTTGATGAAGAGGTTGAGTGGTTCGACTGATAACCCTAAGTCTGATAAAATCAAGATTTGCGTAATGTTTGTTTCTCGGTTTGAAAGACTAATATTTCAGGAGGGAGAAAAGAACCTTCCTAAAAATTGAATTTTCAAAATAGAATCTCAATAAACAGAATGTTAATATTTCTTGAGATACAGATCATCAAAAATCTACCGCTATCCGACTGCTGTTCTGGCTTTATTTTCCAGTTTTCATTTTTTCAAACCAACTTCCGATTTAAACATATCTTTGCATCACAATGCCCGAAAGAATACAATGTCCTAGAACCCGCCTTGATATACTTCTAATAATTTTTCAGTATTTGCTTACCTTCTTCTCACCCGAAATCAAATTGCTTTTCAAAAATCATCTGTCATACATACAAAAATTAAAATGACAATGACTGTCGCGGCGCTTACTGATGCTTTTATTGATATAGTAGCGACCAGCTGACAAACAGGAGATTTGCAAAAGTTTGACTACGCACTCACATATGACTGAAACTATGAAAATAAAAATAATGGATGTGTTAATAAGACAACATGAGACGAGCCTGCGCTAATACGTAACTTTACTCAGTAGATGCGCTTTCGGTACAATAAAAAGATGCCACCTACTTTGCTTTTGGTGGGCGTACTAGTAATCAGTACCTTTAATCAGTACTTTAAGCGTAATAAAAGAAGAGGCGTCGACCATGGGCGTGTACTTAGGGTATATGCCACGCCCTGAGGCAGAAGCTAAACCTCGGCGCATGTGCTGAGTTTCGAGTAGGAGGGGGACACTACAAAGACTCACTACTCGGTCGGTAATGCCGAATCCTTATTTATGGTCTAGGCTTCAACCCGTTTTAGAAATCTGCATTACAGACGGCCGGTTATACTGACGGTCGGTAACTAAGGTTAGTTACATCAGCCCCCACCCCCCTACTCTTAATTTTTATGTTTTCTTTAGCCCACTGACTTGCGCCCTAAATACGCTCAAATGCGCCACCGATTAAAATTGTTGCGCCACAAATTTGTAGGACTTATGCCACGTGTTACGCAGGGGGGGGGGGGGGGGGGGGGGCTAACGCTACACCCCATATTAAAAATCAAAATTTAAATCACATGATCTTGAAGATCTTCAAATACGCTCATATGCGCCGTAATTTTTTTGCAAATTTTGAAAATTGCGCAAGATATAGAGGAAACAAAATGTTACGAAGTGATGAACGCCCAAATTAAAAGTTTGCAATCCGCATTGATGAAAGGAGTTTTTTATGGGGATTCAAATGACCTCATAGCGCGATAAAGAAAAAATTTTGCGCCACATTGATAACCGAGTTATCAGCGGTCAAAATGGGGGGATAGGAGCTTGCGTAATTTTTCTAAACTAATAACATTTTTTCAAATTCATCATACCTCCCTTTCATAATTTCAAATGCGCTCAAATGCGCTATATATTTTTTTAATTTTGAAAATTGCCCACTATACGGAGGCAACAAAATTCTACGAATGATGACCCACAAAATAAAAAGTTTTCAATCCGCATTGATAAAGTGACTTTCCCATGGGATTTCAAATGCGTTCAGATGCGTCACTTTCAACATTAATGAAAACAATAATCTACCCCCCCCCCCCATTAACACTTGCTGCCGATAAACAACCTAATGATATCTCCACATAACCTAAATTGCAATATAAAAATTTATAATGATCCCTGCAGACAAAATTTCAAATGCGCTCATATGCGCCTCTTTAAAAATTGACAAAAAACCACAATCAACCCCCTTAATACCACTTGTTACGATCCACTATCCGATGATATCTCCAAATACATTGAATTGCAGCATAAAAATTTAGAATTGTCTCTTCGTATAGGATTTCAAATGCGGTTATATGCACCACTTTCGAAATTGACAAAAAAAACCATAATCAACCCCCTCATTTCCAATTTTTATTGATCCGCTACCCGATGATATCTCCAAATAACTTAAATTGCAAAATAAAAATTCATGATGATCTCTTCGTATAGGATTTCAAATGTGCTCATATGCGCCACTTTCGAAATTGACAAAAAACCATAATCAAACGCCTCATTACCACATGTTACGATCCAATATTCAATATTGTCTCCAAATAACTTAAATTGCAAAATAAAGTTGATACTGATCTTTTCGTCTAGGATTTAAAATGCGATCATATGCGCAATTTTTAAAATTGACAGAAAACAATAATCAACCCCCTCATTACCACTTATTACGATTCACTATCCGATGATATCTCAAAACAAATTATATTGTAAAATCAAAATTTATAATGATCTCTTCGCAAATGATTTCAAATGCGCTGATATGCGCCACTTTCAAAATTGAAAAAAAAAACGACAATCAACCCCCTCATTTCCAATCGTTATCGATTCACCTCCCGATAATATCTCTAAATAAGTTAAATTGCAAAATAGACATTTATAATCATCCTTTCGTATACGGTTTCATATGCGCTCATAGTCGCCACTTCCAAAAGTGACAAAAAACCATAATCAAGCCCCTCATTTCCAATTGTTATCGATTCACCACCCGGTGATATCTCTTAATAATTTAAATTGCAGTATACAAATTTATAATGTTCTCTTGGAATATGATTTAAAATGCACTCATACGCGCCACTTTCGAAATTAAAAAAAAAACGATAATCCACCCCCTCATTTCCAATTGTTATGGGTCCACCACCCGATGATATCTCCAAATAACTTAAATTCCAAAATAAAAATGTATAAGGATCTCTTCGTCTAGGATATCAAATGCGCTCATACGCGCCACTTTCAAAATTAACAAAAAACAATAATCAACCCCCTCATTAACAATTAATACGATCCACTATCCGATGATATCTCCGAATAAATTAAATTGAAGTATAAAAATTTGTAATGATCTGTCCGTATATTATTTCAAATGCCCTTATAAGGGCCACTTTTAAAATAGAAAAAAACCCATAATCAACCCCCTCATTTTCGGTTGTTATGGATCCACCACTCGTTGATATCTCTAAATAAATTAAATTGCAAATCAAAAATTTATAATGATCTCCTCGTATATGATTTCAAATGCGCTCATATGCGCCACTTTCAAAAAAAAAAAAAAAATGATAAACACCCCCCTCATTTCCCGTTGTTATGGATCCACCAACCGTTGATAACTCTAAATAAATTAAATTGCAAATCAAAAATTTATAATGATCTCCTCGTATATGATTTCAAATGCGCTCATATGCGCCACTTTCAAAATTAAAAAAAAATACAAGCAACCCCCTCATTTCAAATTGTTATCGATCCACCAACCGATGATATCTCTAAATAACTTAAATTACTGTATACAAATTTATAATGATCTCTTTGGATAAGATTTCAAATGCGCTCATACGCGCAATTTTCAAAATTGAAGAAAACACAATAATCAACCCCCTCATTACCATTACCACAACAATTGGAAATGAGGGAATTTAAGTTATTTAGAGATATCATCGGGTGGTTGAGCGCATTTGGAGTTACAGGAGATAGGTATGATGAATTTCGACAAATGTTATTAGTTTAGAAAAATCACGCCAGCCCCCCCTCCCCTTCTCCCCATTTCGATCGCTGATACCTCGGTTATCAAAGTGGCGCAAAATTTTTTCTCTATGGCGCATATGAGCGCATTGGAAGGTCTTCAAGATGATGTGATTTAAATTTTAATTCTTCAAATGGGGCGTGGGGGGGAGCTTTACTGTGCCCCCACGCGTAACACCTGACATAACTCCTACAATTTTATGGCGCAAAAATTGTAATCAGTGGCGCATTTTGGGCGCAATTCAGTAGGTTATAGAAATCTCATATTTATTAGTCAGACGCTTATTGACATCCTTCATAAGTATACTTTTTTAAAGAAAATGTGGAACGAGTTTGGTATAAGTATTTTACCTTAGTGGTTTTTTTGAATCCTATTAATAAATATTACATGGTCGATAACTCTGAGTGCAATAGTAATTTGGCTATATATTTCAACTATTCAAAGTCGTTGAAATTAGAATATTCCTTTTTTTTTTACTTATTTTTATCATCTCTCGCATGGCTCTGTTTATATTACTTTAATCCTACCTGCGAAAATTAAAGATTTTTTTAAAATTACATTTTTTAAACCAAAGCAAACTTTTTAAAAATCTTTGGTTAACCAACCAAAAAAAATGTTTTACTTAAATGCCTATCTAGGATGACTTTTCGATAATAAAAATGATGGCCTGAGCTGCTTAAAAAAAATTTGCATAATTACTAATGTAAGACATTTTTGTACCTCGCCATTTGACATAACGTTTTAAATCTGAATTAATAAAATACAAATATTTTGTCATGACGTATGAGATAGCAAATTGTGCGATAAGTACGCATATACAGACTATTCATTCGTTATAGTCTTATTGATATTCTTCACAAGTGTTTTCTACTTCAGGAAAATGAAGCTCGTTTGTAGTATTCTAAACTTCATCATACTGGTCTTCCCTGAACCTATGGGTAAATATCATACATATAATTTAAAGTGCGAAACAAATGACAGTACTATCAACCAAGGTAATTATGGATCAAATAGGTTTTCATTTCTCGTAGCATCTACAGTAAATGTTTTGAAACTCTACACCGGGTCGATTTAAAGCGTGAAGTGTGCTCTTTATTGGACTATACACTCATCTCGCGTAATAAGACCGGCTCTTTATTGGTCTATACACTCATCTCGCGTAATAAGACCGGCCTCGGCTGTAGACGGCTATTTAGCGGGCGCTACTAAAATTCAATTCGAATCGGATTTAAAGCGACGAGCAAACTCTCTTTTATAACACAAGACTTTTGAGTACAGCTTCAAGTGGCTCATTTCAAGTTCATTTCTCTAACATATAATTTATTAATTTTTGTATGTCATATAAGAACTATCGTTTACTAAATTCATTGATTAATTTTAAAAACCTTTAATTTCCTACTTATGTTTTCTTTTAACAGAATTAGTTCGGCCACATAAGGACAGCGCAGTTCATCCTGCTCCTATTCTACTTAGTCTTCGCCATTTCCAAGGTTTCATACCTATGCGGCTATCTAATCTATCTGTAAGAGCAGGAACTTGGTATGCCGGAACACATAAGGAAATGGGTCAAGATTACATCATTGGATTAATCCTAAATGGCTATTTGAGTCCAATAATGAGTTTAAGAGCAATTATTCATAAAAATTTTGGAAGAGTTAAAATACGCATAGATGGTCCTATTGCCAACGTGTCTGTGCCGATTTTAAAAGAGGACCCTCTGAATGATCTGTTTTACAAACCATTCGGTCCAGAAAATATTCGAGCTGCCGAGATACCTGAATAAAAGAAATTAATAGAACGCTATCGATATCATTGGCTGCAGGATTCTGCATTTTTTAAATCAAATACAAAATTAAATGCCAATTCTAAAATTATCCACGCTCTTCGAATTCATTTCGTTTACAAAAACTTTACAAAAGAAAAAAATAATCCAGATATATCCTGAATAATTACTTTAAGAATCAGTAGAACAAATCACAGACTGATTTAGTTTCAAGGCCAGTGCGAGGCAACCCCCAAAACTGTTCTTATATACGCGTTCTTTTGTATATCATTTATTTACATTTTTGGATATTTTCATCATGTTTGGTTCTTGAATATATATTTTAAATATTATAAGTCTTGATTAATTATGAAGAATAAAATTAAACTTGAAGCCCAGTGATACTTCTGTCGAAAGATGCAATGAACATCATTAGTTTATGTTAGTTTACATTTTAATCATTAGCAATAATTTTTGCTGCATTCCAATTTAGACTAAGATGTATATTAAAGTTTAAAATTCTTTTCTTGAAAATAAAATCTCTATAATATCTTCCGAAAAATAGTAATCTTATCAGTGTGTGATGAATAATTTAATACAATGAAAATTATATAGAATAATGAAAGAGATAGCGAACACTTTTAAGAATATTTAATAGCTAGATTATTATCACGATTATCTTTATAAGTTTAAGTTGTTTGAAAGGAAAAAGAGGAACATAATTGGTATTCTGTGTTTTCTTTCAATGTCTTTATCCAAATCTATTGTTAAATATAATATCTCTTATTTAATAAAGAGCAATATTAAGGGCAGTATATTTTTCTGCTATTCGAAATCCTCCTAATAAAAATGTATCTTTAAGGACTCATTTTTATTTAATTTGGGTAATCTCTCGATTAATTTTTATTTTAAATAAAAAAGAGGATTTATTCAATTAAATTATTTTTTAATTTGAGGATTAATTTTCTACTTGTGCTTTTTTGCATAGAATGTAAATCGGATTTTAAAAAACTCGTATGTAAAATACAAATGGTCAAAGTTTAACAAACTTTTTTTATAATTTAGAGAACATTTTTTCCGAACGAATGCTTTTTATCCACATTTGGGCATGAATAACATCTATTACTACTACAATTGTTCCAATTAAATTTGATAGTGATCGATTTCATCAACAGAAGTTTTTATAATTAGAATTTCTGGATAATTGGAAAAGTTTTAGGATTTGTATGGGATTGCATCCACTTACAATTGTATTTTAAATTATCTATTAATTAATCTCACTTTTTTTATCTGAGCTGCTTGGTTGGATTCTAATTGGGGCCTAATTATAAGTTGGGCTAAGCTAGCTTCACTGTTCATTGTTCAAATCGCATTATTTTCTTTGATAATGTCCAAACAGAATTGATTATTTATTAGTTAAAACATTAGGATGATATTCTGCTTTATTTTAGATACAAAAAAGAATATACTCATTTGATATGCATTTGGTTATGTTTACGAATATTCAGCATTTAAAAAGGGCGTATATAATTATCGTGCCTATCTTTACATAACTTAAGCGCTGTAAGCATTTTAAAACAATAAAACTCCATCCTTCAGTTTTTTACGAGAGAACATATTATTAGGTATACTTTGGACATCGTTTGTTCTAACCTGTGCTACCCTAAGCACGTCAATGTCAATTTGGTTGAGCACTTAAATTAATCTCATCTCTACTTTTTTATATTTTAAATACCTGTTTATATTTTTAGATTTGTAAATAGTTTCCTTAAATGTTGCGGTGGTACGTAATTCTACTCGATTTCAATTATTAAGTCCTGATTGGGAATTAGGGACAGAAATATTTAGCCAAACTTGGTTGGAATTGGAATAATTCTTTTTGCGGATTCTTCCTTGTTTTCGATAATTCAGAGAATAATAATAAAATTGAATAATCTATTTACTAACACTATTGTAGAAATTAATTATATCCGTTTCATTCTGTATGAATAAAAAATGTGTTTTCAAACAATTCCGAATCGAGTCCCTTCAATTTCGCTAAGATCGTTATAAATCCCAGTGAAAATCAATTAGTTTAATTCCGACATTTAATCCGAATAAATCCAGCTAACTGTGCAGAGTCTTATGTGTAATTGCATTCCAAATCAATTGGCGTCAATCCGAAGTTTTGTAGAAAATTGATTGCTATTGCGTTCACCTGATTCCGCAGGATATTTTGTATAATTGCAGTTTGAATCAATCTTACACTTTAATAGGTGTGAGAAGAATTGTCTTTGCCTCTATTGCTCACATTATGTAGGAACACTTAAGATTAACCACTGAAAGATCTTCTTGCACTTTTTTAGCTCTTCTTGTAATTAATTTGATGACAGGGCCATGTTTATCTTCTTTGTTCGCTTTGCTCGCAATCACAAAAAGAAGAGAAGGCAGATCAATTGCGGCAGCTTGAAAAGTGCTTATGACAGCCTTTGTATTAAAATTCTTGCGCGTAGATCATATGAGGTATGTCCGGAAAGTATCCGACCTTGCGGTGAGCTTAAAGTAAGAGTTAATTGTCGTCAATGGAATAGCTAAAAGTTGCTTTCTTGCATTTTGTTCTGTTTACTCTACGTCCCGAAATTGTTTTACTTTTATAAAATTCTTCAATTTGAGATCCAGGTCAGGACTGTATGGAGGCTGCTGAAGACCTGTAAGGTCGTTTTTCACCAGAAATCGCTGAATAAGTTGTGATGAATAGGCAGGTGTAATGTCGTGGTAAAAGACACATTCGACACTGATGTACAAACACTTTTAAATCGCCTAAGCGACTATTTAATTTTAGTATCACATGTAGACTCATCATCATGCACTTTCTGAATCATAGGGGCCAGTTTCCGAACATGAATGGCCAAGCTTTTCACACTATTCAATGCACACTATTCGTTTGGTTGCGTTCCTTTTTCCTTTTTCACTTATTTAGGGCTGACCTAAAACTAAAGTATCAGGTTATGTTGTTCTTATATATACTCTCTGCGATGCCTGTGATTGGCCAGAGCGCCCCAGCGTGGGGACTGGTTGAACCTAATTGTCCAATCAAGTCTTTTTCTTCAAATCCAGGAGAACGGAAAGCCAAATCGGACTGGTATTATATCCATTGTCCCTATTGATGTTATTAGGGTGTTTTAAGATTTCGATTGCTCCTCTATGTTTTCTTGGACAGATATTGTGTGTTTTTGCAGGTACTGTTGCCTTGTCAAATAAAATGTTATTTCCTGTTTCGATATGATGTTCAGCTAGTGCGGATTACGGGAAATTTTTTAGTCTGACTTCACTCTTATGTTGCTTTGTACATTGGCTCACCTCTCACCCGTTTTCTCTAATATAAACTTTGCCACAAGAACAAGGAATTTTATATACTCCTAGATCACTTAATGGTGCCTTTTTGTCTTAAGGGTTATCTAGTAGTCGTCCTATTTTCGCAGGTGGTTTAAATATGGTTTGGATGCTGTGTTTGTTGAGAATTCTTCCTATTTGTTCTGTGACACCTTGGATGTAAAGTAGGGTGGTGGTAATTTCTCTCTCTCTTTCTTTCGTAGGTTGTGTTGACTTTTTTTAAAGTGTATTTTATAATTGCTTTAACAATATGTTTATTTGTGTAATCGTTCTGTAGTAGTATTTTTTTACCGTTTTGTAATTCCTTTTGTAAGTTACCTTTATCAGTTATGAAGATAGCTCAGTATACAAGGGAGTTTATGACAGATTGTTTTTGAGATGGGTGATGGTGGGAGAAGGCATTCAGGTATCTGTTTGTAAGTGTGGGTTTTCTGTAAACTTCATGTCCTAATGTGTTATCAGATCTTTTGTAAATTAATACGTTCAAGAAAGGCAATTTTTCTTTTTTATCTATTTCTATGGTGAATCGGATATTGTAATGTAATCGATTGATGAAATCGAAAAAATTATTTAGTACTTCTCGTCCATTTTTCAAGATGACAAAAGTTTCATCAACGTAGCGGAACCAAAATTCCGACATAAGCTTGGCTTGGTTGAAGATTTTAGTTTCTAGATGTTCCATATAGACATTGACTATTACAGGTGAGATTGGGGATCCCATTGGGGATCCCATTGCTGCTCCTGAGGTTTGTTCGTAGAATTGGTTTTTGAACGAGGAGCAAGTATTATCGAGACAGTGTTCTATCAAAGGTACGAACTCGGTAGGAAAGTTTGTAAAAGATTTAATAATATCAATTGTATCAGGGATTGGTACTTTCGTAAGGAGAGATACTACGTCGAAACTTACTATGATGTCTTGGGGTTGAATGTGAATCTGTTGTATCTTTTTGATAACGTCAAATGAGTTTTGGACGTGAGTGATGGAGTTTCTTGCAAAAGGGTTTAGTTTTGTAGCAAGGGAGCGTGCTAGTTTGTAAGTTCGTGAGTTTATTACGCTGACGATCGGTCTAAATGGAATGTTATCTTTGTGGATTTTTGGGAGCCTCTAAAAAGTCTTGGAGAGATGGGATTAGTAGTTATTAATTCAAATATTGTTTGGCTGTCAAGTTTAGAATCTTTGAGAAGGGTTTTTGTTTTACTGACTATTGTTTTTGTAGGGTCCTTTTTAAGTTTTGTGTATGTATTGTCAGTTAGAAGTCCCATGATTTTGTTGTTATAGTATTTTTGTATTCATTATAACTGTTGTGTTTCCTTTTTTGTGGCGTTAAATGTTAACCGTCCTCCGTCGTATGTCATTTGCTTTCTCGGGTGGAAGGGTATATATTGTGGATTTTGAATTGCTGATTATTTCTTCTTCCGGGATTTTCGAAGGAGCTACTACAAAGTTATGTCCTTTAGATAAGGCTGACATCATTTCATTTCTGCGAGGATGGACAGAGATGTATATCACTGTATCTTTTCGTTGTGTTTGCTTTACTGGAAGTAATTTGTCAAATTGTAATTGTAATTCTTTTCAGTTGAAAGAATTTTGAGATGATTTTGTTGTCCCTGCACCATTTCAAAAAAGATAATCATGTTAGTAGCTTACCTTGAGAATTCCTGAGTTTACTAAAGGTCCACATTGGACCGCATATCTTTTGGCTAGTCCTAACGGATTAAAAAACGTTCCACTGAATAACGAAAAATAGAATTTAATAAATTACTTCCAGTAGATAGATAGATAAACGTTTATTTTTCGGCCTTCTGGCCTTAAAAAATTGACTCCTTTACACTTCCACTTTTATCCCAGAATTTTTTTACGTCTATGTGTTAAGAATACCATCCATGAGCCTAATACTTACCTACTATTTACAATACTAGTTACCCATGCTACTGCCCTTCTCCCCCCTTTCATGCAACAATACCTCCATACTTATCCCACTCCTTTGCACCTCTGCACATTCCTCCAACAAGTGCTCAACTTTGGCATCCCCCTTCTCGCAAAATTCACAATTTCTCTTTTCTCTAGAAAGCCAGAAGCTACTATAATTCTCCATGCAACCGCATCTCATTCTCGCTTAAGGTTCCTGACTTCCTTGCTCTCCTTTCTCACGCAAATATTGCACTCTCTCCCTTGGCATAATCCACACATAGTTCCCGTTAAACCTTGACTTCTTATTCTCTGCTCTCCTTCTGCCTTTTCTTTCTTCATGCCATTCTTTTTAACCAACTCATATACCTTCCTTCCTTCCTCGCGCATCTTTCTCATTTCGTCCATTTGCAATCCATTCGTTATTAAATACCTTTTCCTTTCCATCTCCATGTTTGCACCACTATGTCTGTTCTCCTTCTCGCACCAACACTCTCCAACAAGCTTACTTCACCCATCTTCCAAAAATTTCTACTCATATGTACACGCTCGACTCCCTGTTATAATCCCTAAAATCGTCTCTTCTGTTTCCCTTCTAACGATATAGTTCGGCATATTCCTTGCCACTTACTCTGCCACCTCACTTATCTTCCACCCCCCACACCTACACTTTGTAAAATAACACACTCATCACTAGCGAATCAAACAATTTTATTCTCCATCTCACCCTCTCTTTTATACGACCATCCACTCCACCATTCCTTCAAAACAGGAAGCCCAGGTACACAAACTCTTTCACTTCCTGCACGGCTTTGCCCTTCCACTTCAACTCCCCTCACTTATGTCTCCCACCTCCTTTCCTGAACATCATAACCTGCGACTTGTCCGCACTTAACTCTAACCCTTTTTTTATCTAAGTATCTTCTCAACCATTTCATCATCTCCTTCAAAGCCTCCTCGCTCTTTGCTAGCACCACTATGTCATCTGCATATGCGAGTGACCATATCCTGACTCCATCTACGCTAACTCCTCCTACCACTCCGGCTGCTAGGTTACTTTCCATATCCGCGATAAAAATTGCAAAAAGCGTAAGACTAAGAAAACACCCTCGCCTCAACCTCCTATCCATCCAGAATCCCTCAGAGATCCTCTTCTTCTCTCACCCTATCCTTCGTCTCATCGTATATCTATCTTACCCTCGCGATCAAACCCCTCTTTGCTCCCCTCTCTTTCATTGCCTCCCACAACCTCCCCCTATCCACCGCAGGGAATGCGCCCTTTAGATCTGCAAAAAACGCGTACACTTCGACACCCTTTTCGGTTATTTCTTTTTCCACTACGTGCTGAGTCACGTAAATATTGTGAATAGTACTCCTTCCGTCCCTAAAGCCCGCCTGTGTCTCCAGCTATATTGTTTTCCCCGCAACTTTCTTGCTCAGCCCATCTGCCAGCACCATCGCGTATATTTTGTACGTATTATGTATATTCATTAGCGTAATTGCAAAATAATTTTCCTGCTTATCTCTATTCCCTTTCTTATACAGTGATACGACCAACAGCTCCCTCCACCCTCTTGGTAATCCCTTCGGCCTTTACACTTTTTAACTACCCCCTTCTGTCTCTGCCTTACCCCTTGTGTACCAAACAGCCATGCTTCTTTCTCTGCTCCGTCCAGCCCTGCTGCCTTAGATTTTTTCAACTTCCTTATGTGCTTCTCTATTTCCTCATCAATCAGCCCCTTTTCCATCTACCTCCCTTTGTGATCCTATTCCCCACATCACTCGTCCGTTTGTCTGACCTCTGAAATGAATCCTTAAAAAATTTCCTCCAATCGTCGCTCCCTAACTTCTCACCTATCCCCACCCTCCGTTTCCTAACCCTATTAATTATCTTCCATACGTCCCCTTCTCCCTTAACACTTCTCAACTCCTCTTCCAGCTCTTTTTCCTTTTCATGATCTTTCTTCTTACACATCTCTCTAAACTGCTTCCATATTTCTACGTACTCCTGCTTTTTCTCGGTTGCTTCCTTCTACTTCCTGTACTTCTTTTTCACATTTCTCTTCATTATTTTACATTTCCTATCCCACCACGGTTTCACCATTCTTTTCTTCTTGTTCCTAAATATCGTCTTTTGCACACAGCCCTTCACTTTCTCTTTTAGATCCTCCCATATCTCGTCCACAGACTCCCCCTCAAAGCTTACGTAGCTTAACTGCTCCTGATACTTCTCGATCGCCTCTCTCGTCCATGACACCCTCTTTCCTGACGACCATTCTTCCCCATCCTGTCTTTCACCGGCCTCCCCCTGTATCCACAAAATAAATGGCAGATGGTCTGATTCCACCCTCCCTTCCACTGCGAATTTCTCTATCTCCTTCCACCCTTTCATATTCATAATCACATAGTCTATCACCGAAACACCCATCTTACTTACATACATGTTTTTTCCCTCTTCGTTCCCTTTCAACATACCATTCGCCACTACCCAGCCTCTGTCCTCCATCCATTCTCTTAGAATCTCGCGCTCTTCATTTATTATCTTATCCTTTGATTTTTCTTTTGAAGCTCTCCCCTTTTCGGTACAGGCCCCCTTACCCTCAAATTCTCACATTGAAGCCCCCCGTTCAGTACCACTATACCCTCATCTCTCTCTCCTAGTAAGATTTTCACCCTTTCCTTCATCCTTTCTATCACATACTTATTGTACAGTCACAAACTTACACATTACCCCCCTATCTTTACAGCCCTTATTGTTAAGCTCTCTCCCTCACCCTTTCTATGGACTTCTTCCTCTAATCCATCCCTAACCCCTGCTATAATTTCCCCACTAGCCCTTCCTTTCCTCTTTAGTTTGACGGCCTCCTGTAGCCTCCACCTATATCCCCTTGGCAACTTTCTCTCTACTCTATCCAATTCCTTTCTCTCTATCCACGTCTCTACCAGTCCAATCACATCAAATTCCTGAATATACCTTCAGAAATCCTCATCTTTCTTCTCTACACCTGCTACGTTTTAGTTTTCTTCCCAGCTCTCCAATTTCACCACCAACACTTTATTGTCATTTCTCCCCTCCATCCCAAATTTCCCTACCTTGCCTTTAACCCACCCTATACTTTGTAGCAGCGCTTCCACCCGCTACCTTTCTTCCCCGCTCTTTAGCTTTGATCCTCTTATTACTATATTATTTCTCCTAACTACCTTTTCTCTTCTCTTTATCTTTAACGCAATCGCCCTTATCCTTTTCCTATCCGGTCTCTCCTTTATTTTATCCTCTTTTTTCTTTTTTACCGACGCCAACTCCCTCTGCAATCTTTCCACTTTCCCTCTCATCTCTTTTACTTCCTTTTCACATCTCTCATCCCTTATCCTCAGGTCCTCTCTCATAGTTTCCATCTACTCCATAGCCCCGCTTGCTTCGTCCCTCAACCCTCGGATCACGCCTATCAGCACCCCAAAAGCCTCCTTCTCCGCCTGTCCCTCCATTTTTAGGTGTAGGAGACCTACGTGTTCGTACGCTTTTTTTAAAGGACCTCTCTAGCACGTTTTTCTCCGGACTCCCTCTGCTTTCCCTTTTCCTCTTCGAGAGATCCTCCCCCTCTGACCGTCCTGTCCTTCTTGAAATTTCCTTCCCGTATAATTCACTACAAGCACTGCCAGTGCTCTCATTGCCCACCTCCCGCTCTTCTGTCGGTAACTGTAACCTATCCATACACTTAAGTACGCACTGCAACCAAAAAATGCCTTTTAAGGATGCTGTCGTTCACCGAAATAAAATTTTTATTTTCCTTGCCCTATTTACACCCTTACATCCCTTGCAGAAACCCTTTTCTCACCCCCAAGATCCCCAAGCAATAAGAGAATCACCCTTGTCCGCCATGAAGATCCAAACTCCTGACCACAAAATTCCCCGCTCCTTTGCACACCTACCCTCACTTTTCCTATTTGTCCAAATCCCAATCCCCAACTACAATGCACATTAATTTCTTTCTTCTAAATATACCCCTCACAATCGTACTCACCTCCTAGACTTCCACCCTCGTACTCCACTGACACCTTCCGCACAAACATCTCTGACCATCCTCTCAACAATAAAATGATTTCAGCCTTATCTAAAGGACAAACTTTTGCAGTAGCTCATTAAAAAATCGCAAAAGAAGAAATAATCAGCAAATTTAGAATTCATAATATATACCCTTCCACCTGAAAAAGAGAATGAGATACAACGGAGGACCGTCAACATTTTATGCCAAGCTCAAGTCCCTTCCTCCAACTTAACAAAACAAGAAAAAAACGCATTTAAAGAACTTAATCGGAATGAAGATATTATAATATTAACCGCAGACAAAGGAAGCACACCAATTATAATGAATAAAGAAGACTATAAAAAAAAATCATGGACCTTCTAACTGACAATACAGACACAAAACTTAAAAATATACCTACAAAAAAACAATGGTAAAATAAAAACCCTTCTCAAAGACTCTTAACTAGACAACCAAATAATATTTAAATTGATACCTACTAATTCCATCTCTCCAAGACTTTACGGGCTCCCAAAAATCCACAAAGATAACATTCCACTCAGATCGATCGTCAGCGCAATAAACTCACCAATTTAGAACCTAGCACGCTTCCTCACTACAAAACTAAATCCTTTTATAGGAAACTCCATCACTCACGCCGAAAACTCATTTCACTTTATCAAAAAGATACAACAGATTCACATTCAATCTGAAGACATCATAGTGAGTTTCGACGTAGTATCTCTCTTTACGAAAGTAACAATCCCTGATACAATTGATATTATTAAATCTTTTGCAAACTATCCTTCCGAGCTCGTACCTTTGATAGAACACTGTCTCGATAATACTTACTCCTCGTTCAAAAACCAATTCTGCGAACAAACCTCAGGAGCAGCAATGGGATCCCCAATCTTACCTGTAATAGGCAATGTCTATGTGGAACATCTAGAAACTAAAATCTTTAACGAAGCCAAGTTTAAATAGGAATTTTGGTTCCGTTACGTTAATGACACTTTTGGATTCTGGTGATCTGGACGAGAGGAACTAAATAAGTTTTTCGATTTCATCAATCGATTACATCTTAAAATCCAGTTCACCATGGAAATTGAACAAACCTGAAAATTGCCTTTCTCAGACGTATTTATTTACAAAAGATCTGATAACACATTAGGCCATGAAGTTTACAGAAAAGAAAACATACACAAGCAGATACCTAAATGACTTCTCCCATTATCACACATCTCGAAAACAATCTGTCGTCAACTCCCTTGTATACAGTGATGCCTCCAAACAGCTAAAAATACAAAAGGAATTACAAAACTTTAAACAAATCCTAATACCGAACGATTGCACAAACAATCGAATTGATAAAGCAGTTAGAAAATACACTCAAAAAACAAGTCAATACAACCTACGAAAGAAAGAGAGAGAAAAATTACCACCACCTTACCCTACATCCAAAGGTGTCACAGAACAAACAGGAAGAATTCTCAACAAACACAACATCCAAACCATATTTAAACCACCTGAGAAAATAGGACAATTACTGAATAAGCTTAATGTCAAAAAGGCACCATTGAGTGATCCAGGAGTACATAAAATCCCTTTTTCTTGTGGCAGAGGCTATATTGGAGAAACCAGGAGAGCGGTGAGCCAGCGTATAAAGGAACATGAGAGTAAAGTTAGGCTAAAACATTGCATGCAATCCGCACTACCTGAACATCATATCGAAAGAGGACATAATGTTTTATTTGACAAAGCCTGAAGAAGTGAACTGCAATGTTCACGAAACGTCGGCAAGTTTTTCACACGAGTGAAACCCAAAATATCAATTGTTATAAAAATGAATCATCGTGAAAGCATTAAATCTATTATACAAGATTTATGGCAAAAGAACTTTTTGACAATAGAGGCTTTCCAGATTATTTAAAACTTTTGTAACACCTTGGTTTCATAACCATATTAAAATCATTAATGTCAAGCAGTATCAAGCAGGTTAGTTCGGGTCCAAAACGGTTCTTCATTCCAGCGGTTTAGCATCAAGTCTCTAGACTGGTGTCTATTTCTCAAAGGAGTTAATGAGTTGAGTTAATGAAATAATTCCGGGCCTTGTAGAATAATATAGTGGTCTGGCGAATCCTTCTTGGTTGTATAATTATTTCATGAACACTACTTCAAACATTGTATTTCCTGAATAGTATGAGGCTTCGTTTCGAATGAGGACAGCATTAAAGAAGTATTTGGCCGGCCAGTCGTAAGAAGAATTAATTGTTTGTAAAGGTGTCGATGAAAAAGTTAAGTGGTTTGATACTTAAAGCTAAGTCTGATACGACCAAGATTTTGTGTACTGTTTCTTTCTTGTCTTCAAGGACAAGTTTTTTCGGAAATTTAATTTCAAAAGTCCAAATACTCAGGTTTTCTCAAAAGTTAAGTGAAATAAGGAAGAAAGTTGAGAAGCACAATTGATTTTTCGATTTTTCTCTTAATTTCTTTATTTCCTAATTTTTGTTCTCGTTGTAATTATTTTCAGTTTAAAGCAACATTTACCTATTCTGATTTTTTCTCTGCTATGAAAGAGTAAAAGTCGAACGTCTTTTTCCTAAATTAAAACGATAAAGTGTTTAAAGTAAGCAAAGTTAAATTAAACATTATCATAGGGATGTTTTTTAAAGAAATTACTCCAGGACAAAATATTTATTTTCTAACTTAATTGTATATCTCGCTTTGTTTTATTAAAAACTAGGTATTTTCATGTTTTATAATTAATAATAGATTTTTTCCATAAGTATTTTGAATGAATCTTTTATATCATAATAATTGGAATAGTTCAGTTAAAGTACGCTTTTTATCTTAGATGCACCAAAAAAAAGTTTAACGGAAAAAAGTGAAAATTGAAGCACGAACAAATTTTGGTTGCAACTTGCAGCACCTATAACTTTTTGTCCATGCAGCAAACGCATCATAATATCTTATAATTATAATTAGGAAAATCGATAACAAATCGAAATTGCCCGGTTTCGTCTTCGTAGGACGAACAGAACTCGAGCAATTCATAAAAATAGAAAGTAATATGTTTTTCAACATGACGGAGAAGAGGTTAATTCTGCGCATGCGCAAACGCATATTTAACACTGTCATTTGACCACTAATTAATGGTAAAAGAATCTCAGACTACGTATAAAGTTTGAGGTCGTCAATGTAGAATTTTCTAATTACACTGGACCACTTGAGAAGGGGCTAAACATATAAAAAACAACCTTCTGTAAAAACGTTTTTTGTTTAAATTAATGGTGAACCGGTGGATCCCAGTCGCATTATAGAATTCACAAATAACATCGGTATTGTCTGTTCCAAGGTCTGTCCTAAAAAAACCAAATTAGTTCTTTTCAATGAATGAATCCTTAACACCTATAATCCATTATTCAATCCATTACTAAACGATATTATGACATTTCCCTTTTTGCAGGTTAGATTTTCTGGAATCATTTTTGACACGAGGTTTGTGTTCAATTTTACTTCATAAATTTACGCGGCCAAATAAGGAAAGCTCTAAACCTTTGAAAATTCTGGAATACGGATTTTGAGTTTCAAACTTCTCATTCCACAAATGTTTGAAAAGAATAGTAAAAATCCGTGATGAAGCAATACGAATTAGTCTCTAATTACAGAGGCAGCACCTGTATCAACATTATTTCGAGAAGATTCTGTAAACCTCCTGTAAAAAAAGTTTTTTCCTAGAAAAACATGCTACATTAGAACCTTTTCAGTCTTTTAGATCCACTTCAATAGATGTCACAAATACTATCAGAACGCGTTAGATTCACTAAAAGTAGTATGAAAAATCAATTAATCCTTTTGAATGCTTTCGGAAGTGTTAAAGACTTCAAGAATCGTATTCGAAGATCAGAAACGCATCTTTTAATCTACACATCTTTATTCTTTAATATTTATTTGAACTCATGATTTTTTATGACACGTTAGAATTTTTGATAACATCTTGTATGGTTATCATATTAATAAGATTTTTGAATGATGCTTTATTTATGTTTGAACAATTATATGCTCTTATATTAAATTCTAAAATTAAAAATTAATTGCTCAAATAATTAATAGCAAACGGATTATTAACATCGTATTTATTGAAATAGTCGTATTTATGTATGTACGTGTGTGCGTGTATGGTCGTTAACGTGTCTGTTTATTTATGTCGATATCGATGTTACTTCAATCTGATTACTTGTGTCTTGGAATATATTTGATTTTAACTCATGTTTATTGACAATTTATTCGCGCTTAACCTGCCTAATTCTGTTTTTAGATTCTTGTGAATTTCGACTGGAAATAATTATTTATGCTATCATAATTAGGTATAAATTTCTAGAATTTATCAAAATTTTAATTTTTAGACATTTATGCATTTAAATTTAGAATATGACATTGTTTAAAGGATACTATAAAGAATTTGCAAGAAAGGTATCTTTACTTTTTGAGATACACGTGAAACTTTTTAAGATTTTATTATTATTTATTTTATAATTTCAAATATTATTATTTAACATGAAAATATGGTGCGAAAAATCATCGGCGCGAACTCGGTTTGACAGAGGACGGAGGGAGTTTTAGGATATCGCGAAAACCTCTTTGATGCTTGCGGAAGCCTAATTATTTCCGAATTCGCAATTTTCGAGGGAAAACGAAGACTATAAAGCTCTCTCCAACCTATCGCAGAATTGAAACCTTTCAAAAAATCGCTTTTTGGCAATTTTAGAAAAAATATAAAGAAGGAAACTCATTTGTTAAGAACTCTGTAAAGGATACGCAATAATTTTCTAAACTTCTACATTTGGTTAAAAATAATAAAAATTAGCAGAAAATACTGTTTTTTAGTGCTGTTTATACATTAATTCCAGAATTATGTTTGTCCGCATGCATTATTATACCTCTAAATGCATGTGTGCGAGCATGGTTTTATATAAATTTATACAGCACTTAAAATCAAATTTCTCCCACTTTGTGAAACCATTACAATTTCGAGTATCGAGAATTTCAATCAATGAAATATATTATGAACATCAAGTTTTTATTTTTCCTTCTTTATATTGTAAACCATTTCTGTCCGTGTTCTAATTTAAATGGTAATAAAATGTTATCTCCTTTAGCAAATAGTAATCTTTCCATTGCACAATAACCTGAATAATTAAATACAAATATTTGAACATGGTGTGTAAATTAAAAATTTGTATAAACATGTACTAAAACGTTTTGCAGACTATTCATCCGTTAGCTTCTCATTACTTTTCTTCATAAGTTTATTTCATTTAAAAAGAATGAGGATCATGAGCAAAATTCAAACTCTCATCATACTAGCTTTCCCCAATCCTATTGGTAAATATAATATATACAATTGTAAGTGTACTATTTGGAGGATATTTTCATAAGAATCTTTAGAAAAATTATATAAGGTACAAAAAATTTTAGTAACATTTCTTTGTGATAGAAACACTATTTTTAAATTCAATTGATTGAATAATTAACACAACAATCGATCTCCTACTTATGGTTTCCTTTACAGAATTAATTCGATCACATAAAGAGGACGCAGTACATCCTCTTCCCATTATACTCAATCTTACAAATTTCGGAGGTATCGTACCTCCACGTCCTGATGGAAGAGCCGGCGCTTGGGATGCAGGAACACATGTTCAAAATGGTCGACTTTACATCATTGGAGTAATCGTAGGGGAAGATTTGCGTGCAATCGCAACTCCCAGAGCGTTTCATTATAATAACCATGGAAGGGTTAAAGTACGCGTAGATGGTGATGTTGCCAACATGGCTCTGCCAATATCTAGATCAGATCCACTGAATGAACTATTCTACGAACCATTTGGGCCAGAAAATGTTCGTCGAGTCCTGGTACTCAATTAAATGAATTCAAGTGTATACAAGGTATGCATATTTTCTGGTTACACTTTGTGGCGAAAAAGTATATTCGATCAAAGGAAAAACAAATCATGGCCTATTGTGATTAATATTTCTAAGAATCAGTACAAAAAATCTCAACATATATCATGCATTTACATTTTTATCATGTTTAATTCCAGAATATATTTTGAACATATTCCCTGATACATTTTGGAGAATACAAAGAATTACAGTAAAAAAAAACGTCCACAAAAAGATTTTTTTACTTTTTTAAACCCACCTAAAAACCTTTGATTACTTGTGAAGAAAGTTATAATGATATCATTAGTTTTCTTTTTGTTTCTCACTATTACTGAGAATTTTTGTCAGCATTCCATTTTCAACACAGATGTTTAATAAAGTTTAAAATAATTCTTATTACAGACTAAATTGTATAATGTCTTCTAACAGTAAGTAATATTTCCATTGCGTAATAAGTAATTTTGTTCACTCTATATTCGAAAGAATAATGTCATAAATCTAAAGACAATTAAAACTTAAGTATTTGAGAAACAGTTTAAAGAAATACTGTATAGGTTTGATTTATTTAAACAAATATCTATTATTTTCATAGCATATTACAACAGAAGTAGGGTGAGGTACGTCTTTACCGCGGGGAGGTCAATGTTTTTAGAACAAGTAGTAAAACCATGGCAGCAAGCCATGGCTTTGCCACTGTGTAAAAAACTATGGCTGAAGGCCATGGTTTTTCGGCGTTCTTTGAATATTAAATTCCCCGAGTAAAGACGCTTTTAATGTTGCGATTGATGTAAGATATTATATTCAAAACCACCATATGTTATGAGCCTATAGAACCGCCGAAAAGTGCGAAAACTTCCTATAAAGTGCACTTGTTTTATAATGATGATAATCAATGACAAAAAATTCTTCTTTTTTATTTTCGCCATCTGTCAAATTCCTTGAAACTACCCCCTGTGCGGTAAACATCATGGTGGGACCAGCGAAACGTTTCGCTAGCTCCATCATGTTGTTTTTTGCACAGAGGGTAGTTTTTAGGTTTTAAACTTAGTTGCCAAAATTTCAGAAAATCTAAACAAAAATAATGCACCCATATAAAGTAGATTTTCGACAATGTCGGGACCAACGGTACGTTTCACTGGATCCGCCATGGTGATTTCCTTACAGTGGGTAGTTTTTAAGAGTCGAAGTTGGTTGCACAAATCTGAACAAATTTAGACAAAAATAATGCACCCATATAAAGATGAATTTTGATAATGTCGGGACCAACGGTACGTTTCACTGGATCCGCCATGGTGATTTCCTTACAGTGGGTAGTTTTTAAGAGTCGAAATTGGTTGCACAAATCTGAACAAATTTAGACAAAAATAATGCACCCATATAAAGATGATTTTTGATAATGTCGGGACCAGCGGTGCGTTTCGCTGGCCCAGCCATGGTGTTTTCCGCACAGGGGGTGTTTTTAGGGGTTAAAATTGAATGCACAAATTTGAAGAAATTTAAATTAAAATAATGCACCCATATAAAGTAGATTTTGAAAAATGTCGGGAGAAGCGAAACGTTTCGCTGGCCCGCAAGTGTTTTTCTAAGAAATCAGGTACTTCCGGTGATGCAAAAATTCTAATTTTGGTTGTACAAATTGAACAAATTCTGCACTGAATATTTGGCCAAAAAAAGTAAAATTTGCATGGGTGGTGGGGCCAGCAAAATGATCCTGGAAGTAAGGGGCGAGGGTCCACGAACCATTCCACAAGATTTGGAATTATAGAAGACGCTGGGGTTCTATTGACTATTTAAAAAATTTTAGCTCTGTAGCCAGCCGTCACTAGGCAGTTCTGTTCGCAATCATATATAGAGGTTTTGAGTCTCTAAGCCGCCTTTACACAGCCTGTCCAGTGATGGAAGGATTGTAAAATCTTTACCTCCGATTCTGTTCCCCAAGTTACAGGGTTTTATGCCTGTAGTTGCTCTGGAAAATTGGAGAGAAAGATGGCAGAATATAATTCTTCTCAACAGTGTGGACTTTAGCCTCGAAATAAATCTAAAATATTTTTAACTAGAAAAGAGTCTTTTGCCCTTACAATTTTATTGGCTTGGAGGCACTCAAAGAAAGTCAAAATGTCATAATCTGGCTCGCACAAGATCGCTTTTAGCTTTAATTTTCTTTTATCGACAGCGCAAAAGGATGTTATCACACTGGGCTCTCTTGGAGAAAACTTAACTGAGTAACATTCAAAATTCCTTTTTATTTACCACGGGTTTGGAAATCTTCTCTTTGTTGAGTGTTCGGGCAAGGATAAGAGAGTTTCAGTCTTAGCCTTCTCCTACTGGTCCTACTCTGCGGTCTCTGATTTTCAGTTACAAGATCCAGACTGCCGTTTTTCGACTGTGTTACGCTTTTTATTTCCTTGCTCCAGTTCTGCTATCTCGATCTTACGTAACGTCTTCGAGGTGGGAGTTACCGGAGTTTGCGCTTTAGAGTTTCTCCTGTGGGGTGCTGCTTTTCAGAAAGTTCACACAGGAGATACTACTTTTGCCTACTTTCAGGTAGCCATTGTAACTAGACGGTTACAGCTGACCCCTAAAATTAAGGCTGAGAAATAGCATAAAAAATATTTGAGACACACAAACAACATCCAGTAGATGTTAAGAGCGAACACCTTACAGTCTAACATGTCAAAGGCAGAACGAAAACATAATAATAATGATAGTATAAACGATGAAGAATCTTACGCTATCTGTAGCACGGTCCTATTCTATTGAGACGTCTTCAATTTTCTTCACAATATAATAAGCATCCAGGATTAGTCTCTTATTTTCTTCCCAATTGTTCTTTTATGGATTGCGAGCTATATTATTTTCGACGATGATCCAGTCGACTGTGATAGACCATTCCTGGGCGTGTCCTGGTCCCATTAATATTAATCCAGCTTCTCTCTCTTTCTCTCTGTCTCTCTCTTTGGAGTTTCCTTTTCACGGCATCTCGGTTCTTCTGCAGACACGACTTCCGGGCCAGTCTTTGGTTTTTTTGTAAAAATATTTCTTACACCAAAGCGTTGTGCCTGCTTCTCTCGACCGAATAGACTTCCCCTTTTCTCTGGGAATTGCCCTTTGCCTCAGTGACATCCATCCACATGCGCTACATTTCGCGGAGATTTACTGATTATACAATTTGTAGGTCTGGCTTCTTCGTTATTGCAACTTCCTCGAAGACCAAGCTCATGGAGCGAATTTCGTGTAAGACCTCCTCAGCGATTTCTTTTTCTCTAGAAATTTGCTTATTAGCGTTCCTCTGAAGGTCAGACAACTCAGCGGCGCCACTAACGAAAAACAAAACGTCATATAATGCATAATCTTTTTCTATTTTTTACAGCAAAAATTTTTTTGCTGTAGTAGTTTCCGAGAAAACAGGACGGCCCTAGCTTGTCGATAACTCAGCGGCGCCCTCTACAAAAATCATTAAAGAATCAACAAATTACAAAAAATGACTAGGTTACATTTTTTGCTTCACAATTAGCTATAAATCGCTTTTGTAAAATCAACACTTATTTTAAAAAACAACCCCCTGTGCTGCACAAATTACTTACTTATAAAATAGTAACATGGTACTTTTAAGCGTAATTATTTCTCACACCTATTTGTTGCAAAAATAAGCGTATCAAAATGTAGGGTTTTTTTCTAAACTTAAATGCAACAACAACCAATTTCCAAAAAACTCCCCTACTGAAAATAAATCTACCCCTATTAATTTTTTACAATTTCATATCCACGAGGTAGAGAGGGGTTGATTTTAGACGTTAAGGGTTGGAGCACAAGATTTGGAGTGGGTGTTTTCGAGAAGCCTAAAAATCAGCGACTCCATTGACAACGGAAAATTGGTAAAAAGATTAAATTTTAACAATTTTATATATATGTGGTAGAAAGGGGTTGATTTTAGATGTCAAGGGTTAGAGCCAAATGTCGGAAGGAGTATTATCGAGGAGCCCAAAAATCAGAGACTCCATTGACACTTGAAAATATTTTAAAAAGATTATTTTTGGGCAAAGTTATATGCGCGTGATAGAGAGGGGTTGATTTGAGATGTTAAGGGTTGGATCCCAAAAATTAAAACGGGTGTTTTCGAGAAGTCCAAAATTCAGAGGCTCCATTGACACTAGAAAATGTTTAAAAAAATTATTATTTGACAAAGTTACATCTACGAGGTAGAGAGGGGTTGATTTTAGACGCTAAGGGTTGAAGCCAAAAATGAAAAAGGGCATTTTACAGTAGCCCAAAAATCAGAGACTCCATTGATACTGAAAAATTCATCAAGAGATTAAGTTTTTACAATTTCATATCTACGTGGCAGAGAGGGGTTGATTCTAGACGCTAAGGGTTGGGGCTCAAAAATCGGAATAAGTATTTTCAAAGAGCACAAAAATCAAAGACTCTATTGGCACAAAATACTGGAGCTGCCAGCCGTAACATCACGTATACATCACTTTATCGTAAAATGCTCACTTTGTTCAAATATTATCAATTACAAAAATTAATTAATTAATTAAATCATGATAAAAATTCAATGAATTATATTTTATCAGAGTCATCTGAAAAGCTGTTTGCCTCATTATCATTCGAAAAACAGTAAATAAATGTAGCGAAATGAGCTAAATTGAAAGAGATTTCAATTTTTTATTTCTTATTCGCTTTGTGGTATCAAAAAGTATTCAGAAAAATATTATCGCCGCTGTGTACAAAAAAGGATTCAATTCGCCATATAATTTTTACTGCTGTGAAGTAAAAAGAGAACATCAATCTTGTTGCCTTTCTCCATTTCCCTTTCTTGTCTATGATGCAACTTTTTATAAGAATCGCAAAGATGATAGTTTTTTTGCCTATACTCGGGCTGTCCATGTAACTCGGAGATTAAAATATTAACTTCACTTTTATCTCTTGCAATTCGTTTCGTTTCCGCTGCGTTCATTTTAATCGCTTTCAATTTACTTTCCGAATTTATTCTTCATTGAAATATTTTTAAATACGAGATACGAAACCAATAGAAATGTTTCTACCATATTTAATTCGAACATTCATTTCGTGTAGTTTTCTTAATTCACATGGAAATCCACGAGTAAATCCACGTGAACATTTTCTTCTGGGTACTGATTTTGAGTATTCTCATTCATAGAGACATAATTTTCTGATCCTCCTCATTCTGTCAGCTTTTAGCTTGTACATTAATTTCAATTGAAAAAACCTCACATTGTCCATTGAACTGGCCGAGAAGTTTTAAGACATAGCCTCTATAAGAATTCCAAAGATCTCTGGTGAAAATTTTGTACTCGTTCGAAAAAAAAATGATTCTGTTTGAGTACATATCATTCCGAGCAATCAAATCCGATTTTTTCCATGTTAATGCGCAATCTATTTTCGCATCATTCTGAATTTAGTGCGCTTGACTACACTAAGAATTTCATAAATCAGAATCCACCCACGGAGTTCCAAGGTTTCCGCCGTTTTCCTGTGTTTACTTCTTCGAGGACTTCAGCGAGTCTCTTAACCTGAAGTCTGGTATGATCAAGCACTAGCTTATTCTGAACTCCTTCTTTTCGAGGATTAATGAGTGTAATCACTGTAATAGAGAAGTGGATACTGATCAATAATCACGGGAATCACAAAAACTTCAGGCTGACTTTGAGGCCGCACACATATCACGAATAGAAATATAGCTGGACGTCCTGATAGATGAATATGTCCATATGAACTTTTCATTTTTAAAAGCTGAGTTTGTAGTGGCTCCTAAAGCCAGCAAGGCTAAAACGTCTTCCGAATATCTGGACAGAAACATTTGACTTTTCATTACTTAACCTACCGGTAAAGGATTATGCCCTATATTTATCAACTTCTGTTTGGAAAAATTATTTAAAAGGTTAGCTCAGCGCCGGCTGGAGTTTCTGACTTAAAGAGGAATTGGATGTTGATTGTATAATCTGTGTATCAACCGAGTTGATTCAGGGCTTGATCATTGGGAAAATTACCTTAGCCCATACAATAGAACATCATAGGACTGTCACTTGTAGGGCGTGAAGGCTTCTTAGTTATCTGACCATCTGATAATTCTAGTTAAAATTCGGGGTATTAAAGTGGCCCAGGACCTTCTTAGAAGATCGATTGTGATACTTTCGCTGTGGCTCAATATTCTGGGTATATCAGTTTCGTTTTCGGTGCGTCAAGTGTGAAAATTATGGGCATAAAATTCCATTTAATATATTATTTATTTTCCTTTTCACGCAAACCTTGATCAACTTGTTTATAGGTAGACACCAACCATTCTAGTTTGTCAGTAAATGACAGGTCACTGTTTTAGCTACATAGTGTTGTCCAGTTTATATATGAAAGTACATTCTTGAAAATGAACTTTGGGAATAATAAACATCAAGTTCGTTACTACAATTATTAATTATCGTTTGTGGTAACAAATTTGATGTAAGCAGGAAATTCCAAATATTTTTATTTTGAATAATCTCGACACTACTCACGTAATTTTTGGGGACTACTTTGTATTTGATAATTATTGAGGAATATCATTTGACAAATTTATAAAGATTTAAATAAATTGAAAATAATTCAAAAACATTTCAAAAATGAAAAAAATGGCACTATTTAGTATTACGGAATTTTTCGGAAAGCTAACTGGTGAAGTATAGCTCGAAGGCTAGTATCACATCATTTTTGATAATTTTAGCCTACAACGGAGTAGGAAAGAGGTTAAGAAAATGGCCATAAGGGAAGACAATTTGACGAAAATTCATGGTATTAATTAAATGTGGAGTGTATTTAAAACAATTTGAGCAAGTTGAAAAAATTGCCTAACTTATAAAGAATTTAGGGTGAAACCTAATAGAATTTAAATAACATGAAAAGAAAAATTGGAATACAAAATATTCTGCAATGATTAAAAAAATATTCCAGATTCTAGTAGGTTCCCGTATTTATTTTTAAAAAGAATGATTATCATAATAAATTAACGCATGCGGCGAATCTTGTATTTTAAGCTTGGCAGAAAGTTTCTTTTTGCAGCTAAAAATTTTTATGTTTACTCAGCATACAAGTAATATTTATTCGTGTCCTTGGTCCATATTTGAAGAGAAGGATTTGTTCTGGGTTTTATTAAATGAAAAAAAGCGTGGGTTATCTGAATTTGCTTTTGTTTTTCAAAAAACACATTTATATATTATTAACACTAAATTAATAAAATCTTACCGTTGCAGTTGAACATTATTTGTAAAATTCTATTAAGCGTTACGCGCCTAATTGGTGTGAAAAAACTTCAGACAAGATTTATTTAAGATGATTAAAGATAAATCTGTTTTTGGGTCGAAGTTTTAAATACACATTTTTTAATTCCTCATTATTTTTTTTATTACATATATTTTATTTTAAAGTAAAATAAAATATTATCATGTTTTTCAGCAAATAGTGAAATTTCCATTCCGTAGTAACCAAGACATTTTGGTCCCTGTAAATTTGATACAATAATGTCATAAATATTAATTAATAACATACCCATATTTTGCAATGACGAATGAGATAGCGACTTTTATAATATTTACTGAAACGTTTGGAAGACAATTTATTTATTAAATTCCTTTTGAAATTTTTCAAAAGTATCCGCTATTTTAAGAAAATGAGAACCGTGGCTGGTATTCTGAGCTTTATCATACTGGTTATCCCTAATCCTATTATTAATTTTGTTGAAGAAGTGAGAAGCAGGAAAATAATGATTATAAATATAGAAACTAATCTAAAAAGATCTGAAATTTCTGGGAAATTAAAAGGTTTTAAGTTTAACTTCCAAAACTAAGAATAAATGTATTTTAAAAACATGATTATAAATGATATTAACATTTGCGATAAGAAAATATATAATCTATTGATTAAAAATATTAATTTTAAAAATCCATTAATTGCCTACTCATACTTTCTTTTTGCAGAACTGACATAATTTCAGGTTCTAGTTTAATACACAATTTTTGACGTTAATTTTAATAACTATTAAGAAATAATTATTCGTGATCCAATTGCGAAAAATAGACGATTGTGAACTTTGCAGCATAAGCCGGAAGGTCGAAGCACGAGCCGGTGGTTAGCACACCAGCAAAGGGAGTTCGAAAACATAGACGAGAGCTTCGAGCCGCAGGCGAATGATGGAATCACACGACTTTAAAAATCGCCTATCTGCACGTGTATCACACGATATTTTTTTTAAGAACGTCCAAAAAAGTTGTATTAGGAGGACTTAAGCTAAAAAACCCCACCGTCTATTCCTCTAAGATGGAAAAACTATAAAAATATAGGTCCACATAACTTAATAAAATTATAAATAAGTTTTCATATATAGGGTATTTGAAATCTTAGTTACTAAATATACAGGACAAAAAATTCAAATTGGTACCTAAATTAATCTCATTTTCTTATGCACCAAAAATAATTCCAAAATCAAGAGTACTTTAGCTGATATGTAAGCTTTTTGTGGTATCTGATCATGCAGTGTACTTGAAAAGTTAAAAAATTGACGAAATCTGATATTACAAAATATGGCCTGTGAAGTGTAGTTTTCACTTGCGTGCGATTAGAAACAATTTTTAGGTTACCTTGCTATTGTCATCCGCACCTAAAGGGGACCAAATTTGTCTAATCTCTTTGGCTTTAGGCTTATTCAAGGTAAGGAAAAAAGTAATATACAGCAGACTTTCGTAGTATGTGCTACATAATCAACTCTCCTTCTCTGCTCAATTCGATTTGATGAACAAAAGTTCCTGCGCTGATAATCACAATAATTCGACGAACGAAATTTTTCCAGGCTATATAATGGCCGGATTGTTGCAAGCCTATTCCTTGATCTGAAAAGGTGCTTCTCCTGATGTCATTTCCCATATTCTTGTCAAATATATTGAAGAAATAAGTCTTTTTTACAAAAGGGGTATATACAATTCAATCTTCTACAAAAAACGTCTACTTCCAAAATCAATGGGGAGCTGGTAGGTCCCAGGTATAGGACAGTAGACCTCTCTCTGGTTTGCTTCCTAACTTCGATCAACTGTTCTATTTACCGTAGAATAATGTGCATTTAATCTTTTCAAAAACGTCTTGTGAGTTTTGTACACTTCCTAGAACACATCGGTCTCGAGGTCGGTCCTAAAAAAACGAATTGGTTTCTATCCGTAAATAGAACCTCGAAACTTTTAATCGATTATTCAGTATATTACTAAAAAATTCGAAATTCAATAGGAATTCTTAAACAAATATTTTTTATTTTCGCCGAAAATCATCGATTTCGGAATCATCCACTTCTTGTGCTCTGGTTCCCTTAGACGTCGATTTCCCTACTCGAATATGCAAGATCTCAATCTTGATGCTATTTTCACAATCGAAGCGAAAGTGATAATTTACACACTAGATTCTATTATAAAACATTGCTTTTCAAAATAAGTCATTTTTACTGTGATCTGACAAAAATTTATAACAATTTGCAGGATTTATTCATAAAACAATATTGCAGAATCTTCAAATATTCCACGCAACTGTTACATTAAAATTATTGTGGAATTTTTGAAATTAATCATTTAAATTTTTGCATACGATTCGTTTCGTTACCGCTGCATTAATTTTAATCGTTTTAATTTTACTTGCCTACGTAATTCTTCATCAA
This sequence comes from Belonocnema kinseyi, assembly GCF_010883055.1. NCBI lineage: Eukaryota > Metazoa > Arthropoda > Insecta > Hymenoptera > Cynipidae > Belonocnema > Belonocnema kinseyi. The sequence goes on along the minus strand of NC_046661.1, from coordinate 143,494,895 downwards.
AATGATATTTGGAAAAACGGGATAGGAAACCAATGGGAACTTTTCTATCATATTTAATTCAAACCTTCTTATCGGGAAGTTGTCTTGAGTCACGTGGAAATTTACGAGAATTCTACACGAATTGCTTAACACCCACATTTCATGATGAATTCCACGTATAACGAAACGTTAAATTTCTTAATCTACGCGGACTCCTACGTAGGTTTTCATGTCGAATCCCACATCAAATTTTTCTTGTATGGACTACTGTTCAGTTTCTTCATTTACACATACAGAATATTTTGATCCTCCTCTCTTTTTGTAATCTTCTCAAAATCGAGATTCAACCTGGCACAAAATAGTTGAGAAGATGGCTCATTTTGTGAAAATTCCAAAATGCTGAACTTATTGCGCTTTTAATTTAAAATTATGTTAAATTTGGGTAAAAGTTGGCCTCCAAATTTTACCCAAACTAAATGGCTTATTTATAGCAAGTGAAAGACAAGGAATTATTGTCAAATGATTTAATTTATTTACTCTAGATTTTTGTCAAATCTCAAAATTTCTTTACAATGGTAGAATTACTTTTAAATCTGTTTAAACTAAAAAAGATTTGTTTAAAGTAATATCTAGGGAAGCAGCCACTAGCAAAATGGTATTCGTTACGATGGTCTCGCTAATTACAGGTTTTAAAAAATGCATTCAAGCGACTCTATCAAGGCTTCTAAAATTTCATAAATGTACTAAATTAATGCAAATTCAGAGTAAAGGTTTGCCTAGCGAAAAATAAAATAAGGCCACAATTCGATATAAGAATGATTAACCATTTTTTATTGGAGCTTCATGAAAAAAATCAAACAGATTACAATGCGCGTCATATTATGCTACCGAAATTAAATCTAACAAAGAAAACAAATGAATATAAAACGTGAAATCAAAAAGTCAAACCAAAGTTTGCAATTTTGCCATTTTAAAAGCAATTGATCGACTTTAGCGCACAGAGAGCACTTAGAAATAAAAATGGCTAATAACATTAGCGGTACTTCACTTTTGGATCGATTTAACATAATTAAACTCAGAAACCTCGCTGAAGTGACTGCTGGAACCAAGAAGGACATCCCTTCACTTTATTTACAAATTCTGCGTTTATAAAATCCATAGTTATTACGTTTGAACAATATTTATTCAAAACTTTGCCACACAAAGGGATGAGACAATCATGCCAAAATGGGCGAGAAGGAGTAACCCGACCACCCCCACCATACCAAGTACTTTCAACATACACGGTCACCTAAATTTGGACAAGGATTCCGAGATTGAAGATCGTCGGGCCGAACCGTCTGATGGGTTGACTTTTTGTGTACTTGTGCGTGACGGGACCATGGTTTGTTAGATCATGACACCGCGCTGATCCTTCCCGCAGGTTTTCTCGTGAGAGACCAAATTAATTGCAGATCAATGCCCGACATTTTTGGCATGAGTCCCTTTTACAAAACTTCCTCTCAGTACGTTGAACGGCATCAAAAGGGAACTCTGAGAACATGGCCTATTGTCGATATTGAGATGTTGATTGCACAAATGGGGCTGTCGGAGGTTTACTTTAAGGGCCGGCCTTTGAACCTATTTACCAAAAAGAGGCTGACCTATATTGGGTGCGCTTCTCTCTCTCTCTCTCTCTCTCTATGTCTGCCTCTATAAGAAAGGTGGACTATACTTTGGTGCGTTGGCACAGGACAGTGTCGACTGTGAGACTCCCTCCTGTCACTCTTTCTTGTCTTAAGCGACTCGTGGCAACATGGGGGTGTTTCTCTGATTGGCTCTGGCCAGTTAAGTTACCATGTTGACTAGTTTTATAGACGTGGCACCAAGATGGCTACATCTCCTAGTACCTCTTTGCTTTTGGTCAAACCTGATGTGATCGGATATGGAGCACTTGCGATTTTAAGTGTTGACACTGGACTCTCTCGTCCGTGCTGATGTGAGTACAAGAAAAATACGACAACGGAAATAATAAGTTGATAGGCAATTGAATCCCTTTTTACCCTTGTGAAGACGAAACATGTTCACAATCATTCCGAACCCAGTAAGAATCCATAAAGAATAGGGGCTAATCTTTAATTTCAACCTGACTCAATTAACACGATTCGGAACTTTTGCCGGAAATTCATTCTGAATAATTCAGAAATCGCCAAAAAAAAATCATTCTGGATCAATCAGTATCATTTCGAAACTCTAAGAGAAAAAAAATTCCACAAAAAATAGTGCTGCACATAAAGTATTATTGTACTTAAATTGAAGGCAGATTTTCTCAAATCTTCACACGGTAGTTCTTTCGGTGTTACTGTCCAGGTTAGAAAAATACATTAGATTGTATACATAATCTGATGAATCAGAGAAGTGGAGGTTTTAATTGGGCATAGGATATTTTCTGTTAACAGTTAGAAACGTAATGAATGACAATTATCAATTGAATTATTTTTTAAGTGATTTATTTTTGAGAGAAAACTATTTAATGACTCTAGTGATGATTTACATCTTTATACATTTATTTATGTACGCCTGATATACTTGAGGTAGCTTCGCTTTTATTAAAGATGAGTCGTGATTTTCAAAAGAAAGACGAATTTTCAATAATGTTGTTAAATTTCCAACGAAAAAGTTAGTTTTCAACCTGAAAACATGGATGAAAGAAACTGAAATCTTCAAAAAACTTTTTTACAAAAAGAGATAAATTTTAAAGCCGAAAATAGATGAATTTTCAACAAAAAATAAAAGGTTTTTAATCAATCTCTCTAGCAATCTCCCCAAGTTAAAAGCCTTACAGAGTCGTCATGCCACATTCCCCTCTCGGCCCAATTGGTATCCAAGGTCTTTTGTTTCAGGCGTCATTCACTCTACTCACACTCTTTTTATTAACTAATTCTCACCATACTTCTCTGTTCTGAAATGCTTCTCTAAGTACCTTCACGGCTGTGGATTTTTTCATGCAAACTCTCGTCTTTCTGTGGCTCCCTATGTTTTTTCTGATTTGGGTAACATTCACACATTCTAACCCTCGTATTTACTTCACCTTGTTACATTTAATAATACAAATCGTAACCGATCTTTTTGACATATATCGCGTTAATTTGACTCTTATCCTTTTCTTCATAGGTTAATGTCTCGCTACCGTATAGTAAAGTCATAGTAAGTCATAGTCATAGTAATCCATTGATTTATATCAGTGTACCAAGATCACAATTTCCAGAATAAATTTAAGAAGTCATATAAAAATTGTAATTCAGTTTATTACAAGCTACACAAACTGTTAACCGAAACGCCGTATTTGGATTCCAAAATGATTTACGATAGGAACTAGAAAACAGGAAAATCACGAAATAAAATAACTCAAACTTTAATATTAAATAGAATTTCAAAACTATAGATTATTTATACTGCTTAGGCACAGATTTTACTATTAGGATTGAATTCAACGTTCGTTTGCTCATAGGCGCTCTATCATCCGTAAGGATATGATCAGAAACGGAAAACCCTCTCTTCACATCGGCATTTCCATGAGACAGAGTAAGTAAGGCAACAACTTTACTCACAGTCGAGTACTTCGTTTATCGCATAGTATTTTTCAAATCAAATATAGAAGCGCTATAATCGTCGATTCTCTCGCCTATAATATAAAATTTTTTTTTCCTTGGAAAAGTTTTACAATGGCACTAGAGCTGGCAGATTTTACCCGCTTATCAGGATGAAGGTACTGTAAGTTTTGAAGAATTGTAGTAGATTTCAAGAATGATTTGTTTAAAATGTACTTGCACATGGCTATGTAATGCGGCTGAGCATCGTTAAAGAAAAGATTCTTTTTTAATTCCATTATCGTTGACAATTCATCCAAGCACTCTTGCGGTAGAACAACATTTTTTGGTTTCAGAACATACCTAATTTCGAATAATTTGTCATAAGAAAGATCTTCTTTCTGACAAGACCTTTGAATCAAGATTGTCACCTAATTTCTCAGCTGTGAAAGAAGCCAATGAATCAAAGGCTCCTCTCTTTGAAACATCTTTGTAACATTTGTCAGTACTTGGGAGCTTGAAACAACGAACATCATTACAGCTTTCGTCGTTAGTTTCTTTAACAGCTTCACAATCCGCAGATAGCACTCTTTCACATGCAAGTTCTGACCCTGCTTGTTTAGAAGAAATTTGCGAAAATTTTCAAGCGTGGGTTCCTAAAGAATGAGACTTCTTTCAGCAGCCCCTTGAATCGTAAGCCAACGGTGAAGATGCGTGCTCAAGAAAATGTAGTAGCGAAACATCAAATTTCTCTAAAATTCTGCAAAAATCTTCTCATCTAGTAGGCCAGCCATGAAATAATCATGCAACAAATAGAGCAGAAAAGATGCTTCCTCTCCCAGTCTATCCATTCCACTAAGGAACGCATCATGACAAACGTGTAATTTGCAAGTACCAAGGCTAATCAAACATTTCTTCGTGAATTCAATTATTTTACTGTTCATCTTCCTAAAAACTCCTTTATTAACATTTAGTCCGTCGCTACCCAACATCAGAAGATTGAATGTAGATAAATTAGCATGTTCCATAGCTTTTTTTAACTTCCCCGCAATGATGTCGGTTGTAGTAGTGCCAATGAAGAAGGTTTCCAAATGTTGAAAAACAATACCATGCGTCTCTTTGGACCAATATCTCACAGAGATCTGAAGCTCCCTTGTCCCAGCTGCATTTGTCCTTTTATCATATAAAATACTAAAAAGCGTGTCTTCCATGTCTTTATGTTAGACCATCCTAAAAAAAGGAGCCAAACATAGACTGAACAATATTTCTCAAGTCATAACACGAAGCAGCACTGAAATCAGCAGCAACACACTTCGAAGTCCATATTAACTCCGCTCTTGTTGCTTGATCACGAAGGCTGTAGATTTTAATGGTGTTCGGAAATTTTCTCATCACGGAAAAAGAAGAATCATTTGACAGTGTTGATGAACATTTTAACATCAACTGAGTCGTTCCTTGTTGGTCAGTGAATTTTTTTTTGGGCTCACCTGTCGCAGCACGTTGAATAAGAGCCTGTAATCCCTTATTAGTAACTACAATTGTGGAACCACCGCATACAAAGTAGGAAGCTTCATGATCGACGAACCTGACTGCCCAATCTTTTACCATTGGATCTAAGCAATCTTTTTAATAATAAATTTAAATTAGTTTTGTGACATTTACCATTTTTGAGCTATATAAAATTATTAAAAACCTTCTGTCACTCTCACTGAATTTTATCTAAAAATTGATCCATTAAGAAAAAGCATCTCTATCACAAAATTCGATCAATGTACCTACTCAAAAAAAGACAGCGTCAATGAAACAGCGACATGTTTTCCGAGAAAAGAAGCCAGAGATATGACTAGAGGATTTCCAGAGAGACAAAACCTAACTCTTGTTTTTGGAGGATAAAGGATATTGCATTTGGCCAATACATTTTCTAATACAAAATTTTAAACAAAGTATTTTTAACCCATAAGAACTATGGGAACAGCTCGTAAGTCTTTGTTGAAATTCACAAAAATATGTTTTGCTTCTAGTTATTAGAAAGCGAAGTCTATTTGTAAATTCAAATAGTACTAGTATAAATACATATTTATTTGTATTTTACATGCCTGTATGTAACTTCGCATGGTTATTAAGTTTCAAATTTCATTAGAAAAGGGCAACAGAATGCACAAGCGATGAAAAAATTCTTCATGCTACGATTTAAACTAAAAGAATTGAACATCAGAATTCACGCTATAGCGTCGCACAAGCAGCGGCGATTTGTCCTGCAATCGATAACAGCTCAAACGGTCACAGCTAAGTCGATAAAAAGAAGAGTGTACCCACTAGTAATTATGGGATGGAGTCTGAAAGGTTTAAAAATTCTAAAATGACCCTTTCCTGTGAAAAAGTGACTTATACTGACTGTTTCTTAGAGAAAGTGACTAAAATTGTCTTAAGTGACTGAGTGGTAGCCCTGGAAAAATAACTAAAAATACCACTAGTTATCGTATAAACAGGCGGTGTCATAATTGCGATAATCAGGTTATCAAAGTCTTCTACCTGCAATCTCGATAATCCAAAGTAATTAAAGTAATCCAAGCAATAACTTGTAATGCATTTTAATTCAGACAATTCAAGTACTTTTTCTTTTTGTAATTTATAATTACAATTTTAATAAAGGTAATTCGGACAAGGGATTCGAGATGTGACCAATCACTCTTCTGTGACCAGTCTCTAAAACTTATTTTCTAAAGAGGGAGCTGGAAATGGGGTTCGAGATGTAACCAGTCACTCTTCCGTGACCAGTTTCTAACAAGTATTTTTTAAGGAGTAGTTGAAGAAGGGGTTCGATATGTAACCAATCACTCTTCTGTGACCAGTCGCTGACACGTATTTTTCATACAGGGAACTTGAAAAGGGGTTCAAGTTGTGATCAATCAGTCTGCTGTGACCAGTTGCCAATAAGTATCTTCGAATGGCTTACTGGATAAGAAGTTCGAGATGTGACCAATTACTCTTTTTTTAGGAGTTTCTGACACGTATTTTTTGAATGGACTCAAAATTCACAGTAAAAAGAAAGTGTTAATGAAGCACCATTATCAGGGTACCATATATCTGCAACAGAAATTATCCTTGCGATGTCAATGCTGCACCGTAATGTAGGGTACAGACTCCCAATCACTTAGGGTACGAATTGTCCATCACTTGGGGTACGAAGTACCTAATACTTTGGGTAAGACGTGTCCGCTTCTTAAGGTACGAAATGAAAAACGTCATTATCGACGCATAATCTACACGTTCATAACTTCTTAAATACTTCTAAAATACTTTTCAAGATTTGAGAAAGCCATGTCTAAATGCATTGTTTATTATTTTGACAGCTTTGCTAATTGTATGTCATGGTCATTGAAGTTTAGCAGGTGCGTTTTTCGCACTTTGTAAAATTGAAATACTTAATATTATAAATCTTAGCGCATATATAACTGGAAGAAACTAGGCAATTGAAGATTAATTGGCAAAATAAAAGAGACAGACTATGAGTTAGCGGGATAAGCTATCTCTCTCGCGGAGCGATCTGACTGGCTCTTTACCGCTTCCCTCTAAATGAAGGTTAAATAGTTTACATGTATGCGCAAGTAAAGAGCTATTTATGAAGAAAAATTGAAAAGACCAATCATGTTGCTGTGCGAGAGAGATAGCTTATCCCTCAGCTCCAGTCAGTGGTCGCAAAACGCGGATATCTCTGGCACGCGCAGTAGTTATTCCTGTCCATTTTTACGTTATGCAAGGCCATGTGTCAATTTAAAAATACACAAGAATCACTACTGCGAATGCTTGAGATATCCGCATTTGATCCCAATATAACTTTCAATCTTGAATAATTCGTACCTTAATAAGAATGCTTTCTATCCGCGTAATAATAGCATCCTCAGATCTAACTGAATTAAAAAAAAAACATTAAGAAAACGTACAAGTTCAATTTGGTCAAATTTTCTATTACTAGACATTAATCTAGAAAGTTGGAAATATTTGTCAAAACATTACTTTATTATTAAAGTTAAACATCATGATACCATTTTAACATTATTATTATTTATAATAATACGTTTAACTACATTAATTTTTAAAAAATACTTATTTAAATTAGAATTAAAAATACGAGAACTGAATTTACAAAGAATTTGGAAAGAGAGAATCGATAAACTAGATTAGCGGGCATCGGAATCCCACCCCTGGTAATTTCAATCATGCTCATACCTCAAAGTGTAGTTTCACAAAGTGGAATCCGCATACCTTCAACTTTTCTAAAACTATGGCATGCTTGACAACAGCTGCCAAAATTTCCAAACAGTAACATCTAACCTTTTGTACCCCACCATGTGGGTATTTCGTACCCTACATACTCGGTATGTCATACCAGAAGTTCGAGAGATATCAAAATCCCTACCGAGACACAGTGAACACTCTTATAATTTTACCTGCAACAAAATATACCCCCAAGTTTTTACAGTGTTCTAGTGACTGGACTAAAAATATTTTGACAAAACTAGCTTCACATGTCTCTGCCAAAGTTGCCAAAACAGTATTACGTATTAAAAATATAATTACTCTTAATAATCTTTAAAACATTTGCAAATAATTATCTTTCAAATGCGTTTCCTACCGAAAGAGCTAAGTTTTTTTAAATTGTATTATATTTTTTCGCGAGCAAATTTATTTTTATGAATATCATTAACTTTTTTTGTAATTGTAATTTTTGCTCATTGTATTTGAAATTAGTGTTATGAGTGTCGTTTTTCAAACAAAAAATCGTAGTTTTGATCAGAATTAAAAGAACAGAACAGTTATTGAAAGAGATTATATATATATAATATTTCAATAACTAACAAATAAATAAAAGAAGCAGCCGATGATAATCGAAAACACACTACCAGTCATGAAGCCGAAGTGCTGCTACCTGACCTTTCGGACAATTAAAAATTTTTCGGTAAACTTTGTAAGGCCCTTGAAAGAAAAATTAACAACTGGCGGTCTATTCTTTTGAGTGTTTTTTTAGTGTTTCTTGTTCTTGATGGTATGACAGCTTGTGTATATATGTACAAAACAATATTCCTAATGTTTTGATAAAGTAATAAAATTTAGCTAAAGTAGAACAAAAAAATCCTGACAGAAAAGAAAGTTCCTTGATTCTAAAATTTTCCGGACTTGAAGGTTCAAGTTTAGCATTTAGATCTAAGTAAATATTCTATTCCTGTAAAATTTATGGACGAATACCCGTTCTGCTCTGCCTATGAAACAAGAAAAGTAGTAACTATATTGTGGATGAGCCCTACGTCAACCTGGCCGAAATTGGGATGGCCGGGGACTCATCCAAAATGTAGTTACGACTTTTCTTGTTTGGACAGCAGCGCTGTGGACAGGCAGTTTGTCCAGAATTCTGGGCGAATAGACATAACTATGTTTTTCTTTCTTGTCAACAAATGCACAGAAAATGTTGTTCCTACTTTGAAAAAAATCCCTGGTTTGATCCGTACATGAACATCTTCTCATAAATCCGCGATGGACTTCCCATATCTTTTCTTCTGCTTTTTTCATTGCCCTAGAAATAATTTTTTTGAGTATATTTTACTTCTCGCAACCTCCCATAGCAGACCGAGTGAATGGAAAGGATACTCTACAGAGTATCCTCATAGTACTCAGATAGTATCCCTTCCGTATCATGCAACAAAAACTAAGAAAAAAGCCAGATCAACTTCTGAATTTGTAACATTCTGATTCTATGTTATAGGTCTTATAATTATTTTTTATTTTTTACCGTTGCAAAAAAAACTGTTGCGACTACTCCGTGACCTTCTAATGGGAATTTTAACGTAGAATCCAAATTTCGCCCATTTAACAGCTTATCTTGCTGTTTTTTTATTGAGTTTTTGTTGTCTGATACGGAAGGGATGCTATTTGGATACTATGAGGATACTCTGTAGGGTATCCTTTTCGTTCACTCGGTCCGCTAGGGTCAGCACCACGCACTTCGATCGCACTTCTTATAATGATATCCCGGAACGTAGACAAAGCGCCCTCTTCACCTTTTTTTTTATAAGTGCCTCCGAAACTGTCCTTTCTACGCGTTACGTTACTTAAAATAATTTTGTTTGATGATTGCTGTTATTTCTGTTTTAAAGAATAAGGTTTGGAGATTTATTTAAGCCCTTTACCAAGCATCTGGCACATAGGTTTCGTTCGATGTACTTTTACAAAAATCGACAAAAAATTCAGAATCTTCCGTTTTTTAAAACCAAAAGATTTTAGACTATCGAGAATTTCAACCATTGAGCAAGACTACACGGAGAGAAGTTTCAAGAGATTAATTCACAGAATTGCGTGATTTCAGAGCTACAATTTTTACGTGATTCAAAGTCTCGGGCTTTGTGATCTAGCAACCTAGAATTCGAGACCCGAAACCAAGGGGGCGCGGCCTAATGCCCAAAACTTCGAGATGTATTCTTTAAAAGCAATGGTTTCCTCTATAAGCATAATTTTTTTTATTCAAGCTTCTCTATATTCTTCGTCATTTTTTCTCAGTATTTCTCTTGAAATAAAAATAAAGTGCGTTTATTTCTTTTAGCAAATAGTGATATTTTCCACTGCGTAATAACTAAGAAATGTGTTTTCCTGTAAAAATCACATAACAAGATCATAAATCTCAATAATTAAGTAAAAGTATTTACAAAATGACGTATGAGATAGTGAACGAAAGGTTTTATAGTCCTTTTATTCGATATATTGGTCTCAGACTTCTTCACAAATTTCCTCTATTTTAAGAAAATGAGGACCCTGTATGGCCTTCTGAGTTTTATCATAGTGACTTTTCCCAATTATATAGGTAAATATGATATCTATAATTTGAAGTAAACTATTTGCAAAATATCTTCACATGACAATAACAATTATATAAAGCACAACAAATATTTATAATAAACACAATGAATTTCCTACTTTTGCTTTCTCTACAGAAATGATAAAATCACATAAAGACGAAGCAGTTCATCCTATTCCCATTATACTCAATCTTACAAATTTTGGAGGTTACGTGCCTGCACGGCCGGGTGGACGGGCAGGCCTTTGGTATGCAGGAGCACATTTTGAAATGGATCGATACATCTTTGGAGTAATCATATATGAAAATTTGTTTCCAGTCTTGTCAGAATTTTTCCGTGAGTACCACTGCTTTTAGGTTAGGTCTCTTAATTATTTACTTGATTGAAAATGTTCCACTTCAAACCCCGCATCATTTATATTCAATTAGCAAAAAATATAATGCTTTATTATTTAGAATTGAATGTTACTGTCAAAATTATTTTGAATTTGTATAAAGTGACATTACCTGAATTTTAAAAGCGTTCATCAAAATACATGTATATTAAATTTACTATGCAGCCTCTTAATTACTATTGCATAGACTAAATTCAGGGGTTTACCTCACAAATGTAAAGTAAATTTATATTAAAATGACAGAAATTTTTTTCAGTTCATCCTTATAATAACCTTGGAAGAGTTAAAATACGCATAGATGGTGATGTTGCCGACGTGGCAGTACCAATACTGAAAGAGGATCCACTGAATGATCTGTTCTACAAACCGTTTGGGCCAGTCAATGTGACACGTGTCTGGGTACCTATTTAAGTGAATTCAAGAGTATAAATGATATGTACGTTTTTCAAGAATCCTTATTAATAAATCTCTAAACGATATTGTCGATTGGATTGCAACGATTCTCTTGTAACGATATTTGATTGTAACGATTCCGCTCTACAATAGTGTGCCTGTGTCTGCTTCTGCATTTAAAATCAGTGATGCCCATTGAGCAGTGATGGGATTACGCGGATATCTCAGGCATGCGCAGTACGCTGGGCTGCTGCCTATTTCAATAGCTAATGGGTAATTGTAGGGAACTTTTAAATAAGGAATTACATACTTGTTTTTCAGCAGTATTCGAATGAAAATTCATATTTCGTGATTGCAAAATTTGTATTATTAACCAGAATTTAAATAATAACTGCAGTCACAATCTGATAAAAAAATATGCATACAGAGTTAATATTAACTAAAAGAACATAAACATTCGTTTATCTATTAAATTTGTCGTAAGTTCTTATTAAAAGTTTAATCATTTAGTGTGATTCATGAACATTATTCAGTATCAATAATAGATTCCAATGTAATTTTTCCTGTTTATTTCTATTACTAGTTATATCCAAAGATGCTGATTTTTATTTTTCGTAATTAGAGTTTTTGAACACTGGCAAGGTTTTTCTATAGTTTTCCTTGTCCCAAGAAAAGAATGTTTGTGTTCTTTTAAATGATATTAATTCTGTACACATAATTTTCTATTAGATAGTTACTGCAGACACAATCTTCAATACATTTTTCATTTCAGATCATATTTTATAACAATTATGTGTTATTCTTTACACTCTAATTAATAACTAAAATTTTCCAATCGCGAAATATTTATTTTTATTTGAATCCTGCTGGAAAATAATGAAGTATGTAATTCCTTACTTAAAAGTTCCCATTAAATTCTTATTGGCTATTGAAATACGCATTTTGGATTTTGGATTAGAGTACTGTTTATTGACTATAGTGCGCGCTTTTATTTGGAGGACGTGAACTAGGGCCAAAGAGCGCCATCATGTTCGATCATGCGCAAGTATTTTTGGATCACTGTTGGGAATAATAATCGAATCGAAATTCGGAGTCGATTTTTTAAGAAACAAAGTGAGTGCTTTTCAAATTTTCTGGAGATGTTAAAACTCGATAGATCAAGGTAATCGAAAATTGTGATCTTTATGATCTGAAAGATGAAGATCTAAGTGAAAATGGTTGTGCATTTTATGAAAACTAAAAAGGAATTTAAAAAAATTAAATCCTTACTAAAGAAGATAAATTTTCAACCAACAAGACTAATTTCCTATCAGAAAATACAACTTTTTAAACAAATAATAAATTTATTAACAAAAAAATATAAATTTCAATAAACACTCAATTTTTTCAAAAATAACTTAATAGAATTTTCACAAATAAATTATTTTTAATCAATTAAAAAGAAATTTTCAACGAAATAATTTAATCCTGAATGAAAAAGTTGCATTTTCTACAAAAAAAATTATTTTACTACCACAATAGAAAACACATGATCAAGCTTTAATTAAAAATATAAATTTTCAATTAAAAATGGCATAGTTAAATGTTGAGTTAAAAAAAATTGATTGAAAAAATTTACTAAAAAAATTGATTTAAAAAAAAAATCAGGCAGGTTCTGCACTTCAAGTCGCATAATCCGTTAGGAGCAGAGTTATCCTGTTTTTTGATTAAGTTTGACGAAAAATATTTTCCGTTGAAAGAAAGAAAAATACTTGAATTTTTACATCTGTTTTTTAAAGATTAATTTTTAACCAATCAGATTATTATTCTACAAAAACACTAATTTTCAAGCAATTGCTTGGTTTTTTCATTAAAAGGGAACTTTTTTTTCAACTTTTTGTTGAAGATATTCAACAATTTAGTCAATTTTTTTCCTCTTTGACTGAAAATTGTATGATTTTTGAAAATTCATCTGTTTGGCTAAAAACTTGATTTTCCGGGATATTATAGATATATTATAGATATTATAGAATATTATAGAATATAATTCTAATAGAATACCCTAAGTATCGTTATATGAAGTAGATGTCATTCCTTAAATATTCTTTAGAGTGCAGACAATAGGAAGAGAAGCGGAAATGATATTAAACATTGTTTGACTCCTTTTAGGAAGTTCCTTGTACGGTTATGACATATCAATTTCGAATGCTGTCCCTGTCCCTTTCACTTTCCTAATCGTTCTCATCGTTTGTGATTTCTCTGTAATTTGCCTCAAAGTAATAAATCAATCGAACGTGATATAAATACAGTTTCCTTTTAGTCAAAATTAAATCGAAATTTACATGGAAAAAAGGTAAGTGTGGTACATCTTCTCAGTCAGACTTGACTAATTGTACATTGTCGACGTGCAACTTGAGATCTATGTTGCTTTTAAAAAGTAATTAAATGGAAAAATATTTACTAACAAAACTTCGCTCAACAGCAGCGTCGAATGCATACGCAACACATTAATCTCAGGGCAGAGACTATGGATGAATTGATCTCTATTTAAAAGCCTCTTGTGAAAGTGATTCGGAATTTAATATCAACTGTCATCACGACTCCCGACGATCGATGGACGATTGGTCTGGTACAGACAAGGCTGGAACTGTTACGCTCTTAAGGTGTACACTGTGTATGCAGCGTACACTGAAATCGAGCAACTATACATTGAATCTCAATTCAAGCTGCATGACATCCGTGAGTGGCTGACTCTCACCACTTCTGAGACGCCAACTCCAACTGGGAACGAGACTTTGCCTTTACAACGAGCAGGAGCTACGAGTGCATGCATGCCTCGAATGGACGTTCCTATATTTTCTGGCCTGAGAAAAGACTGGAAGCTTGTTCGAAACACTTTGCGAACGCTCATCCACAAGGATGAGCAGCTTGGTGGTGTTTAGAGGATTTTTTATTTGAAGTAATATGTACAAGGGAAAGTAAAGCTGGCAAAGGACTCGTCTCCTGTAACGGGGGCCAACTACAACGCTTTATGGGATATGCTACTTGCACGATATGAACATCCGAAATTGTTTATTAGAGATCACATCAGTGCGCTGCGAAATCTTCGACATTTGAAAGATGAGAATGCCAAAGAACTGGAGCACCTCTGCGAAACCCTAGAACTGCACCGCAATCAACGTCAAGCTTTAGATCGTCCTATACAGCACTGGGATAATTGTCTCATCTCCGTGACTACTAGTTGTATGGATCATCGACGCCGTACAATCAGCCTACTGGAGAGCAGCAGAAGCAATCGCGCGGTTGTTAATCGATCATTCGTGCCACCTCGTCCATCCTCAATAAAACCTCAGGGTTATCGCACGCTTGCCATACACGGCCACAAGAACTGTGATTGTTGTAAAGGCACTCACTACAGCGATCACTGCGAAAGATTTATTGCCTTGGACTCTCAAGACCATCGAGATATCCTCAGCAAGTCGCTTTTGCATTAGGATGGACGCAAACGTGAGGGCGCACGACTTCCTGACTCTATCCCATCTAGATGTAGCAAAGATGGGGATCATTCAGCTCAAGCATCAGGATCTGAAGGAAGCTTCTCCGCTAAATCTTGACTAGTGATTTTACCTACGACCGTTTTGCAAATCAGCAGCGGGCGTGGTTACATCATCACCACCCGGGTTCTGCTCGACTCTTGGTCTGAGTTAAAACTTACATCAACAGAATTTACTTACAGGGCTTAAGCCCTCTTGGAAAAATTTGAGACGAGCATCAACGGAGTGAGAGGAGAGCTTATCAATCGAGCATGTTTCAAAACTTAACTGAATTTACACACGTCTGGCTTTCCTGCACCGATAAATTTCAAAGCATATTGTTTAAAATATCTTGGCTTGTCCACGCCAGCAGATCTTCGCTGACGAGAAGTTCGATACTCCAGGACCTATTGAACTGCTGATTGGTGCTAACGTTCTGCCGAAACTATCACAGCCTGCCCTTCTCAGACAAGCAGATTTAATCGAACAACAAATTATAGTGGGTTGGACTATATTTAGGTGGACCGCTCCCTCCAACCCACTAACTTCAGCCAATTCATGCCTCGCCCAGCTCACTAAAACGGAAAATCGCTGGCAACTCCTGGAAATAGAAGAAAATAGAGTATCTTCCCATCATCGAGAGACAATTACTAGATGACCAGAAATGTGAAAATATCTTCAGCAAGCGTCGCCGAGCCTTATATATTACGGCTGCCCTTCAGACCCGACATTGGCAACGCTTATGAAAGAATATCCTAGGCTGGGCCACATGCGTGAGTTAAACCCTCAAGAGGTTCGTAACTGCATTGGACCGGTCCATTATATCCGACATCATAGTATATGGCAGAAAGGGGGTCAGAAACTAAGCTTCGGGTCGTTTTAAACACTTCGCACACCACTCCGACTTGATACGATGTCTAAGATGTTCTCTATTCACTGATGGAAAACTCCAAACGCATTCCTGGAGCGTGATAATCCGATGGCGCCAATATTATTTTATTTTTCGTACACATGTAAAAACGATGTACCGTCAAATCAGAATCGACGATCGCGATGTTGCTCTACAACGGATCGTTTGGAGCCCGCCTGAGGAGGAGCCTGTTTAACATTTTCAATTGTTTACAGTCACCTACAGCAAATCATGTGCACGTTATCTGTCTCTTCCAGTTATTCAACAGTTGTACATAGATGAAGGGAAAGATTATCTAAAAGTAATAGATGATTTGATGAGGGACAGGTACGTCGAAAACCTTTTGTCCGGAGCACGCTGCATCAAGTCGGCCCTTCAAATTCGAGATAAACTTAGACAATTAATGACTGTCGGGGGGGTTCCATTACGCAAGTCGATCAACAACAATAAACAGCTATCACAGGATCTCCCTAATGAAGAGTGCTTACGACCTTCTTGAATTCGCATCAGTGAGGATCGTCACGTGAACGAGCAGGGCTTCGAACCAGCCCTTCATGCCAAGTGCCACTCTACGTCTTTTCTGATGCCAATCGACGTTCTGTCCAAAGATAATCACGTATCCACAGTGCTACTGACAGCCAAAATAAAATTGAACTTCATTAAAAGCCTACAGTCTTCCATCAGTGCGGAGCAGGGGATGACAACTCCACGGCACCTATGCATTTCTTCGGGCAACTATTATGCTTGGTGTGCCGATCAAATCGTGCTTCATTGGTTCCACTCAAGTATACCAGTTGTCAATACCTTGATCGACAATCACATGAGTCATATTAAAGAAGTCATGCCATTGAACATTTGGAGACACGTGCCGTCTTATCTGATGCCAGCAGACTCGTAGCTGATGCGAATTCTCCACTTACTTCTACCGATGAACTTCTCGCGAATTTTTCAAAATTGAATGTACTGCTGCGGTTCTTGATACGACTTCGTTTTTTGGGTGAGGCTACGACTAAAGCGTTCCTCCATCATCCTTGTTCTGTTGCCTATCTCTGCTAACGAATTTAATTACACCTTTCACGCATGCCTAATTCTAAGTTAACGCCATCACCTCGCACCGGAGCTAGCACAACTTAGAACGAGAGAAGGTCACCTATGGCGCCAAAGCCCATTCAAAGGCCTTGACGTATTCGTCGATCCGATTGGTATCATTCAAGTAGAAGGCCGTCTCCAGCACTTGTCGTTTTCATACAATGCCCGTCATCCGTCGATCTTATCCAGTGCTGAACCTCTGGCTAAGCTGGTGATTACATAGTCCTACCACCGGCCACTTCCTAGCGGATTAGAGTGCGCATTCATCGGTGCGTTCTGTGCATCCGAAATTGAATAGGGAGTTACACCTTTTCCCCCAGAACGAGTTACTTCGGTGTGAGCTTTTAGACAATTCGGCCTTGAATATGCCATGCCCTTTCATTTGCATGCCGCCAAGGACGTGGCTCACGTACCAGCATGGGCTACGTGGCTCTTTTCGTGTGCTTGGCTTCCAAGGGGATACATCTTGAGGCGGACTGCGATCTCTGATTTGGAGATAAAACAAACACTCAGCGCGATTAACTGGGATTGCGTCGCTCTTTCAATGGCAACCGCAGGCATCACCTGGCGGTTCATCCTGCCTGCGGCTCCGCATATAGGAGAACTTTGGGAAGCTGAGGTAAAATCCTCTAAAACTCATCTTAAACGCATAGCCGAGCCCAAGCTTCTGACATACGAATAATTCTCCACCTTGCAGCGAGCAGCGAGTATTCGAATACTCTTCAACAACGCTCAAGTAGAGTCTTCAGCGCTCTAATTTGAAGGTCGGAGACCTCGTTATATTGCTGGACGTCATAGTGCTGAAATTTCGGCCGATCGTGAAGCTTGCCCTTTTGCCAATCGTCCTGAGCACGGAAGAAAAAGACTCATAGTGATTCGACGTAGGTGGGATCATCTTTGGCGGGCGGTGTTCAATGACGTTTCGTTCAAGGAACGAGGTGGGCAGGTTGTTTGAATCTCGTGTAACCACCGTGTACGTTAATTCCAGAACCTCAACCAACAAAGTATGATACTCTTTTAAGACATGTCTTAGTTCTTATTTTCTTAGTTCTTATTGGCAGTCTAACTGCGCCTGAAACAAAGACAAGTCAACGAGATTTTTACCCCAGCCAGGGTCAGGTGGGCGCTGAAGTCCTTCAATCCTTACAAGTCGCCTGGTCCGGATGGCTTATATCCAGACTTCTTATGGAGGACTGGTGAGATCAGCATAGGGCCGATTGTGAGACTTGCACTCAGTGAAGAGGGCAGTAATGTGAGGAAGGTGGTGTAGATTTTTCATGTGGATCTAGAATGTTTGCGTTACTTATTTAAGTAACACGTGCTTACGCCACAAACATTGGATCCAGTTTTCTGATCAATATCGCTAGCAATCACCCCCATTAATGAGCGGTTGAAAGTCATCATGCGAAGTTCCACACTCAGGCCCATTAGTATTCAAGATCCTTTGTTTCAGGTGTCATTTACTCTACTGAGACTCTTTTTATTAACTATTTATCGCCATACTTTTCTGTCCTGACATACTTCTCTAGATACGAATAATCTGAACAAACTTTTTGGAGCCAGATCTCAGTTGTTTCTCCTCCTTTTCCGACCGTGGATATGATTTTAAAATTTTAATAAAAGTGTCCCTATTTCCTTATTTCGAGATGTGACCAATTACTCTTCTGTGACCAGTTGCTGACACGTATTTTTTAAAAGGTCTTTAAACTTTAGGGACTGGAACCAACATATTTGAACAAAACAACCTTCAAATGTCTCTTTTGGTGAAACCTAACCTCGAAATATAATATTGGATCATTTGCAAATTACCTAGTATGAGAAGTGATGAGCAATCCTTACCAGAGGAGACGGCCAGTGATTGAAAGAAATTATATTTATAAATATTTTAGGAACTGAAAAATAAATACAAAAAATGCAGGTGCTGATAATCGAACACGCAACCTACCATTTATGAAGCAAAAATGCTGCTCCCCGACATTTCGGACAATTGAATATACTTATCGACAAACTCTGTATGGCCTTTGGCGAAAAATTTAAACTCGAGTTTAACTTCTTACAACCTCAGTACCATGCACTTCGATCACACTTTTAACAATGATATCCCGGAACGTCGTCCAAGCACCCTCTATACCTTTGTTGTTTATAAGAGCCTTCCAATTTGCCCTTTTTATGCACTATGGTGCTTGAAATAAAGTTTAATGATAAGTTTTGTTTTTTTCTTTTTTAAGTATCAGATTTCAAGATTAATGTGAGCCCTTTACCAAGTCTCTAACATATAAGAGTTTGTTGGATATTGCAATTATATAAACATCAATTTTTTTATTTAAGCTTCTATACGCTATTGATCATTTTTGTCAATATTCCACCTGAAATTAAAATAAAATGTTATAATGTCTTTTAGCAAATAGTTATCTTCCTACTGCGCAATGATTAAGAAATTGGTGTCCCTGTACAATTCACATAATGAGATCATAAATCTCAATAATTAAATACAAATATTTTAAAATGACGTAAGAGATAGCAAATAAAAGATTTTACAGCCCGTTCTTTGTTAGATTCTTCTCAGTATTTTGCATAAAGTTCCTCAGTTTTATGAAAATGAGGACCCTATGTGGCATTCTGATTTTTATCATACTGACTTTTCCTAATCATACAGGTAAATATGATATTTATAATTTCAAGTGGACTATTTTCAGGATATCCTGACATGACAAAAAATTTATCATAAAACCAATTAATTTCCTACTTACGCTTTCTTTTACAGAATCGATAAAATCACATAAAGACGACGCAGTTCATCCTATTCCCATTATACTCAATCTTACGCACTTCGATGGTTACGTGTCTTCACGGGATGGTGAAAGAGCAGGCATTTGGTATGCAGGATCACATTTTGAAAAGGGTCAACTTTACATTTTCGGAGTAATCAAACGTGAACATTTGTTTCCAATCCAAACTCAATCAGCGTATCGTTATGCTAACCTTGGAAGAGTGAAAGTACGCATTGATGGTGGTGTTGCCAAAGTACCTGTACCAATATTAGGAGGGGATCCACTGAATTATTTGTTCTATAATCGATTTGGGCCACACAATGTTACACGTGTCTGGATACCCAATTAAGTGAATTCAAGAGTACACACATTTTTGCCTGTTTTAATCATGTTTCGTTCCAGAATATATTTTTTATATTGTATTTCCTGTTACATTGTACAGAATAATCAAAATTTATGCGAAAAAAATTAGCAAACATTTTTTGCTGACAATTTGACAATTTGAAACTGCAGTCTTGCATAAACAGTTCTATGAAATACAAACCGTTAAGAATAAAGCATGAGATGGCGATTAGTTTTAATTAATATTATTTAGTTAGAGCCTTATCGTGATATTCTTCATAAGCTTTATTTACTTAAAAGTCATGAGGACCGTGATTCGTATTCTGCGTTTAATATTAGCTGCTTTCTTCAATTCTTCTGTTGAATATAATATCTACGATTTCTAGTCTTAAAATCCGTTTCAAAAAAAAATCATAGTTTTGATCACATCGCATCACATTTCGTTCCTAACCTTAAAAATTATCTAAGAAATGCCTAAAATGAGCTTTTTTGTAAGATATAAATACAAACTAGAGGGGCTATCGTAGTATTTCGTTTTCGGTGTTGCTAGAACCAAATACAAGTTCATTTTGAGTTCATCGGATCATTGTTCGTCTCTAGCTTCTAAATAGAAATCTCAATAGTTAAGGGAATTAGTTGACAATTCGGCCTGTAGGACAGCTAAAGTACTTTCTATTAATGTATAGACTATGATGAAAGAATGAATCATTTCCAGTAAACGCAACCTGATCATTTCTTTTTAATTGTGCAAGTACTAGAATATCTCGGGTTAGTTCCGCATTTGGCCACAATCAAGGATTATGTTTCTATTCCGAAAGGAGTCAGCCAGGAAGGTAAATCCTCATCAATAAAACAGGAAAAAAGTTTGTGCACCGTGCGGCAGATAAATTGTATATGGTGTGACAAATCCTGAAAAATTTCTTATGAATGAAGTCTGAATCTTTGATTAAAAAATTCACATCATCATACTTTAATTCTAATTTTGATTTGAAACTTGACAGATCTTCAACAAACCAGAAATTTTTTAATTCAGGAAAAAAGATAAAGTCCCGCAATTATATACGTGTATGCAAAAAAATGTTATCAACCAACTGGTGGAGGTAAGAGTCATATCTGAAAAAATACCAAATAAAATGTCAATTATATTATTTAAAAGCCTCCTGTAAAAAATCAAGAGCAAATTGTTACGACTATTATAAAAAATAAACATGATCCTGAAACACATAATAATGACGGACAACGTCAGAATATTGAATCAGAATTATCTACTGGTGGACGAAAGTGGAGAATTATTTTGAATCCTGTCGAGAAAAAAGATGTTTCCATTGACGAAAAAGATTTGCATAATTTGCGAATTAATATGGGATTTCTCCTAATAAAATGAGAGAGGTAAACAATTTCTTGAGATTATTTATGCGGATGCTGAAGAACTCTGTGATGTGGTCATAGAAAAATGGAATTTAGTGGCAAACATTATTAAAACCATGGCTGATAAGGGCCAAGGTTTTTTTTATATGACCTTAACGTTACTTCCTAGAAATTATTCACCTATATTAGACAACTGAGCTGATCAGAGTGATGATAATAATGAATCTTCATTATCATCATCAAAACTTAAATACTCATCTGAGTATTTAAGTTTTGAAAATTTGTCTAAAGCTTATAGAAAAAGGTCACTTTGTTCTAAAGGGGGCAGTGTAAGCAAGAAGAGAAAACTTTCTAGTGTAGATAGGTTGTTGTTGATAGGTTGCTGACTTCAAGCTCATACTGATTATAAATAAGCATCAAACAGCTACAGCAACGTTTCCATGTCCATATTTTTTTATCTCACAAGGCTACACTTCTGGTAAAGTTGGGACTTTATTGGATGCTTATATTAATGAATTGGCTAATTCTTTGAAGAGTATTGATAATATTTTAGGAACCCTTAAAGCACATATTATTCTTTCACACTGCAAGAAAGTTTGCAGTACATTGACCATAATAATGAATTAGGTTTTTGATCTTAACAACCCAGAGAATCACTTCACCGCAATTTTGTGATACTCTGGGATCGCTGCAAAATAACTTGTATTGATGATGAATCTTATTTATCAAAACTTCTGGAAGCCGTAGCCACATTTTTAACCCTACATATCTAGATTTTAATTACAATATAAAACGCTATTTTCCATTCAGTTATACTATACTTATTATTTATAATTAACGAAATCCACATTTCGTAATTCATTCGAAAATTTATTTGAAATATAAAAAATAAAGAATAATACTTCAAAAAAACTAAAACTAAAAAAAAATGGGGCCATATAAAATTGAAGTAAAAGTTTCTCTTCACTCAGGATCAGATTATGAGAGGAAATGAAAAAATGCCGATATCTCGTCAAAAAAGTCATAGCCAATTTTGCGAATTTAAACGCTTTTGTGGATTCACTTTCATTAATTTCCGAGGTTATATTTTGACTGTATAGACGAACAGAGCTGTAATGAACTCAGAATAACCTCAGATTTAGTTTTAGTAACCTCGATAATTAAAAAGTACGATAGCTCTTGTAGTTTCTATTTATGTCTCACAAAAAAGGTCATTCCAGACATTTTTTAGATTAATTTTCGAGGTTAAGTAGAAAATTTAATGCTATGTGCTTAAAACAATTTCGGATAGCCACCCCAGAAACATAAGTTCCCAACCTTAATCATCCGTCGCCAAGACGTTGTGAGCGCATAAAATTAAATTGCAAGCAGTTGGCTCATGTGCAAAAAAGCAATAAAAAACTGAAAATTCAAAGAAGCCCATATCTCGCAAAAAGAAGGAGGGTCGCTTTCGATCGAAACGGATTTTAAAACTAGAAATCTTAAAAAAAACTTACCCCGCAAACCATCTTTAAATCATCTCCATCTTCAAATTATAGGAAAACAAAGTTATCCAAAGCACTTCTATTGATCGAAAATGAGTCCGATACCGAATCTTGGACGCATCAGCTTCGTAAGAAAGATGACAAAGAGAGTAAATTGCAGAGAATCTTGGCGATGTACGTGGATTTAGGTCTGTTGGAAAGGAAAAACGAAAAGCTAGCATCGTTCAATCTATAATTAAGTGGCAATGATCCGCTTGCTCCGTATTTAAAGATCTCCGAAGCGAAAAAAACATGTTATCCAGGAAACGGTGAGCATAGAGACACATCGAATTCAGAAGCAAGAATCCATTTCATAAGTTTCTTGGGCCATACAGTTAAGGGAATCTTGTTACAAATGAAAAAAGATGATGTCGCTACTCTTTTTGGTAAAAAAAAAACTAGTGCGCTGTGGGAAATGGGGTATGGATGGTCCTTCGGCGCATCAAATGACACGGCAAAAGTGGTCGAAGAAGATTTATTCTGAGAGTGAAGGATACAGGAGCTATTGCAAGATTCATTTCACGGATAAATCGTTCTTTTATATTTCCTTCGTCTTTCTTCAATTAAAAGCAAATCACGAGATTGTTTGGTTAAACAAAATACTTTCATCTGTCAATTTCGGTGGGACAATTCCTAGGATAGGTTAGGATAATTTCCTTGAAGAAAGTGATTCTCTTGTAAAGGAAAAGTACAGCTATCACATACAGCTGCTGGAAAAAGTTCGTACCTATGTATTCCATAGATGTCAGTGGAATAAGTGTTGACATCGGGTTTCGCTCGAAGTGTACAATGATTTATGGAAAGGTGTGTAATATTCTTACTGGACAGAAAGCATTTATTCGCTGCAATATTTGTGGAGTTGGATCAAAACATGTTAACAACTTACTATGTGTAGCTAAAATTCTATTCAATGAGGCACACTATACATTTTCTTGCTCGAAGTTGGGTGCCTGGATCAGAGTTCTGGAATATTTTTTACACGTATCCTATAATTTGGATTTCAAAAACTTTTCCGCAAGAAAAAAAGAAGAAATGAAAATGAGAACATAGAGAAACGAACATATTCAGAGACAATTGAGATCCAAACGGTTTCTTTCGATTTTGGGAAAAGCTAAATCGGTGGCTGAAGTAACCGGTTTGGAGCAAGATCTGATCCAATAAATAGTTAATATTCAAAAGATTCGTAAGAAGGAAATATTTAGAAAACTTTAGAACTAATATTAGTAAAATGCCTGAAGGACAATAGACAAACTTGGATTTTCTTCATCATTTTCTACTCCATTCGGAAAAATATGATAGTAAATACTCTTTAGCGAGACTTTTGTCCAATATGAAAAATATGACAAAAATTTTTTAATAACATTTTTTTAAATGATTAGCAATCATTAGCTACTATTTATTCTGTTGTAAGCGTAAACCATGATTTATGATACTTTACACAAAAGATATGGTTTAAAATTAGTTCATCATTGCGAATCACGTAAAAATGACTTTAAAATTAATTATTTTATAACATTATTAACCATTTCTGTTGTTACTATAACGCATTCGGAATTGTTATAAGTAAGTCATTACATTGATTTAGGACCTTTTTAAGGAATTTGAAAGTCTTAGAAGGAATGGTATGACGAAAAAGTTTAATAACAAAAAGTTGTAACCTTTCTGTTTAGTAACAGATTTCTGTTAAGGCCAAATAAAGTATCGAAACTTACCCGTTATAACCTAGAAGGCTTACGTTCATTTCTAAAAAACCGTAAAGAATTGCACTATCGGTCGATTTTTGTTAAAAAACGGTGCTGTTTTGTTCACTGTGCGATTGCTTCATAATTTTCTACAACGAATCAGTATTTTCCAATCTGCGTCAGTTATCGGTCTGACAGATCTGTTGCTACCCCTGTTGAAACTTTAAATTACCTCCCCCCGTCAAAAAACTTTTAAATTTTATCCTGACGTGCAACTTTGAATTTCCCGCTTTTGTTCAAATGTAGAATATCCCGTCCCTATTATATCCTTTAAACTTCTTCTTTACGTGCAAATTTGCATTTTTCGCAAATGTTACAGATTTGAACTTATCAATATCCTGGTTACATTTTATCGACTGATGACATAACCTACATGGACACTAACCATTATGATCTATCAGTAAGTGACTCTTCAGTGTCTTACCTTCGTATAATTGGACACAGAACTCTATCTTGGAACTCACTTGTATATAGTATTAAGAAATAGTTATTTCATTATTTGCTTATCATGTTCTCACTCGACACCTTATCACTTTTGGCAAAACGGCACACATACATAACAAAACCAAATCGAAGTTTTCTGACATAATGCTTATTGACGCTTTTAAAAAATATGGTGTGTAGTTGACAATAACAAGCGTGAACGTGTAACTACTCACTTACACTTTATGCTTGAACTTGGGGTATATTCAGGCTCTGGCCACTTATATTCGCCGTGAGCCGCCGATTGGAGGGGATAGACGAAACGATGCCAGCGCGCGGGGTGGCGAGTAATGAATTTAGCGGGCGTTTGTTTTGATTACATTTTATATGCATTTCAGTAGGCAGTATGTGGAATTATACACGTTGTGTTGTGAATTGTAAGAATAATGGTAAAACGAAAGATTGCAAATTTTATAAATTTCATAAACATCACATAAAATACTACAAAGAAATAAGTGGATACCTGCTGTAAAGAGGAAAAACATAACTTCGATTTCAAGCGTCTTTGTAACTCTGAACATTTATTTAAAAACAAAAATTAAAAATGTACCAGTTTGTCAAAAAT
>NC_046661.1:143450144-143469307 GCF_010883055.1 Belonocnema kinseyi | reverse complement strand
TAGAAGTTTTAATCGCTGGTGTTCCCAACTTTTCCCACACTATTACTAAAACTAGAAGATTAATGTTTAAACAAATTCTTACATATTTTTGTATTATTGCCCGTGTAGTCTCATGTAAATACACACGCCCGATATTAACTTTCAAATCCGCTAGGTGGCGACACGAGCGCGGCTCACAGCGAATAGGCGACCTTCATGTATTACTAGTCTGATCCCGCTCGTAGTATACGCTATATGGCGCAGCGTCGCATCCTCTGCCCATACCCTCAAACCCAGAGCCCCTAGAAACGCGTGAACCACCATGTTTGTTGTTTCCGCTAATCACCCGTTGGGATGCGTGAACCGGCTTTGAGATTACTTTAATATGGTTCAAATAAAAATGCAAATTAACTGTTTATGCGATCTTCAATTTCTTCGTAAACAACACATTCACGAATGAAGCAAAGAAAAAATAAATAGAAATACATAAATAATTACTTATGATTTTCTGTTTGTTTTTATTGCTTTCTTGATATTTTTTAATTTTTCGAATTAATTATCTAAAAACTATCTGGAAGGAATGTGAAGTCATGAATTATCTCAGGGATCGTGTTATACACTAGATAACGTATATGAACCTTCGTCTAAAAAGCATTCAGTGTCCATAGCCTGGGTATATGCTAAGCCTTGAGGTAAAATCTAAAGCTTGGCTTGGAAATTTACCATCGAACAGAACCATGATTGTCAAAGTGACGCATTTTTGGCATAGTTTTACTACTATTCTTACATCTTTAATGTAAAGAGAAAAGTTAATGAAATACAAGTAATTTAAAATTACGAATAAGACAGAGATGAACATAATGGTTATTAAAATTTTTTAAGAATATTGACCAATTAGGCTTTTATCGATGTTATTCATAAGTACCTTTCATTCCAAGAAAACAAAAACCAAGATTGGTATTGCGTTTATTTCTTGTTCTCGATATAATTTAAGCAGTAAAATTTTTAAAGAAAACAGAGTCAGAAAAAAATTAATTAATAAGTCTTTTTGCAGAATTTTCTTCAAGGAATAATTTCGTCGTCTTAACTTTCTCGATATATGCGTTTTTTCTTTCCAAGAAAAACAAGGTATTTCGATGTTTCTTAATACCCTAATCTCTAACGATCATCCCAAGTGCAGAGCCAGACAAAGTAGTCCTGTAAGGTACCCCACTTGGGTCCATTAGTATCCAAGGTCTTTTGTGTTAGGCGTGATTCACTCTATTAACACTCTTTTAAACAACTATTTGTCTCAATACTTGTCTGTTCTAGCATAATTCTCTAGCTTACTCCACGTCCATGCATTTTTTTCATGATAACTCTCGCGTTTCTGTGCCTTACTATGTTTCTTCCAATTTGGGTCTCATTAACACATTATAACCATATTTTCGTCCTCTGCCTCTGAGAAAACTGCCATTTACTTTAGCTTAGTAGATTCAATAATGCAAATCTTAACCGATTTTTTACGATCCTTGGCGGATTAAAGGAGCCAAAACGAGCGTCTACAAAGTACCCTTAAAAGCGCCACTAAGTCCCCCTTCGGCTCCTTCTTTAAAAAACTCGAAAAACAAATAGCAAGATCAACTTTTAAATGGTTCAAATTCTGATTCTACGTTAAAATTTGCATTAGAAACTCACGGACTGATCACAATACGTTATCTTGCAGCGTAAAAAACTTTTAAAAAATAAGATACCTGTCACTTACATGATCCGAAGATGGCTTCAAGTGCATCTTCTTTTAGTAGCAGTTAGTAAGTTCCCTCGGCAACTTCAAGAATTTTGTTGTGACGTATGATGTGTTTGTCACGATCCTCGCGGATGCTGCTAGAGGCAGTAGAATCGCATGATAAGGAAAAGCGCGAAATTTGAGCGAATTTAATATTATATAAACCTGAGAGAAATGCAAGATACGCAAATGAAATGCAAGCGACTATTAATGTTAAGAGATAGAAAATAAGAGGTATATATGTAGAATAAGTATTTCTGAAATAACTTACAACTAAATTATCGAGACACGAAGGACGACTGTAAATTTCTAAGATTAGAAGAGTAAATCTTCAAGTAAGAAATTTACATATAATTTAGCGAAACGTGACATACCGAACCGTAAACAGATATAAAATTGTAGAAATAAGATGTTTGTTGATCATCTGAGGGAGAATTAAATGGATTCTAGGGTCAAGTTCTGAAAAGGTATAGAATAGAAAAATATCGTAAGAGTCTTATCGATTGCATAGGATTATAGCTGTAAAATCATAGATTAGTCTCGCTGAATAATTTCGCTAATATTGTATTTTTCTGAATAAAGATCGATCTGATTTTCCGTATACAAGGTGCGGTGATGCAGATCTCACGTGTACTCTGTTGGTGGAATTGTATTTGATCTTAATATGTGTTAAATCTGTGTTTGAAGTGGGTGTTCGCAGTGCTTTTCTGTACTATCTCTCCAATAAACGTTGGTCGCTTACGACAAATCAGCGGACAGTACAGTGCCGGATTGAGTGATGGCAGAACCCGGGATGCTAGCTTCTCACGTTGAGCGGTTTTAAGCATTCCTGACATCCATAAAAGAAGATAGGTCCGCAACTAAGGCCGATATGACCATGCTAAAGGTTTCGGTGGACCAGATGAACTGAATCTCTTAATGCTGATCTTATGCTCTACATTCGCGAGGTGCTTTCCAAGGCCAAAGTGGAGTCGGTTGTGGTGAAATTATTTACTCGTTTAGGAAGAAATCCAGGCTCGAGACCAGTCCTCATCAGGGTAGACTCGCCATCGCATAACTAAGAAATCGTCTCTGCGAAACGAAGAGGAAGCTGCCTGAACAAGGGTAAGAAGTTTTAATTAGGGGAGGGGATTCAATTTACAACGGGAAAACCCTATCCAAGGACGACATGCAGGCGATGGGCACAGGCTCTCTCCCAGCTCGACGGAGACATTTCTCGGCGCGAGAAAGACTGGCTCAATCACAGACTTTCTCTCCGGAAATCAGAATCCCGATGGCCCATTCTCATCTAGTCAAGCCAAAAAATCGACACCCCGAAGAGACACCAGAAACTCTCGCAAGAAAAGCGAATGACGCAGTTGTGAAGGCGGGGAAAGACCTTCGGATTGTCTTCTGGAACTCTCGTGGGTTAACTAATCTGGGAGACATCTCAACGGCCATTTTAGACAACGACATACTTTGCATATGTGAAAAATGGATTCTGACATCTCCTGTAGCCTCCCCCTTTTGGTTTCCTCATCAAGAATGATCCTCATCAAACGCAACAAAAGTAAGTAAATTTAACAGAGCTAGTGGTGGTTTAGTAATATTTGTAAACCGAAAGGGGGTAAATACATTTGCGGAAAGATCCGTATTGAATCGCCACGTGCGTGAAAGAGGTCTTGCTTTGGTTGAATGTTTGGAAGTACATGGCTTTGCTTTCCTCAATGGCAGATTCGGTGGTGATTGTCTGGGAAGCTCGATCGTTTGTCCGGCGGGAGTGGGAGTACTATCGATTTTATGGCTTTCGGTCTACCTTCAATAAGTATAATTAAGGACTTTAAAATTATTCCTATTGTTACTCGCTCCAACCATCTTCCAATCTGCGTAGAAGTGTCAAATGTTCGAATGGGTGGTAGGGAGCAGGTTGTTGAAGCGAGCAATACGAGCACGAGTGTGAAAGTGATATGGAGGGAGGCTAGGAGGGAGGTATTCCTTAATAATTTGTCGCTCGCTGACCCACAATCTTAGAATACAGTCTCGCTGCATAAAATGAATGGGAATCTCATATTCTCTATTAAGGAAGCAGCGTCGCAAGCGGGTATGGTAACTTGGTCGTCTTCTTCTTTTGCCGGGAAGAAACCGTGGTATAACTGGGCTTGTCTTAACAGTAGAAAAAAGATAGAAAAAAGCCTAACTACTTGTAAAGTTTCTGGATTCGCGCAAGAGAACATCCATCAATATAATTTAGATAAAGGAGCGTACATATGTGTAATTAACGATAAGAAGGCAAAACACGAGAAGGCTTTCCAGAATGATCTTGAAGCAGCCAGAGGCTCTGCAGAATTCCGGAGGGCAGTCAACTAATTTAAGATTTGGCCTGCACATGGAAATTTCATAGACCTGCAAACGTGGCAAGAATTCGCGAACTCGTTGTACTCTCCTAAAATTAAACTTGACCTTGCTTGGTCCGTAAATACACACTCCCTCCTGGATATGTCGATCTCCAAAGGCGAAATAATTGCCGCGATAAGCAAATGTAAACCAGGGAAAGCCCCAGGTGAAGATGAAATTTCTGCAGAATTTCCTAGAGCGCTTCCGAATTTAGGAGTGATTACCTTGAATGTTTGTTCAGTACGGTCTGGGAAAATGAGGAGGTCCCCTCAGATTGTGCAAATATGGTAACGTGCATGCTATTAAAAAAGGGTGACAAAAAGGATCCAACCTCATATAGAGACATTGCTCTAGTGAACGTTGTTGCTAAAATATTCACGCGGATCCTCCTGGACAGATTGGTAGCGTGGATGATAAATAATGAATGAATTAATTCGTTTTGACCAAATTTTGTTTTGTCGCGCATTTTGAATATTATTGAACTGAAGAAACGAACAATTCTGCATTCTAAATAATTTTTTTCCAATTACTGGCTTGCCCCAATATTCTAGTGGCTAGCGCCACGCAGTGGAAGCCTCAGACAACAACGCTGCGATGCAAGTGAGAAAAGTCAAGCAGTGTCCTCGAGGTTACGAAACGAGATGTAAGGATTAAAGGTAAAGGATTTGTTTAAATTCTCATTTTTCATAATATTCTTATCGAAGAAGGTAGTGAATTTGTGGACAATTAAACATATAAATTATTACATATATTTTCCAATTTTGAATTTTATTTTTAAACTTCGTGCACAACATATTACTTGAGCTATTATGGATGTGCTTGAAGTCACCTTCCGCAGAGGTTACTGACATTTAAAAAAAATGTAACGCTGAACAAAAATATTGCGATTACTCCGTGAGTTTCTAACGGAAATTTTAACGTAGAATCTGAATTTCAACAATTTAATAGTTGACCATGCTGTTTCCTAGAGTTTTTCAAGAAGGAACAGAAGGGGTACTCAGTGGGGTCTTCAATGGTACTTTGTAGAGACTCGTTTTGGTTCCTTCGATCCGCTAGGGATATGTCAACTGTTTTCTCTTCTATACCAAATTCTTTAAAAATTATCTTGTTACATTGACCATCAGTGTTTTCCCGAATATTCTGCACAGGAACTTCATGTCGGTTGCTTTAATTTCACTTTAATGCTTTTCTTGATAGGTCCGTATCTCGCTTTTGTATATCGCATTCTAATAATAGGCCCTGCTCTATTGACAACTTTCCTACCGTAGTCTTAAAACATCGCGTCAAATAGTGTTGCAAAAAAAGTAACTAAAGGTCGGTAATGGATGTGCTTTATGTGCAAAAATAAATAAAATCACTACTAATCATCGTATAAGCAGGCAGTGTCATACTCGTGATAATCAGGTTATCGAATCCATTCAGCTGGAACCCTGAAAATCCAAAGTAATTGAGGTAATTCAAGCAATAGCTTGTAATCCATTGAATTAAAGGCCATTCGCATAATTTTTCTTTTGTAATTTTTAATTGTAATTTTAATAAAGGTATTACGAACTAGGGATTTAAGATGTGACCAATCATTCTTCTGTAATCAGTTTCTAAAAGATATTTTTTATTGAGAGAGCTAGAAAAGGAGTTCGAGATGTTATCAATCACTCTGCTGTGGCCAGTTGCAAACAAGTATTATTGTGACGGCATTCTGGATAAAGGGTTCCAGATGTGACCACTTACTCTTCTGTGACAAGTTGCTGACACGTCTTTTTTTAAAGAACTAAAAATTCCAGGGAATGAACCAAAAATATTTGGATGAAATTAGCTTCAAATGTCTCGTTTGAAGAAACCATTGTATGTACATTTTATTTTCGGATCATAATTTTTGTGATTAAAACTCATTATCTGCTCGTTAATTCACCAAGGCAGTAATAAGGATTATAAATATAATTGCTTTCAATAATCTTCAAAAATGTTTTCAAACTTTATTTTTTTAAGGCGTGCTCTACCAGAAGTACTGAATTTTTTCAAACATTTTAACATTTATCGTGACCAAATTAATTTTCTATGAATTTTATTAATTTTGTTGTTGTAACTTTTACTAATAGGGTTTGAAATTAGAATTACAAGCGAGGTTTTTTCAAACAAAAAATTGTATTTTTGCTCTTATTGTTAGTGTGGGCTTAGTGTTTGTTTTTCTTGATGGTATGCCAGTTTGTGTATATATTTGTAGATTAATTTTCCTAATTTTTTGACACAATAGTAAAATTTAGCTGAACTAAAATAAAATCTTTCCAGAAAAGGAAATTCCTTGCTGCTAAAATTTGCTGGACTAGAAAATTCAAGCCCGGCAAAAAATACTAGATTTGTGTGCACAAACATAATTTTGATCAATGTAAATATTCTATTCCTGACAAATTTCTAGACTAATAGCCGTTCTGCTGTGGACAGGTGATTTACTCAGAATTCAGTACAAATAGATACTTCGTTGTTTTTATTACTTGCATAAGCCATTCATTGACTTTTTATTCTTTCACGACTTCGCGAAGTTTATTTCCATCTGTATTGAAAAATGCTTTTTCTAGTTTAACAAATGCACAGGAAACATTTTTTCCTAGTCAAAAACTTTTTCCGGTGACTGTCTGCAGGTAAATATTTCATACGTACATGATCTTCCTGTCATAAATCCACTTTGGACTTCTTATAGCTTTTCTTCTGTTATTTTCATTAACCTAGACATAATTATTTTTGAGTGAATTTCACATCTTACATCAGTACCACGCACTACGATCGCACTTCTAACGATATCCTGGAATTTTATTATCCAATCAAAAATTATGTAAACATCATGTATGAAACAACATGTATGAGATAGCAAATGACGCGTTTTAAGTCCATTCTTCATTATATTTTTCATTGTAATTTTCATAATTTTCCGCTGTTTTAAGAAAATATGGACCCTTTGTGGCATTCTAAGTTTTATCATACTGACTTTTCCCAATAATATAGGTAAATAAAATAGCTATAATTTTAATTAGACCATTTGCATGCTATCTTGACATGACTCTTTAGGACAATTATATATAGACCGAATCAATTTCGAAGCAGGCAGGCAGTGCAACTTCCAATCACAGAATCGGCCGCCAATCAAATATTTTATTTTTCAAAGGAAATAAGGTGACACGTATTTTTCCATTTTGAAAAAAATCAAGTTTTACGTAGTTATGTCAATTTAAATCCATTCGAGTTTGCGGTCTTCCGTAAGAGTTAACGTAAAGTTAACAAAGGAATATTTTATAAATGATTATTTAAAATGCTCAAGGAAATTCCAAATAAAAATAAGGTGATAATCGCAGAAATAAATCGTCAAAAAGTCAATGTAGTCAAGCGTTTCTTAACTCGAACCATTAGAGAAATATTTCATATTTTTCGAAAAATAAATTCCGATGTAAGTACTCGTATTGGCATCTCAAAATTTTACACTTTACGACCATCGTAGGTAATGAAAAACGTTTGAAGCAATATATAAAATGTTCCAAAATTTTTAATAACTTTCGATCTTACGTTATTTTCTAAAAGCAATTTTTTTCCGAAAAAAATTATCCTGATCGAAAAAATAGTCTAGCACCTATTAAACTCGCATTGGTTCTTTCTCATATGAGTTCCAATTCAGAAAAAATGTTTCATAAAAAAGGTGGGATTTTTGAGAAAATCAACTTTGAACCTTTTTAGTTTGAAAGGGAACCACAAACTCTACCGCTTGCTCAAAAAGAAGCCTGGATATCTCATATAGATCAAAAGTTGTACAGGTTTAAAAAAAATATAAATTTTTTGGAAACCAGCCTTAAACATTCAAATTGTTATATTTTCGTGAAACTTGATTTTTTTCAAAATGGAAAAATACGTGTCACCGTTGCACAAGTTGCACTGCCTGCCTGAAATGGGTCGACTTTACATATTTGGAGTAATCAAATGGGAAGTTTTGTTTCCAATCCAGGCTCCCATTATGAACCATTATATTTACTTTGGAAGAGTTCAAGTATGGATAAATGGCGATGTTGCCGATATGGCAACAACTTGAATGGTCTTTGCACATGCACAATTTAGTTTGCTCATTGTAAAACTATTCAATTTGATACCCCTGATGCAATGTTGGGTGCTGACTAATCACGGACCCGTAGGCCAACACTGACGTGCGCAGAAGTTGCGAACTAGTTAACATAACCAAAAAATACACAAGAAATTATTTTGCCCAATCTAGGCCAGATCGCGGTCTAACAGATCTGTAGTTAACCCCTGTTAAAATTGAAAATTTCCCGTCACTATTATATCTTTCAAATATTCTCTTTACGTGCAAATGAGAAGAGTCTGCG
Source organism: Belonocnema kinseyi (assembly GCF_010883055.1). Lineage (NCBI taxonomy): Eukaryota > Metazoa > Arthropoda > Insecta > Hymenoptera > Cynipidae > Belonocnema > Belonocnema kinseyi. The sequence continues at coordinate 143,460,829 of NC_046661.1, read as the reverse complement.
CTAGTTCGTAGCTCGCTTACTAGAGGCACTGTTTGGGCAAAAGTAAGGGGCAACCTACTTTAAATTCAATGGGCATACTAGCAGACAAGCCTTGCACTTAGAGCATTAGTTTATCAACTTTTGAATACTTTAATCTTATGCAATAAGTTTTAGATGACTTCAAAAGTACTTCAAATACTTTGGGATACTAAAAATGAACCGAAAATGTTGTTTTAAGTGCTCTGTACAGATTATTTCCAGAATTATGTTTGCGCGCTTGCATTTTCATAACCTCTGAATCAGGGCCGCCTTAAGGCGAAGGCTAAGCAGGCGACCACCTGCTCCACCTACGATCATAGGGCGCCGAAAGCGTCAAAGGAGGGCGCCAAACATTCGTTCCGCCCTGCTCTAAATGCATGTGTGCAAGCATGATTTTATGTGAATCAATACGGCACTAAAAGTGAAATTTTCTGACAAGTTTTGTTATCTTTGTTTTAAAGCATAAGGTTTTAAGATTCGACATACGTTTAAAAAATTGATAAAGAAGACAGAATATCTCGCTTCATAAAACCAAAATATTTGAGAGTATCGAGAGTTCAAACCAGTGAGCAAGACCATACACTTTCTTTGACTTGAAATAAAAATAAAATGTGATCATGTCTTTCATCAAATAGTGACATTTCTACTGTGTAATAACTAAGAAACGTATGTCCTTGTAAAATCTACATAATAACGTCATAAATCTCGATAATTAAATACAAATATTTTAGCATGATGGATTAGATAGCTAATAAAACGTTTTACAGTTCATTTTTTGTTGTATTCTTGTCGGTAATCTTCAAACATTTCCTCTGTTTTAAGAAAATGTGGACCCTGTGTTGCATTCTGAGTTTCATCATACTAACTTTTCCCAATTACATAGGTAAATATGATTTATTTGAAAAATATACACTATCCTTTATTTAATTCGTCGACAATTTCAGATCAGAATTAATTTCCTACTTATTCTTTCTTGTACAGAACTAATTAAGAAACATAAAGATGATGCTGTTCATCCTATGCCACTTACACTTAATCTTACCAATTTTGAAGGAGTCGTACCTGCACGTCCAGGTCCAAGGAGAGGACCTTGGTTAGTCGGAACACATATTGAAATGGATCGACATTATATCATTGGAGTAATCGTAGCGAGTGGTTTGCGTGAAATCGTAACTCCTAGAGCGCATAATTATAATAACCATGGAAGAGTTAAAGTACGCATTGATGGTGAAGTTGCCGAGATTGCTCTACCAATATCGAGAGAGGATCCACTGAATGATCTATTTGACGAACCATTCGGACCAGTAAACGTTTGCTATGTTTCGGTAGCCTGATTAATTTTTCTAAGAATCAGTACAAAAAACCTTAGCACATATCATGTATTCCCCATATTTTTTTGTTTTTGCCATGATAGATTCCAGAATATATTTTGAATATTATATGCCCTTATACATTAAAAGTTTAAAATTATTTCCCTTAAAAGCTACAATTTCAGAGTGTCTTCCAACAAACAGTAATTTTTCCATTGCGTAATGAGTTTTTTGTTCACACTATATTCAAAATAATAATGTCATAAATTTAAAGACAATTGGAACCTTCAGTGTTGGCGAAACAGTTCTAAAAAATACAAACTGTTAAGAATAACGTATGAGAGAGCAATTATTTTAGAAGAATATTTTTTATTTAAAATGTTATTGCGATATTTTTATCAGATTTTTTTATTTATAAATAATAAGGACCGCGATTCGTATTCTGAGTTTTATCTTAGCGGCTTTCCCTAATTCTTCTGCTAAACATTATATCTAGAATTTCTTAAAGTGTATTATAAATTTCAGTATTATCACCTATTTGGAATCATTCAAATTAAAACATACGTATTTAGACTCACTTTTGTTTAATTTCATTCAGCTATCAAATAATTTTTTTCGTTTAACAAAAACTATGATTTATTAAATGAAATTTAAATTTAATACAAGAATTAATTCTCTACTTATGCTCTCCTTTACAAAATTAGCTTATGGTAGGCCAAAGAAACTGTATGTGTATCGGGTTTTAGATACCAAAATAAAACAATTAACAATTAAATGTATATACTTGTAAATATTTATAAAGGCCTTGTCAGTGCTACTTTTTAAATACGTGAAAGTAGGTCAATTTTCACAATGGGAGAATCGATTTAAGAAAAGGGCTGAAAGCTAGTGCGTTAGCAACTAAAGAATGTTTAAAAACAACTGTAATCATTAAAAATTGCTACAATTTTTTGTACTTATCAAATCGTTGTTGTTCCCGTTATTCCATTGATTCCTTATTTGGATCACTGCCCTGATAGCATAGAACGTTCCCCAAACGTGCCTCGAACGTCCGCAGGACACATTGATCCTGGAACATGTGAAATGTCCGCCCTCTTGGAACGTGCCACTGGAACTTGCCAGGAATATCTTACTAAGAATCTGAACGAGACTTGCCATGATTTTTTTTTTTTTGCAAACTTTTACTCGGGTGAACCCGGTTTTTATCATAGCCACGGACTAAGTCAAGTGACTGATGAGATAAGGATATTATAAGTTAATTTAATATGATACGGTATTGGAGGTGACTAAACTTACCTCTGGATGTTCTCTTAGAGCTGCCATCTGCCACTTTACAGGTTTTCATTCACTTGCTTCCTGAGTGTGGAAAAAGTTTCTTACAATGCGATAGGTGCTTATTAAAACCGCCTTCTGGCCTGTTGCCCTTATCCTAATCACTCCTAAATGTCTAAGATATTCAGTGCATCTTACGTGCACATTTCCTGTAGCCGAAATCACAATAAGACGAATAGATACATGGTTCACGTTCCTCCATATGGTATATCTAAATAATCCGCAACGGTCAACCACGTCTCGATGTTACACTCTTTTGGCATCATTTCTGGTACTAGCAACCTTGTCCTGTATCGCAATGGCGAATCGTTTTGTTTCTGGATACAGAACACCCTTTCTCAATGAAATATTGGATGCCTTACTATCCACTTCATGTTGATCTAACGTTTTCGGTTTCTCACCTTAGATAGTTTTTGTGAACATCTGTCAACATCTGTTATTCTGGCAACATCCCGTTTGCTGTTAAAATAGTCTCACAACTTTATAACTTGTCAGTAAACTGCATTTCTGAGCTATGTTTTATTCTTGCTTTCTCCAGTTTGAACCATGCTCGAAAACGCATTATAAGCGTTATGTTCATAACTTTTTCAGAAGTCAGTCTCGAGCTGTGGTTGAAGCCACGATTGAACATCAACAAGCTGTGAAGGCAGTCCCACTGTTATTAGCTATATGAAGGTTATCTTTCAGCTCATTCAAAAGCTATATAAGCACAGTACTTATAACTTTCTTATCAGTCGAGGTTCAAATGAGACTCAAGACACAAGCTGTCAAACTTCCAGTCGTAAATGTAGACTCCCTTGTTCAGCCTGGACAGAAGGTGATTAAAGCCACTTAAGATCAACTTGATGAAGACGCAATCTAATGATATACTGCGTTCTAGTTTGAATGACAGAATTTATCACGCAGTCAACTTAGGTCATCAAAGTTAATAGATTTCAGTAAAACACCTGCTTTTATACCTTTGGCTTTCTTTACAAACTCTCAGCTATGCAAGGGGATGTTGTATATCCTACTCCTCAAGCCAAAAAATCGGTATTGACCTGTCCACTGCACTTATCTTTCATTAGGCCTTAAAAATTTTTTGTTGACTTAACGTAATGAATATATTAGATAATATATTAAGATATATATTATCTGAAATAAAAAAAAATGTATTGGAAGATTTTTGAAAATTTAACAAGAAAAAGCATTGAAATTGTATCATTTCTAAATCGAAATCCTGCAGAGTAAACAATTATATTTTGAAATGAAGAATTACGAAACTTAATGATTTCAGATTCAAAATTTAGAAAATAGGACAATTTCAAAACCTTAGAAATTAAACTAAATAATAATTTAAAATGGGCAACATCGAAAATGAAAAAAACGCTACTCCAAAAACTTGAAGCTTAAATGAAAACTTCGTTGCTGTCTTGTCGTTTTGAATCATTATTTGAATTTGAAACTTCAAAATTGTAAAATTTTATATCTGAAAGTAGGTTATTTAAAGGAATTGAGAATAGTTATATAACTAATCCTTTTGGCAATTTTATAAAATTGTTAAGAAAAATATCATTAAACTATTGAATAGAAATGGAGAAAATCCAGAAAATTTAGGAATTCGGAAAACTCAGAAACTTTCGATTCACTTTCCAGTCTTTTCCCTATTCCCTTTTTCAACTTTTTCGAAGAATTATACTTTTTCTCCTGTTTTCAAGAAACTACCACTCTTTTCAATTTCTCCGCTTCAATACAAACTCATATTAGTTAAAGACTTAAATAATATCTTAAAAATTAAATTTTTGTATAGAAAATTAATTGTTCTCAACTGCGAATGAAAGTATTTCATTTTTGTTGGAAAATTTATCCTTTTTAGTTGAAAATCTAACAATTCGTTTAAAAAATCGTGTATTTTGTAGAAAATTCGTCTTTTGTGGTTAAAACATTATTTGTTTGGTTGATGATTCATTGTTTTAATAAAAAATTTTATCTTTGCTTGAAAAATTATCTGTTTTTAGGCAAAAAATTAATTATTTTTTTTAATTGAAAATATAAATATTCTATATTTGATTGAAAAATTACCTTTTTAGTTGGAAATTCATATATTTCACTCTTTGGTTCAAAATTTTACTATTATGTTAAAAATTCTTTTAATTAATCGAAGAATTATTATTTCAATTTGAAATTCATTTCCCTGGTTGCAAATTCAACTGAGTAGTAAAAAAAAGTTATTTTTATAGGAAATTAATTCCTTAACTAAAAATTTATGTATTCTATTTCTTTTTGAAATTTACCTTCTTTTAATTAATCATTTATGTTAAAAATTTATTTGTGTGGCTAAAAAAAAATACTTTGTGAAAAATTAATTTTCTTACAATCAAAAATGTATTTTTTCGATCAAAAATTTTGATATAAAGTTTTAATTTGGTTATTCATGTATTTTATTAAAAATTCCCCTTAATAATTTTCTTTTAGTGGACAATTCATCTTTTTGATAAAAAGGTTTCACTATTGCGTCAACAGTTTTTTTTGTTTTAAATTGTTGGTAGATCATCAATTTTTTTGGTTAAAAATTGATGACTTGGCTTAACAATTGAAGAATTTGATAGAAAACTGATATATTTAATTTATAGTACATATTTTTTACTCTCAAATTCAGGTATTCGGTGGAAAATCGATGTACTTTAATGATAGTTAATTTGTGAAGAATCCATTTTCTCATTTTACATCTTAATTTGCCTTATTGTTTGAATTTGTTAATACCTTTTTCGCTTCGCTTTTGTACACAATTTTTTGTAAAATCAATTGTTTTTTAACGAGCTGTCTATTTTATGAAGAATGCATTTCATATTATAAAAAAACAATTAAAACAAAATACAATGAAAATTTTTTCAATCAAATGCTTGAGAATGCAAGGAAGAAGCAAAGAAATATTTTGAATTCGACCACAGTGTGAGTCTTAATCACTTTTAAACTGCAAGTTCCTGCACTCTACGTTCCTCTACAGAATTCTTGTTCCTTCTGATTTCAAAGTATTTTATAATTTAAAGAAAAATAAAGTATCGAGCACTTTTGGAAATAGGTAATATTTAAACTAGGGATCAATTTTTTCTAAATGTTTTAAATTATTGTTTAGGAATTATTATTTAAAATTGAAAACTGAGTTGAAAAGTATTATAAGAGAATTAAGTAAATCTAAAACTGTGCGTTTTAAAAAGATTTTTAAAAATGAGAAAATATTGATTTGTCACTAAGGCTATTAAAGTATTTTTCAACTTAAAAGTTCTTTATTTTTATCAGCTTAAGATAGCTTTTAAAAGGATTAAATTTTTAAAAAAGAAAGTATTAAGCCCTTTGTAAAATAAGTGAAGTTCAATTGTGTTTTTACATATGTTAATTTTTTTTTGAGAGAGAAAGCTATTCCGGATTTAAAACTGTTTAAAAAATGTTTAATAGAAGCATTATATAAATTAAAAACTGTGCGTTTTATTAAAGTTTTCATATAGCAGAACATTATTTTTTTTTCATTGATGTTATTAAAGTATTTTTCACTTGAAACTTTCCTTCATTATTTATTACCTTTGGGTTGTTTTAAAGCGTTTTAAATATTTAGAAACATTAATGTTATTAAATCATTTTTACTCTTGAAATTTTTTATTGTTAATCACTTATAAATATTTTATAAAACTTTTAAATATTCAAAGAAAGAAAAGTATTGAGCCCTTTTTGAAATAAGTATAATTCAATTCTTAATTCATTTTAAATAAAAAATGGTATATTAAAGTCTCTTGAAAATGTTTAATCGTCATCAGAAAGATGTTTTCTTTAAATAAACATTGAGTTTAATAACTTTTAGTCTGAAAATGTTTAAGGCTCACCATACGACTTGGTACGACGCACAGTGGGGTGAAATCGCTTGGTTTAATCGTTAGGATGATAAATGGACATGGAAATTTAAGATTAAATTCTATTTGTCTTCTAAACAAATGCACATTTTGGCTGTTTTTAAGTGAAAAGAAACCGTTTTTTCTTACGAACTTGTTGCAATTATGTTGCCAGTGATGTTTTCTAAAAAATTGTTGGCCACCTATTAATATTTGTTTATACTATAAACAAATTATATAAACAAATGCACATTTTGGCTATTTTAAGGTAAAAGAAACAGTGTTTTCTTCTCACCTTGATAAAATTATATCGCCAATAATGTTTTCTGAAAAAATTTTTGCCACCCATCAATATTTGTTTATTTTATAAACAAATTCTATTTAAAAAAATGAATATTTTGGGCCTTTTCAAGCGAAAATAAATCGTTTTCTGTATTATTTATATATATATATTATAACCTTGGTTTTTTTTTTAGGGTAGTTATTGGCTAGAATTTCAGCCAATCAACAATTTTATAAAATTCTCCTAACATATTGGCTGAGCTCCAGCGAATAACTATTTACATTTTAGGCTGCCAGGCTCTTGGCTATTGCCAGGCCAATTATTAATTTACATGAATGAAGTTTGAATGGTAAATTCTCATACCGACATCTTGAGATGTCGACTATTATTTTGCATGAAGGGTGCCAGGTCGTTTGTAAATATTAAAATAACCTAAAACGAACAAAAGGTACTACTCTGATTTTAACTGACTTCTATCCATTAATATTTAATTCCCCACTAGCCCAACACACAGAGGGGTAGGGTTAGGAAACATTGAGCAAGAAAACAGAACACTCACAGAACAACTACCTGATATTAGGGGTAACAAGAATAAGCATTTATTTAAGTGGCATTCGATGCCTCACACTACAGTCAAATAATCCCGTAAAAGAAAAACACAATTATACGTAAATTACATACTTCCTTAATTCCTGAAGCGTTAACTCTAGTTACCTAACCTACAACAAGACTGATCATTACTGAAATCATGTGAATGATTTCTTAACGACCCTCCAATATGGAGGTCCATGAATGACACAAAAGGCCAATGAAGGTCGCCACCATCTTGGACGATTGCATTTAGTCAGTTCTTACTTCCGCACAGTATTTAAATTAATATCTCACACATCGATGCCCGTATTCTAAAAGAACGAATTTCACGTGAGTTGTTGGTTAACTGTGCCCACCACCCTGAATATCGACCACGCACTAATTACATTTTTATGAAGGCGAAATGAAGACACATACCTTTACTTTCCTCTTTGCGTTTACCGGACTTTTAGGCTCTACACTTAAGCGAGATTATCTAGTCGGAATGACTTGGCAATTCAGTGCTATGCCCTCCCAAGGCCTTTTATTTATAAGCAGATATTAGATTTTACGCCCAATCGAATGTAAATTATGGCGTCTATATCCTTCATTTGTCCTTTGACGTCGTTTATTAAAACAGAATTACGTTGAATGTAGGCCTTACTATGGTCGAACACAGAGTGAGTGCCACGGTGTGCCCACTCCCATATAAAAGTGGCGAACGGATTATAGTAATTGCTGCGTCCCCTAGGTGGCGCTCGTGTGAATTCAGAATTCGAAATGAACTTGAGCAGATGATAGAAGTTCTATCGTCTGCTCACGTCTTTTCTAGTTCACTGTAGCTGCAAGAATTATATTTTTTTGCGTGATGAACTTGGATTCACAATGGATTTTCACCGTTAACACAAACTACAAATGGAACCATATAAAATCGATCATCGATCAAATGCAATAAAGTGTTTAAGTCTGTTGTAATCGTTCTGATAGAACGAACAATCAAATGTTAAAGTCTGTTGGAATCTTTCTATGATAGATCGATTGCAACAACTTTAGCAGGATTATATAAAAAAATTCCAAAGTACTTTAGAAATCTTTAAAAGATGTCAAGGTGTTTCAAAACATTTTGGAGGTTTCGATATATTTGAGAGTAATTTGAAAAGGTTCCAAGAAATTTTCAATTTATTACAGTAATTTTATATGAAACTTTAAAGAATTTGATATATCTTAGGATATTTTAATAGATTCCAAGGTATTTTCAATTGATTTCAATAATTTAATATAAAATTTTAAAGGATTTGAAATATTTTAGGGTATTTTCAAAATTAAAATTTTAACGATTTTTTTCATATTTCCTGGTTGAAGGTGGAACTATTTTGTTAAAAATTTAGTTTTTTTGGTTGATGATTCATAAATTTAGTTGCAAAAATTTGTTTTCTGAAAATTTAACTATTTTGTAGAAAATTCTTTTTGTTGCGTGTTAAAAATCAATTTTTTTAACTACAAATTTAACTATTTTATGTTCCATTGAAAATTGATCTTTTTTAACAAAAAAAGTCGGAGGAATTAGCTGATGGAGTTTTATCATTAAATTTATTATAAACTCCCTGTCTGGTGACGGATCGGAACGGTTTATTTACAATACCTAGACCTCAACAGGATATTCACGGGAACAGGCCGTCCCTATTGAGGATTCTGTCCGATGGCAGCCTAAGAATCTGTGCACGACCAGGTATGGCTGACCAAAATAAATTAAATTCACAATCAAGTTGATTGGGCGTATTTATGAACTCAATTTGGGCGTCGTACATTATACCACTTCACAATATATACAGGGTGGACACACTGGGGCTTACATACATGGCGCACATGATTGCTACCCGAATTGCACAACAGCAGGGAATAAGCCATTTTACAGAGGCATTTTCATATTTCGCGCCTTTAAAGTTGCATTCGGATCCGCTATTCGATCGAGTCCGTGCAAATTCGGATCAAGTTTATCATGGTTTCCATGGTTGCGTTCGAAACTTCAAATGTATACAAGTGTCAAAAATATAGGTAATGTTATGTAGTAATTACAAATAATAAAAGTGTTTCATTAATAATGAAGTGAGACTTGTGGACTGAAAAGTAAACTTCAATTGTCTTCTGTGTCAATAACATTATGGAATGACTGCTGAGTGACAAATACTATAAATTGGTGATAATATTGTGCGCTTTTAGGGCTAAGAGTTAATTGTGTTTAACGCCTATTTGCGGCATAAAAATGGTATGTTATGAATAGACAGGATTTGTTTTGAATAAAGTATATAAAATATTACATCCAAAAATTTTTAATTGGCATTACATACAATTACTTACAGCGATTTCGGTAAAAAGGTAAATCCGACTATAACCTTGAAATAATGACAGATCGGCCCGCCATGTCTATTATACTTTCGATTAATTATTCTTTACCAAAGAAATGTTTTGTGGTTTTGTATGTTTATTACTGACAGTGTCGGCAGTAATAATTTAAACAATAATTACTTAATAATAATTTATCAATCGTTATTTATTAATAACTTTAAAAATTAACACATTATTTCTGAAATTAATAACTGATTTTCATAGTTTTTTTCACAGATCGATCATAGATAAATTCACATCAGAAAATGCAGATGGATTTGGTATATTTCAGCTGGTTCATTTCAATGAACATTATTGGAAAACCGTTATCTCTAGACCTTATCCCAAGACTAGGGTTGATCAGCCTAAAATTAATTCTGAGTAGGTGTATCAAAAAGATATCTCGAGGCAATTCAACTTGTTTGATTAACCATTAAAATAAATAAGAGACTCGTTGGTTATAGGATTGTATCAGAAATGCCGCAAATAAGCGTTAAACACAATTAACTCTTCGCCCACTAAAGGCGCACAATATTATTACCAATTTATAGTATTTGTCACTCAGCAGTCATTCCATAATGTTATTGACACAGAAGAAAATTGACGTTTGCTTCTCAGTCCACAAGTCGCACTTCATTATTAATGAAACACTTTTATTATTTGTAATTACTACATAACATAACCTACATTTTTTTACACTTGTATCCATTTGAAGTTTCGAGAGCAACCATGAAAACAATGATAAACTTGATCCGAAGATGCACGGACTTAACCGAATGGCCGATCCGAATGCAACTTTAAAGGCGCGAAATATGAAAATGCCCCTGTACAATGGCTTATTCCCTGCTGTTGTGAAATTCGGGTAGCAATCAAGTGCGCCATGTATGTAAGCCCCAGCGTTTCCACCCTGTATATATGTATGTA
>NC_046661.1:143441008-143450044 GCF_010883055.1 Belonocnema kinseyi | reverse complement strand
AAAATAAATAGGCAGTCGCGGACAATTGTCCAGGTGTGGTCCCGAAGAAATTAACCCCCAAGCGGAGGTGTGAAAACCGTGCCGAAAGCTGAATGGCACCTGGGTGAGGTGTCTAGAATGGTGACTCTGGGATACCAGGCGACTTCTCAGAGTACGCAGCCCTATCCTTGCATGCGGGGCTCTACAAGGATGGACGAACCCCTTTCCCTAGCTTCTCGTGGGAACAACAATGACAACACCAAACATATTTGTAGTAAGTGCGGTTCAAAACAACAGAACGCGCAGGGCTCCCGACAATGGGTCGGCCAACAATGCCGACCAATCTAGAGCTGGGGGAGCCAATAAAAATGCATTCAATGCGATGGATCGGCGGAATCTCGCAACCTTTGGGTAAACGGAGCGACTGAATCAGGACTTGCTAGAGTGCTACGATGCGATGCTTTACAACCCGGAGAAACATCAACACCAAGGTTTCTCTCAAGCCTAAAGATCTGGCTGAAATGGATGACGAGCTTCGTGGAAATTTTTCCGGAGAGTCCGACCTCTGGGCTATCAATTATTGTGTGTATAATGCAGCGAGAGCTTTGGCCGATGCGAACCGTGAAACAAAACCAACGGCTGATCATAAGAACAAAAGACGAATGCATCAACTTGTCATAAAGATAAGCTGGGCAAAACAGTACGCGTCCCGCATTCAGTGTGTGATTGGCTACATCACATCTGGCAGGAATTTTACCGCCAAGGTTCGAAAGTTCGTGCGCGAACTCCGGACCCGTTATCGCACACTTAACAAGTTAAAGCTGGTGACCATCAGGCAGCATATTGTTGAGAGAATACGGATACTATCTGACGCTAGGAGAAGTCTAGAGCGAAGGGAGAGGTGGGTCAGAGAAAATCAACAGTTTCTCTCTGACCCATCTCGACTCTTCCAAGGCCCTCCAGTTACTGTCGAACACCCACCCAAACCAGAGGAGGTCGAAGTATTTTGGAGAGAAGTCTACGAAGTTCAGCATAGACTGGACGAAGACTCAGAAAATATAAAGGGCGTTAAGGAGTTATGTGTTGCCCTCATAACACCGGATAGGGAATATCCACCCATCACTATCGAGGAGGTAAAAAAAGTATTAAGAGGGATGAAGAACTATTCCGCTCCGGGACCAGATTGTATCAAAATCTTCTGGTGGAAGAAGTTTTCTTCAACCCATCAGCATTTGGCCCGTATTTTCACCTCATATTTAAAGTCGGAAGAGCCGATTCCAGAGTTGTTGGTGGAAGGGCGCACAATACTTCTGCCGAAAATAGGCAACTTAGCTGACCCGACGAATAACAGGCCAATAACTTGTCTGAACACGCTTTATAAGATATTCACAGCTATCCTAAATGATAGGATTGTTCGGGCAATCGAACCTGTGTGGCAAGAAATGTATGAACAACGAGGCTCAAAGAAAGGCGTAGCCGGATGTCGGGAGAACCTGCTCATCAATAGATGTGTCTGCAAAGATGCAGCATTCTACCAGCGTGACCTATCAATGGCCTGGATTGATTGTCGGAAAGCTTTCGATTCGACATCCCATAGACTAATCATCTGTCTTTCGGAAATCTTAAAGGTTCATCCGCAAATAGTTGGGTGCATAGAGAGATTGATGCCGCTTTGGAAAACCAGATTTACTATCTCTTCTGGAAAAAATAATGTGACAACTAACAAGGTCACCTTTCAGAAAGGTGTCTTTCAGGGCGACACCATGAGCCCACTCCTCGTTTGCCTTACATTATTGCCACTATCTCTAGCACTTCGCCATTCCGACGGGTACTTGTGCGACAAACCTGCAGATCGAAAGTACAAGGTCACTCATGTATTTTACATGGACGATCTTAAGATCTATGCTAAAAACAGGGAGCAACTGCATCTAGCTCTGGGGATTGTCGAACGATATACTAACGAAATTGGAATGGAATTTGGGTTAGACAAATGCGCCAAGGTTTATTTGAAGCGAGGAAAACTTAATGGAATTCCTGAAGATCCTGAGCTCGTAGATAGAAGCGCCATACGACACCTTTGCGCTGGAGAGACTTATGCATTCTTGGGCGTGCCACAGAGCTGCATTCAGGATGTGACATCTATAAAGGATACTCTCCGAAGCAGATACAAACGTCTCATCCGACAGATTTGGTCTTCCGAACTGTCGGCGAGAAACAAAGTATCTGCAACGAACATGCTGTTTGGAGAAAAAAACGAAATCGTTTCATCGAACAGAAGCTGAGTTTTCGCGAATTTAGTTTAAAAAGTCATTGATTATGGTACAATGAAAATTTCCGGTTTTTAATTTTTAGAAAAAAAAACTGCGAATGTAATGAAAAAAGTTTTTCCATGAAAGTTGTACGCCTCGTCGAACCGCATATACTCATATTTTTGCGCAGTGAATTTCCGAAGTTGATAATTTTCGGAAATATTTCCGCGTTTCCGGAAGGCACAGCCTACTGGGGGAGCTAGTCCGAGCGCTAAGGACGTTATGGAATCCACATGCTCAATTTGTTTATAAAATAAACACAGTGGGCACAAAATTCGGCGACGTGTTCACGACATCGTTACGACATCTTTACGACAACTTTACGATATCCTATGTCCATGTCGTCCATGTGCCTTTGTTTATAAAATAAAGAAATAACATTTAGTCTTAAATTTTAATGTCCACGTATCATCCTAACGATAAAGGCAAGCGATTTTAGAGCATAAATATACTTTAGAGACAAACAACCCCTAATGTCAAGTATTTGTTAATACAATTTGTCCCTAACAATTAACTATGGAAGTTGACAATTTTTCTATATTTCCTATACCCCTGTGCACTCAATCCAAGGGACGAGAAGTATAAGAAAAATGTTGTGGAGAAGTTAAAAAATAAAGTTTGAAAAATCGACATTTTTTTCGCTGTTTACATTAAAATAAAGATTAGTAGAAATTTATTAAAATAGATGCATTTTTTATACATAGTTGAAGTTTCAAACAAACAGATAAATTTTTTACCAAGAAGATTAATTTTATATAAAAAAAGACGGTTGAATTTTCAACTAAAGAAGATCAATTTCAAATATCAATTCTCTACCAAAAATGATATAATCCAATTTTATTTTACATAAATTAATTTTTGTCTAACCAGGAAGGCATTTTCAAAAAAATAATTGAACACGCAATGAAGAAAATGAATTTTCAACCACAAAGATTAATGTCCCTGTTTAAAAAGGTGGTTTAAAAAAATTATATTTTTAACAAAATAAGTTCATTTTTCTATCAAAAATGGTATAATCGACTTTTCTCTTTAATAAATGAATTTTTCACCAAAAAAGGAATTTTTCACATAATAATAGAATCCTTCAAAAAAAGATAAAATTTCGATTGAGAAGCTTATTTTTCTACCAAAAATGACGAATTTTCAACAAAATTTTAAATTTCTAAATACTGTATCAGAACAGATAAATTTGTTTCCAAATAGTCTAATCTTTAACGAAAAAAGGTCGATTTTAAACCAAAAGGAATCATTTTCTATCAAAACATAAAAATCTAAAGAATTGAATTATTAAGTAAAAAAGATCAATATGAAAAATATTAATTTCGAACTAAGAATATTACTTTTTTACCAAAAATTACGAATTTTCCATAAGATCTAAAAAGTTTGAAACAAATATATGATTTTCATTTTAAAAATATCATTTTTTAACCAAAAGTAATATGAGTAGAGTTTACCATTATGGAAATTAATTTAAAAAAATAGAAATTTGGAGAAAATAGTTGAATTTTTAATCAAAAAGGTTCTTTTTAAACCGAAACATATGAAGCTTCAATTATGAACCTAATATTCAACGAAAAATGGGATAATGCAGTTTTTAGTTTAAAAAATAATTTTCAACTTAACGAAGTGCAATTAAAAAAAACTAAGTTCTCTACCAAAACAGATTGCAATTAAAAATATCAATAAATTTTTAACCAAAAATTGAAATTTAAATTTTCACTTCAATAAACTAATTCTGAAAAAAAAGAATTGTCAGAAAAATTGTTGAATCCTAATTCAGCAAGAAGAATGTTCAACAGGACGATTAATTTTCTACTAAAAAAGAGTGATTTTAAAAAAATCCATACATTTTTAAACAATTAGTTAAATTTTTAACTGAAAAGATTACACTTTAATTTTAAAAAATTAATTTTCTACCAAAAATGTCATAGTTGAATTTTCTGTTAAAAACAAAATTAATTTTCAAAAAAGAAAACAGTGTTATAAATATTATTTCAAAGGACATCGAATCCATTTAAAGTTAGGCAGATTCTGCACTTCAAGTCGCTGAATCGATCAGGAAGGGAATTATGTTGTTTTTAAATTAAATTTTAAGAGAACTATTTTTTCGTTATAAAAAATTCAAGCAATTCATGGAATTTAACTAATTCGGGAAATTAAAGGAAATCGTGCAATTAAAGGATTTCACGAAATTCAAGGAATTCGTAAGATTAAAGGAGTTACTGAAATTCAATAAAATCATGGAACTGACGGAGTGTATGGAATTCGTAGACTTCTATCAATCCGACGAATTCCGTTGATATCTCAAATTCCGTCTATTTCTTTAATTCCATGAATTCCGCGAATCCTGTAATTTACATTAATTCCTTGAATTCCACGAATTTCTTGAATTCTATGAATTCCTTGAATTCCATAAATTCCTTGAATTCCTTGAATTCTTTGAATTCCATGAATTCCTTTATTTACTTTAATGCCATGAACCCCGTGAGTTAAGTAAATTCTTTGAATCCCATGAATTCTGCGAATTCTCCCATTTTCCTGAATTTCTTGAATTCCGTCAATGAATGGATTCCCTTCAATTACATGAATTCCATTAATCCCATGAGTTCTGTACATTCCTTGAATTCCATGAATTCTGCGAATTCTGTGATTTCCATGAATTCCTTGAATTCTATCAATTGGCTGAATTCCTTAAATTCCTTAAATTCTGCAAATTTCATCAATTTCTGTAATACCTTGAATTTCTTGAATTCGATAAATTCCGCGAATTCAATAAAATTCGGGAGTTCCTTGAAACGCAATTAAATTACGTGAATTCCTTGAATTCCATAAATTCAGTGTATTCAATCAATTTCTCTAGTTCCTTGAATTCCGTGACTTCTGCGAATATCATAAATTCCGCAAATTCCATAAATTTCGTGAATTTATTTATTTTCATGAATCCCATGAATGTCATGAATTTCGTGAATTTCATTAATTTTGTGAATTCCTTGAATTCCGTGAGTTTCATGATTTTCGTGAATTCTTGGAATTCCGTCAATTATTTAATTGATGAAAGAAAGAATGAAATAAAATTGACAGATTGACTGATAAATTACTGAGTATCAAGAGATAATAAATTTTCAGAATTTTTTAATGAAAAGGTCTGCATTTTTTCTTTGCATTAGCCATGCAAAATACGTCTTAGTTCCAAAAATGTAAGTCGTCAGACCCAATAGTTTTTGCGCCAAGCTAGTGTTATTAGAATTGTATTTTTTTTAAATTTTATTTTGATTAATTCCAACAGTACAAAAAATATTAGAATTAGTTTCTCAAAAAATTCCCAATCTATCTCCAAGTCTTGGATATGATATTTTTTACACTTGCTGCAACATAATATTTCACAGGGTAATATACAATAGAAAATTAAACATTAAAAAAAATATATGCGCAATAAAAATTTGTTTTTATTTTCTTTCGGCGTGATAAGAAACTACAGTCAAAATCATGTAAAAAGTACATAAAATTTATGATTTTTTTCCAAGAATTTTTCCAATCTCGGTATAAGTCGTGTGTTTGATTATTTTTAAAATAGCTGTAAAGGAATACTTTGCTTTTTTCTATGAAGTTGTAATGCGCAATAAAACTGTTTAGTTCTGAAAAGTGTACGCCTAATAAAAAAGAATGCAAAAAATGTATGATTTTTCTTTTTCCTAAAATCCTTTATCCCATTTGAAGGGAAGAGTGTGATGATTCTTAAAACTTCTGCGACGAAATTCTTTGCATTTTAGCAATAAAATTAATTGAGCAATAAAATTAATTGAGCAATAAAACTGTCTTCTAATACTTTCTTAGTCATGAAGTATGGGCATGTAAAAATGATGAATTTTCAACTTAAAATTAAATTAAATAAATTATCAGTTCAAAAAATTAATGTTCAACCAAACAGCTGGATTTTCAACTAAAATTCTTGTTCATTTCAACTTTACGCTTAGCGACATAATAATTTTAAAAGAATAATTGATAATAATGTACATGCATCATTTTTTAAGCAATTTATTATGTTTATAAATATCTTTTCTTAAAGTAATGCTAAAAAGTTTCGACTTTCTTTTAAATTTTCGACATTTTTGGACTTTTTAGTTATAAGAAAATAAAGAATAATAATATTGTTTATTGAATTTGAATTAATAGTAGTTTATTTCATTCTCTGAATAATTATTTATTATTTTTAACGTTCTTACGTAAAATATTTTATTTATCCGTAGTAAACACAGAAAACTTATCGCTAAACGTTTAACTAAAAACTCTTACATATTTAAAAACTTTTTGAATGCCAGTTGAAATAAAACTTTAAAAGAAGAAATTTGAAAATATTATTATTTACGGAAATAAGAAAATTAAGAAGATAAGAATTTTTTTAAATATGCAGTTTTTCAAAATGTAAAAGACAGCCATATAATAACTACCCTAAAATTAATTGTACTTTAAAGGTCTGTAATGTAAGGTGGCATGGGTATTTTTAGCCGATTACGTAACATTTTCAATTCGTGAATTTTCTACACCATAAAATTTATATATCGAAATTCCTAAATAAATAATTTTTCATCATTATAAAATTTTTCCTAAATCTTTCTAAACGTTATTGATAGAAGAGAAAACGTAAATTGTAAATGATTGTTTAATAATGGAAAATAATTACGTTTTTAAAATCTTGCTACCACACTATAATTTGTCAACTTTCTTACATTTTAAAAGAGATAAGAAACTTTAAATTATGGGCAAAAACTTGTTCTGAAGAATTCAAAGAAAAGTTAGTTATTTATGGAAAAATTGTAGATGCTTGCTTTATAATTAATTCTATGAAAAAAATTTAAAAAGATCACAAAATATTTTTTTTATGATTTCCTACAATTTTGAAAAAGCTTATAAGACATTTTGTACTATCATTCTGCAATTGTCCCATGTTACATAATTTTAAAAATATTTTTAATAAGTTTAAGAGATATTTAGAACAATTATAAAAATATAAAAATAATTAAAACTTGTAACGATTTTTTAAGAATTTTGTAAGGTTCGACAAGATTAAACAAATGAACTTTTTTAATATTCTTGTGAAATTTCAGATTAGTTTTTTATTTTACAAAATAAACTTTCATAGAAAATTAGATTTTTTTGTTTTCAAAATATCAATCTTTCGGGTTGAAAGTTCAATCGATTTTGGTTATAATTTAATTTTTTTGTTGTTAAAAATTCAACTATTTTGTTAAAAATTGAAGAAGTTATTGAAATTCAGTTATTTTATCAAAACCTCTTTTTTGTTTAAAAATTAATGTTTTTAACTGAAAATCTAACTATGTCGATCAAAGGTTCATCATCTTTGTTGAAAATTAATGTTGTTAGACGGATTTTTAACTCCCTTTTTAAAGCTCTTTTTCTCGCAGCAAATTAACTTTTTAACTAAAAATGTAATCATTTTATTTTTGTTTGGAAATTTATTTATTTTTATTGAATATTTATTTGTCTCGGTAAAAGATTAATGTTCTATGATTTTTTCAGTTGGAAAATTCGACCGTTTAACAAACAAATTTGTCTATTGATTTGAAAGTTTAAGCATTTGGGTAAACTTTTCATTCTATCTTGCCTGAAAAATGCTAATTTGTTGAAAACTTGTCTTTTCAGCTGCAAAATTATTTTGCGGGTTGAAGGTTGACCTACTTTGTTAAAAATTATTTATGACTTTGGTCGTGGATTGACTATTTCAATTAAAAATTCCACTTTTTTTTTTAATTCGCCTTTTTGTTAGAAAATTAATCTTCATGGTCAAAAATAGTTTAATGGGTATGGGTTTAATATTTTATTCCGAAAATTCAACTATTTGGTTAGAAATGTAACTATGTGGATGAAAATTTTTTTTTCAAAATATCAATCTTTCCGGTTGAAAGTTCAATCATTTTGATTATAATTTTATTTTTTTGTTAAAAATTCAACAATTTTCTTAAAAATTGAAATAGTTGTTGATATAACGTAAGCGTTTTGGTGAAAGGTTCAACTGCTTTGTTGAAAATTCTAAAAAATGTAAATTTAATATTTTTAATCCAGCCTTGCTTGAAAATCCTGTTATTTGGTTGATAACACAACTATTTCTGATTTCAATTTAATTTTTATTTAATCTATACATCAAATATAAATTTTTTAAAGCGAATGACTTTTTAATATTATTAAATAACTCTTTTCTTAACATTTTGGTGTCGGAATAATTATAAATTTGTACATGTTTTCACACAATCAAAGAGATGAGACTTATGAAATTATGGAAAAAAGCTTTAAATATCTTAAATTACGAAATGTGTAGACTCTAGGTAACGATACAGGCGTGCAAAAAGATTTTTAGGAAAGTTTTTTAATGAATTAAGGTTTTTTAAAATTGATTTTAAATTTGGAAGATTTAAAAATATTTCGGAAAAGAATCTGTCAAAGATAACATTTCTTAACATTTTATGAGCTGAAATTAAAGATAAGACTTGAAAGACTGTCTGGTGTCGATTTCAGGTAGTTGCTGCAAATTTCCAAGGTCATGCCACAAGGTGAAGACGAGGTACAAAATTCCATAAATTGTTGAAATTTTTTTGAAACTTTCATGCACCCTATATTCTCTTCCAAAGATCTAAATACGAGGGTGGATTGATAAGTTTCCGGCCTGACCAAGAAAAACAACGTTTTTAAGAATTTTTTTTTTTTATTTCTCAACATAATCTCCTCCAAGGCT
>NC_046661.1:143392963-143440908 GCF_010883055.1 Belonocnema kinseyi | reverse complement strand
GCTATCTAAGGATGGTACTATAGAACGCCACCTCAAGGTAGGCCTAGTGGCGCCATCTCTTGGTCAGGCCGGAAACTTATCAATCCACCCTCGTATGTATTTTCAGAGGTAATACAACGCGGAATTTCCCAATTCTTCGAAAACTTTTTAAATAAGTTTCTCGCTTCTATAACAAACTCGCTTTCAGTCAAATGCCGGGGGTTGCCTTCAAATAGCGTTGGAGTGATTCGGGGGGGGGGGGCAGAAACGTAAACAAGGATGGCCGCCTGACTCGTTTTCAATTGGAATATATATATAATGTCGCAACCGCTCTTGCCCTACTCCCCTGAAAAACTGCTTGAGCCAGCAGTTCTAAGAAGGCTGATAGCGGGCTGACTGAAAGCGACAGTTTGGTGTATTTTGAAAGAGTAATCAGGTTTCAAAGTAAGCTTTGATTTTTAATAGTACTTGTACTGCTCGCACCGATAATTGCCGATGGCTGCTATCTCTCATTGTTTCACTGAAAAACGGAAATTTATATTTTGGGTCAGATTTTTTTACGGGTTAATTAAAACTATGCCGTTTATAAAAAAATAGTTCTAAGCCATCGAATCATTATATTTTTGATAAAGCTTTATAAGGAAAAAATTTAACATGTGCTTTTTTTTTAAATTTATTACTTAGGCACTCCACTTTTCACTATTAAGGTATGGACAACACATCCCTAATAAAAATTCCTTAACCTAGGCTAAATAACAGTGATACTAGTAGTTGGAGATAAAATAATAGACAATCATGGTCTTAAAAAATTTAGTGAAAAATAGGAGTCCTACATTTATTTTTAGGTTGTCTCGTTGCAGTTTTACATTTTAAATGGATTTAATTCGTGCAAAATAATAAGCAAAAGTGGTCATTCATTCTAAAACATAAACAATGCTTGTCCTTTGAAATAATTTACATTGTGCATTTATTTTTAATATGTGGGCATCCGCATGAAAATGGCCGGGTTCTTTTAAGAAATGAGTATATAGGCCCTAGAATTATCCCTTACTTGAACCAGATATAAATAATAATAATGCTTCAATTCTGTATGACGAACAAAATGTAAAAAAATTCGAGTCAATTCAAGCAATATTTAGTTTATTCGAAGGGATTCAAAAAAATGTAGACATTAGAAAACTTTTAGAAATGTAGATTTTCGAAGATTTCAAACATAAGTTTCAGAAGCTTTAGATGAATCTGCCAAGATTTCAAGATAATGAATAAATGTTCCTAAAGTGCTTGCAAGAATTTATAATAGTATAAGGAAATTTCTTTACATTTTGAATGATTTTTCAACATTTGAAGAAAACATTTGAGTCGATTAGAAATATTTTCAAGAATTTAGGACGTTTTTTTTAATTTCTTAAAAATCTCACAATAATTATATTTATACAAAATTTTTAAAAAACTGATAATAATTTTCTTCTTAGTCTCAATTCTTAGAACTTCAACTCTAATTAAATTTTTCGAAAACCTTTCAAAAATAAATAGGTATTCGAAATTTGTATGTTATGTCATTACCAATATTATTTTGTATTCGTTATGGTATTAAAAAGTTATTAATTGTTGAATTTCAAGTAGTACTTACATTAGTAACTTCAATATTTATATGACCACCTAAATATTGAAAAAACTTGATGTGTTACATTAAGATATTGCTTTATTTATTTATAGACAATAATACATCTTTAAGAAACCCTTTCTTATTTAGATAATGTCTTTTATGTTTTTGTAACTGTAATTTTGTAATTTGTTGAAACAGTCCTGAAGACTACGTAGCCCTCTAAGGAACATAAATATGCATAGTAATATTCTTAAAACTAAGATCGTGGCACAATAAGTGGGTATGTGTATTTGACGGTAAATTAATACTACCTGCCAATGAGGCAAAAAAAATATATATATATAGAGAGAGAGAGAGAGAGAGAGAAAATATATATCCTAGGCCGTTAGAATAAAATAATTATAGGTTGAAGTGCATACTGGTATTTACCAATAGGCAATTTCAAGTAAATTATTTGGATTTTCAATTAAATACGTAAGTAATTCGATTTTAAAATGATAGTAAGTGGACGCTATCCTGATAGTTAATGGCATTCTATTCAATAGACGTTCCCCTTTAACCACATATGAACCTAATCTCTAACAATGGAAATTTTCTTTTGATTTGAGGAGCGGTTCTGAGTTTAAATCTAAAAATTCTATAAAAAAGTGAGGTTAAGAAAAACTTTATTTTCTCTTTAAATGACAAAAGATGTAAATAAACTCTTGAAGATTTGTGAAATTTTTGAAACTGTTAAGGTTTTGAAACTTTGAGTGTATAGTTGATTGTATGTACTGTGTATGACTTAAATAAGAGGAAGGGCCGAGATATCTTGCCTTCGTTGTCTTCCCTGCAACTCATAGAATTTCTGCGTCGGCTTTGTTGATTGGCTGGTTTCAACGAGACGGGTCCAATCAGATGCCTTCACCAATGCACCTCTCCGTACTAGCCACCGCCTCGTCGATTGGCTCCGTCTGACGGGATACTGCGGTTTTTATTGGCTGACTGACTGCTAATGACAAGATGGCCGCTTCAAGTATCTGCCAATAAGTGGTCGTTTCCCAACGGAACGATGCAGGGTTGATTCGGTGTTACCCGATGGTACGTCTGATGTTGCCACTCGCCGTTCAACGCGGAACAACTGCTTCGACCCAAGTTATTTAACACTTTACTTTTTGGAAAACAACCTTAATAAA
Organism: Belonocnema kinseyi; assembly: GCF_010883055.1. Classification (NCBI taxonomy): domain Eukaryota; kingdom Metazoa; phylum Arthropoda; class Insecta; order Hymenoptera; family Cynipidae; genus Belonocnema; species Belonocnema kinseyi. The sequence goes on along the minus strand of NC_046661.1, from coordinate 143,438,148 downwards.
TTAAACTACAATGGAGCGAGATTGGGATGTGCTGGGAATGTAGCGCTTCTCAAGTTACATATTATACAAAAACACATATTATATGAGAATATATGTTTAGAACCAAAATTACCATGAAAAATATTCCGTAATCTAGACCTGGATCTTGGCTAGACGGTTAGTTACTACTGATTGTCAACATGTAGCCAATAACCTTTAATTCGAGCATCCAGGTGTGGTTTCGGTGAGCCCACAGCAGAATTTTATTATTTTATGTCATATTTATTCTGTAACTTCGTTACAACTTCCCTCAGTCTAGCCGAAGCCCACCGGCCCTGCTTACTCGCGGCGTGGCCTCAAAACATAAGAATAAAACAGAAAAATAAAAAGAAACTCCCTATTGGCTAACCTGTGTTTCCTCTGCCAAGGCTCTCCCGATCTGCGTTGCTCCTGCTTTCAGTTCCCCGTACATCTACTTTTACAACCTAAAGCATCCGTGTTACGAAGATGCCTACCTACTAAGGAAGCTACTTGACTCAATGTTTGGGTACTCGTCATAAAAGCGAACGAATTTCAAGATACAATATTTATTTATGGGTCTAATCTCGATTTTGCCATGTTGTGCAAGTCTTTTTTTCCAATTTAGGAAGCAACTCAGGATCAAAACCTCCAGAAAAAGTACAGGGCGAAGTAAAAGAAAAGAAAATGGGCTTCATAAAGCTAGGTAATTACCGCTAGATTGCATATTCAAGAAAATCTTGTTTATTTTATCTGGAAAGAATGACGAAACAGAAGTCTACGGTCTGTTTATTTTTACAGTATCCTGGGCATGCAAGGGTTTAGGGGAACAACTAGGAAGATCCTGGGTATTTCTTCTTTCACTAATCCCCCTTACCAGGCGCTCCCGCATCGTACTAGGGGACTTAAAGCTTTACTGGAAATTTTCTTACCAATTGTCCGTCTTCCTTCCCTAATTCGTATACTGAAGGTCCTAAAACGCGTACCACGACGTACAGTCCTTGATTTTTACTCCAAAATTCTAACGTTACACATTTTTGGGCTGAGGATGTTACCTGAGTCTGGTAAGGGCATTTCAGTTGGTTCGTCGATCCTTCGGCGTAAAAAATTGTACGGCTTCGGTTTCTTTCCTAGATTCAAGTAAGCTGGTCTAACTCCCGTGTTGCTATGCACGGCCTTATTGTACGCGAACCTGAAATCTTTGAGCTACACTTCCCACTGCCGATAGTCTTGGAGTACGTACGACGGGATCGTTGTTTTGAGGACTCGATTGACTGGACCCACTGGGTCCGCCCGCGGATGTTACACCGGAGTAAACAAGGGTCGGATTCTGTATGTCTTGGTCTACCCTTGAAACGCTTGGTTGACATATTCCGTTCCTTTATCCAATACGAGAAACTCTGGTGCACCTCGTCGGTTCAATATATTCTCCTCAAAAGCCATGATAATTGTCTAAGCGTTTGCGCGTATCATGTGGTGCCAATGCTACCTATTTTTTCTAAAGGTCTTCGAACACTACCAGATATTCAAAGCCTAATGCTGTCTTTGGCCAAAGGCCCATTACGTCAATAGCCACTACGGTCCAAGGCAGGCATTTGGTCAGCCTTTATTCGCTGTCAGATGTCGCACAATCGTACTGACAGAGAAATATTACGGTACATACCTGGCCAGTAATACTGTACTGAGGCTCTCCGGTTTGTCACGTCGATTCCCAGATCTGCAGCTTGGGAGTCATTGTGCATCTCGTCGAAGGCTTCTTGTCTTCTGTCGGCTGGCACTACCAACTTCCAAGCTTCTAGGTCTTCGTTAACCAGACCTATCAACGAATTCGGACGATATCGGTACAGCATTGCATCCACTACCTTCCACCCATGGTATTTTCTAGGGCTCTCTTTCACCTCGCGCAGTCGTTTGCGATACTGCTCGTCCTTTACTGGCTCCATGGTAGCTAAACACTCCTTTTCCGTGACCGAGTACTTTCTTTCGAGGTCCGAAATCGTCCTACTTGCAAAAGCTACTACCCTCTCAACGTCATCTGGCATCTACGCCAGGACTGCTCCCAGACCAAAATCGCTCGCGTCCGTCTGGAACACGAATGGGATTTAGAAATCCGGGTAAGTCAAAATCGATGCTTTCGCAATTTGTCCCTTAAGCTTAACGAGCCCGCTTTCCTGTTCAGTGCCCCATTCCCATGGGACGTTCATCCTAAGCAGCTGGTTTAATGGTTCTGCGTTAGTCGCAAAGTCCGGTATAAAACGACGGCACCACGACGCCATGCCCAAGAAATGTATCAGTTGCTTTATTGTTCTTAAGGATGGGTATGAGAACAGGTGTTTGACTTTTGTCCGGATCGACCTGCGAACCCTTCTGATTAACGAGGAACCCGAGATAACGTACAGTCAGTCTCCCGAATTCACATTTCTTGAGGTTAATAGTGACCCTTGAACGTCTCATTAACGATGACTATGTCTTCGAGGTCCGCATAGACATTCGGTTCCATGCATAGCCCCATAAGGGAGTCTACCAGTCGCTGGAATGTCGCAGGGGCCCCTGACAGTCCGAAAGGCATCCTTGTGAACTGAAAGAGACCCATTCCAGGGACTACAAACGCTGTGTGCTCCTTACAATCTTCGGCCATCTAGATTTGGTTGTACCCCTACTTCAAATCTAAAATCGTTATATACCTCGCGGCGCGAAGTTGCTCAAATATCATGTCTATCTTGGGCAAGGAGTATGCTTCCTTTTTGGCGACCTTTTTGAGCCAACGGCAGTGTACGTAATATCTATATGTCCCGTCAGCCTTTCGGTGCGTGACCCGCGAAGTCAGTTCTTGTCGCTCCTCAGCTGTATATTTCTCTGAGGCCGTAACACTGATCTAATGTTGCCGGATTTTCATCCCTCATCTCCACTTCTAACTCGGTATCTTCCTCGATATAATGGTTGACTAATTCCGGGTAGTCCGACATATACAAAGTTCATTTGCTCCCATCGTGTTCCCATCATGTACGATTCAGAATGTGTGGATGAAGTCCATACCTAAGAATACTTATTTACCCATGCTCGCGGCAATAAGGATCTTCATCATTCGCAAAACACGATCAATCTCGATTGGGAGATAACACGTGGCTTGGACTTGGCTGACCGTACTGTCTGTAGTCATAACCGCCTGATTCGGTGCCGTATGTAGGGTCGCTTGATACCTCTCTGCAATGATCAAGCCAATATCTCCCATGATTGTTCAGGATGCACCGCCATCGATTAGAACAAGGACTTTAGGGGTATTACCAATTCGGGCTGTCGTAAAGACTTGCAAGGTAAGCTCTCTGTTCTCACCCGGAGGCTCCTTAACTTCTAATCGTAGCGGTGACGAAGGGTCTTCATCGGATGATGCTGCCGATGGTTCATTCTACTTAAGCAGGGCCAGCATCACCTGATTCTCTTGTCAAGACTTCGGTTTCTCTCTGATTCTCTTTCTTGTATTGAGAACGATGGTATCATCGATTTCTACCGTGCGCGTTACCGGGATCTCGTTCGCTGAGTTCGACGGAAATTCTACGGGAGTGGTATTCGTATTCTGTACTATCCCTACTACTGCTTTTTGCCACGTCGGCGACAATAATTGCGCCTCCGGTTTTTCAAACATCCACTTCTGCAATTACTGGAAAATGTAATGCGACCGCATTTTAATATTTTTATGGTATATGTGCATTTGTTGTTTCTTAAAAATATCTTTTGTCAAAACTAAATTGAGGAAAAATATAAATGAGCTCTTTCTACATTTTTTACTTATTATTTATAAAAAATGCTACTAAATAAATTAATTTCATAACGTGGTTATACCAAGAAGTAAGAAAATAATTATCGGAAAAGGAATAACTATTGTTAATTGTTGATAATAAAAGAATATATAACGAAATTATTTACATAATTATGCAATTGATATTGGAACTAATTAAATAATTGACTAATTGATCGGAAGGTAAATTATTATGCATCAGAAGATAGTCTTTTCACGAATTGCATAATTACCGTAATTTTCACAAAGAAAATTAATCACGTATGTAAAAATTTATTTGTAACTTAAATTTGTTATGGATATTTTTAATGCTAAAGTTGGAACTTTATACGTATTTTTGATCCTGTATGCTTGACTTTAGTGAAATATGAGTCGATTTTTCAAAATAAGTACGTCTTAATGCAAAAAATGACGTCGTTAGACCCAATAGTATTTACATTAGGCTAGTTTTAGTAAAATTGATTTTAAATTATCCCGGAATAAATACAAATTTTCAGTAAACATTTTTATATTTTTGATTAATTCCAAAAGTACATAGAAATGTAAGAATCAGTTTCTCAAAAATTTCCGATTTAGCTCCAAGTCGTTAATATAATAATTTATAAACTTTCTGCGACATAATATTTTACAAGTTTGTAATAAAATTTAATATATAATAAAATCGTCGACTTCTAAAAAATGTATACGCGATAAAATTTTTCTTATTTCTCGCGGCAGGCTACTTCGAATTTTTTGAATAAAATTTAATGTGCAATAAACCTGTTCACTTCTAAAAAATGTACGCGTTATCGCAAAATTTTCAAATCTATTCCGGCGCTACTAAAACGTTCTAGTATTATTTTTATTACTTTTCCACTATATGAGACACATTTGTTCAGTTTCTAGTGAAAATAAGCAAGTGAAAGAAGAAAATTTCCAACTATAAAAGGTGCGTTTTTTTTAATATTCAAATAATTTTTATTTTAATATAACCTAATTAAAGGAATTCCAAGGATTTGATGAGAATTTCTGTTTTCACCTTAATATAAAGCTAAAAAAGTCCATAGATACATCTGAAAAATGTACGCGTGCTAAAAAATTGTAATCTCTTGCAGGAATATTGAAAAAATTAACTGATGCCTTTATTATTTTGATAATAATTTTCAACAACAAAAATGCATATTTAACCCAGAGAATTCATGTTCCACAAGAACAAATGAATTATCATCAAGATATATAAATTTTTAACCATACTGTTGAATTGGTAACAAAGAAGATAAACTTTTAAACAAGAAGATTAATTTTCTGCAACAGTAGATGAATTTTGAACAAAATAGTTCAAATTTCCTAAATGAAATATATTTTCAACTAGCAGGATAAATATTCAAGCAAATAAAGGAATTTAAAAAAAAATAGAATTCTTAACCATAAAAGCGTAATTTACATACAAAAAAATTTTTTTATAAGGTTAAATTTTTAATCTAAAATAATAAATTTTCGGGAATATAGTGAAATTTTAAACCAAATACCATCAACTTTTTTTAATGGTTAAATTTTAAACAAAAAAACTTTTTTTTAATATTTAAGTTTTTAAGCAAAGTAATGGGTTTTTAACAAATTCATGCCTGTTTAAAAAGTGTAATTTTAAAGAACGTCGAAATTTCCATTTAACAACAAAAACATAAATTTTTATTGTTGAACTTTTCACCGGTAGAATCAATTTTCTACAAAGAAGACGAAGTTTCTACAACATAAAAATTGTAACAAAATACACAAATTTTCAACCGAAAAAGAGAATTTATGACCAAATTGTTTAATTTTTAGATAAATAATTGAATTTCCAATTAAATAAAAAAACATTTAAAAATTTTTAAACATTCTAAATATTTTCCAAAATTATTGGTATTTTTCATAAAATTTAAAAAAACTTAATTTAAAAAAAACGCCTATAGTAAATGGTAATGCAGAAAGTTTCAAAGTCTTGATGATTGCATTGCAGAAGATAATCTGATTCTTTTAAAAAATAATTTTTTAAAATAAAAAAGCATTAAAAGTGTTCTGAGGAATCTTAAGAGAAATTGATTTTTATTATTTTGATACTTTTCGAAATCCTTGACATCTCACAATTTTATTTGTAAATCTTCAAAAGTCTAAATTTCGTTTGGATTATTAAAAAAAATTTCAAACTTTAAATTATACTTGCAATTTTTCAAAAATTGTATATTACCTTTAAATTAGTTAAAATTTTAGAAAATAACATTTGAAAAATACTACAAGTTTAAAAAGTGGCCTAAAATTCTTTTTGAAATTTTTATAAACCTATTTAAATTCTTGGATATCCTTAAAGATTCATTTGTATTATTGAAAAATCTTTTAAAACTTCACAGAGATTTAAAGAAATCTTGCCTTGCCCTAACATTTTTCTCATTTGTTCGACTTTTTTAAAAATTATTTTAAATGTCATTTTTCAAACTTTCCTTTAAATTTTTTTTAATCTTCTTAAATCTTTAATTGTTGTTGATTCTTTTTAAAATTTCGGATACTCCTGAACATCGTTTAAGTATTTCCAAATTTATATTTATTTTTATTTACCTAAATATCAAAATAATTAGAAACCAGCCAAATTATAATTTCAGTAAGTTTGCTAAGAAACTTGCAATGCATGGATCTGGTTAAAGATTAATTATTTCGGTGAAAATATATTTGTTTGGTTGAAAATTGAACTACGTTATTTATAATTCTAGTATTTTGTTCAAAATTTGTACGTTGTTGTAGAAAGTTAATCTTCGCTCTTAAAAATTTCGCGCTTTTAAAGTTTCATTCGGATCGGCCATTCGGTCAAGTCCGTGATTCTTCGGATCAAGTTTATGATAGTTTTCATGGTTGCGTTCGATAATTCAAACGGATACAAGTGTCAAAACAATGTAGGTTACGTTATATAGTAATTACAAATAATCAAAGTGTTTAATTAATAATGAAGTGAGACATGTGAACTGAGAAGTAAACGTCATTTTTTTCTATGCCAATAACATTATAGAATAGCTGCTAAGTGACAAATAATATAAATTAGTAATAATATTCTGTGCTTCCAGTGGGCGAAGAGTGAATGGTGTTTAACGCTTATTTTTACTACATAAAAATGTATGTTATGTATAGACAGGATATGTTTCAAATAAAGTGAATGAAATATTACATGCGTAAACTTTAAATTAACATTGCCTATATTTACTGACAGCGATTAGCGCCAACAGGTGAATCTGAACATAACCGTTTGAAGTTTCGAACGCAACCATGGAAACTATCATAAACTTGATCCGAAAATGCACGGACTTGGCCGAATGGCCTATCCGAATGCAACTTTAAAGGCGCGAAATATGAAAATACCCCTGTACAATGGCTTCTCCCCTGCTCTTGTGCAATTCGGGTAGCATTCAACTCGCCATGTATGTAAGCCCCAGCGTGTCCACACTGTATATATAAATATATATAACTAGTTTTTAAAATTTATTCTTTGGATTAAAAGTTTATTTGCTTGTTTGAAAATTAAGCTATTTTTTTCAAAACTTTCTGTTTTAGGGTTTAAAAGTCAACTATTTTTTAAATAGGTCATTGTATTTTTTTTCAAAATTCAACTATTTTGCTGAAAATTTATTTCTTTTTGCTTGAAAATGCAACCTTTCAATTACTCAATCTTTTTTGTCTGTAAAGAATTATTTTCTCAAGAGTTGATTTATTTGATTAAAAATTTATCATTTCAGTTAAAACTTCATCTACTTAAATAAAAATTATGTTTTTGGTCTAATTGAAAACTTATCTTCTTAATGCAAAATTTAACAATTTCGTTAAAAATTTACTTATCTTTGTTTGAAGGTTAATTTATTTACCTTAGTATTGCGGGCATTTTAATCTTGTAATATTTTTAATGTAGGATATTTTTAAACAAAATAAGACAATATTCCAGATGAAATTAAAAAATTTATTTATTTATTTTAAAAAATGACATTGTTACCATAAAAGATTACTTTTTCACAAAATACTTGAATTTTCCAAAAAAATGTAATTGATTTTTCAACTAAATGAATTAAATTGCATTTTAAAAACCCATAATTTTTATATCAAAACGACAAACTTTTAACAACAAAATTGAATTTCCATACAAAAAATATTTAAGTTTGACTTTTGAACACCACAATATGTGATTTCTACGTTAAGTACATTCTCTGCGAATTATTTGAATTTTCGACCAAAAAGGATGACTCAAGCGTGTTCAATGAAAAAAAAATATCAAGCAAAAATTGAATTTTTAGCCCAGAAGATGAATTTTCTACCAACAAAAGACAAATTGTCAAAAAATAAATAATTTTCAACTAAAAAGGATAAATTTTCAAAATAGATAGAATAAAATTTCATTTTTAGTTTAAAAAATAAGTTTTCAACCAAATAAAATAACTTTTCAGCGAAGTAGTTTCATTTTCAATGAAACAAGTGGGTTTCCAACCAAAAATGAATCATTTTTAACAAACTACTGACACTTTCAATCAGGTGTTTAAATATTTAATAAAAATTTAAACCCAGAATAGTTGCATTTTTAAAGAAAATAGTGAACTAGTTACCAGAAAAGACAAAGTTTTAAAAAAATACAAAAATATTTAAACAAATAGTAGAATTTTTAACCAAAGAAGATTGATTTTCAAAAAAACATGATATAATGAAATTTTTAGTTAAAAAATTAATTTTATAAATAGTGTATTTTCAATTTAATTTTTGATATAAAATATAAATGTTAATAATTGACAATATTCTGCAATCGGGTGAAACTACTAAGCTATTTTTATTCATATAAAATGCAAGAAAAATTTCTTCTAGAAAAGAGGAAAAAAATTTTACATTCGTTATCTTAAATTATTAGTAAAAAAGCTAAATTTGGCAGAATAATACACATGTATAAGCAACAAATAATTTGCCTTATTTTTATTAACCTGAAATATTCATTGAGGAATTTTATTATTTAGGAATTTTTTTATTCGTAAATTTTCCTACACGGGAATTGTATTTTTATTTTCCATAATCTTATTATTCGGGTATTTTATAAATCGGAATTTTCAACATTGCTTGAAAATAAATTTTTCAAAATAAGAAAATCATACAAAATTTTTCCACGCATGTGAAAATTTTTTTATTGCATTGATACCTTTCAAAATATTTCCAAAATTTCCAAATTTTATTCAGAAATCTTCAACGATCAGCAATTTAAGTAAAAAAAACTCGTTAAAATTTTTTTTCAAATTGTAAGAGGACCCTTCTTTTTTATATTATTAGTGTATTGAGGCAAGCAAATTAAAAATTTTAACAATTTTCAGTGAGCTTGAACCAAGACACTTTTGGTTTTAAATTTTCTAAGTTTATTGTTTTATTTTTCTTGCAGAAAGCTTTTATTTCATTATACGATACTGAGCAATCTCGATTTATCAGGATCCTCGATTTAACGAAGATGAAGATCCATATTAGTGTTCCTCTCTTTAATCTAGCGATTTTCTTCAGTTTTATTGGTAAATATAATAATATAATTATATATAATAATGATACCTCAATTTAAATGTATTTTGTTAAAAATCTAACTTTTGCTTCGAAAATTTAATTAAAAACTAAAAATTAAAGTTTTTCTGTTTTTTGTTCAAATTCATATTTTTTAATTAAAAATCCACAAATTCAATTTAAAATTTCACGATTCAAATTCGAGCGTTTGCGTGGACTGCTTCCAGCCCCGAATTTCGGAACTTTATAGTCTGCTGTCCGCCTAATTCAAAGATCGTATTTTCAAATTTAATTTATTTAAAGAAAGCATGGGAATTCCAAAGAAGGGAGTTGTACGGGAATAGAGGAAAGACTGTGATGCCCGATCTAGTAATTAAAGTAAAGTGAAACCCTTCAATAGCCCTCCCTTCTATAGCCCTTCCGAGAATCGACGAAGGAGCGGGCTATTATGAGTTAGTTCCCACTCATCGTCAGCCCCATAATCGGCGCTGTAGACGAGTTTTACTGTATTAAAATTAATCTAATTCTATTTCTTTTTGCAGAAATAAGTTCACAGTACAATACGGATTCTCTTGGGGAGCAGTATGTGGATCTTCCAATTGACATGGGCCTCTGGTACAATATAAGCAATAATGGAAAGGTAGACATAAATAATAAGGAAAATCAAAAGACTCTTGGACTACTGGACGGTGATTTAATGGTTTGTGTATTAGAAGTATTAAAAAATGGAGTAAAAATGGTACGTGCATTAATGAAAGGCGACGAAAGAGTTAAGGTTGAATTTAATAATTATGACGTTTATGATGATGATGACGCATCCTTATATCAACTCGATTTTGACAAAGAACTTCCCAAAAAAAATCAATAAAATTTCCCACTGTTTACCCTCTTTGATGTCGACACCGGCCCTCGCTCAAGGAGAAACCAATTTATTCACCCCCACTGTGATATAATACAAAAAAAAATCGACAGTAATTTTGATAATTTATAGACATTGTCTATATTTAAACTATGTTTTATGTCTATGATTAAATAAAATCACTGTTGATTAATATTAGTTTCTAGTTTTAGTATTATATCATAGTAGGAAAAAGAGGATATATTGGTTTATTGGTTACGTGGAATTATTTACAAATTATTAAACGGATTACTGGTTGCTAGAAAAAAAATTTGGCACAGCGGCAGCGCCAGCTACTGCAGGCTGGGTCGACTCCCATGGGCGCGTTTGACCACGTATAGCGAAAGTAGCGCAATCTACAAGGAGGTGGCAAACTGAAGCGTATCCATGTGTTCATGCACGTAAATGTGTATATTATTTGACTGTGTTGCATGAATTAAAACTCGAGAAAATATACGAATTAATTAAAAATTACACAAATTTAAGACGAAAAATGTGTAAATACTGTTTCCTGTACCATTCTTCGGCATAAATTTGTACAATTTTGCAATAATTCTCCAATAAATGAAGAATTACATTACACATGAAATGTAACCTTTTTTCAACATTTTATTCATTCGCATCATAATAGAGAAGTGAAATCAGTGACATCCTGGCACAGCACAAACATTTTAATTTACTTTAACTTTGTTTATTTTTCAATGTCCTGATTTCACTTCATACGGCGAGGCACAACTTTTTTGAACTTAGCAAAATTTAAAGTTTGCTGACAAAAACATAACCTCAACGAACACTAGAATGGCGGCGCCAAGATATTTTAAGAAAATATTACCCCCACTTATGACCCTACAGTAGAGCCATCTACAAGGAGGTGGATAACTACAAAATTATATGTGATCACACGCGCCCATGGGAGTCGACCCAGCCTGAGCTACTGTACAGCAGTTGTGCGTAGGCTTCGCACAGTTTTTATATCGATTTTGGCGCAGCGGACGCGCCAAACAAGTTTTTCAAAATACAGCCTGTGATATTGATGCGCATGCGTCAATATTCGTTTTTTATTGGCTTTGCTTGACGCATAAGCAGCAGTGCATCAGACCGTCATCAGGGGCATTTATTTAAACGGTGCAGCCAGTATTGCAAACGAATTTTTCATTTTAAAAAAGAACATACGGACATTATGTTTTATTAGTTTTTTTTAAGTTACTTTTCTATTTTTAAGTCATACATGTTCTATAATTTGTTATGTAGTGCGCGATGAACTTCTGAAGCAAATTTTCACTCCACCGAACGCATTTAAGATAAAGCGATAAAAAACGAGTCAAGTAAAAAATAAAAAACTATAGATTAAATCTTATTTCTGAATGGCTATGAACAGGTGGAAATTTGATTTAGAAATTCATTGCACACTCCGCACGGAATTATGTAAACAATTTAGAGATATTGTAATTTCTTTACATTCTACTGTTCTTGTTAGCCATAAATCAGCAGTATATATTTTTTTAAATAAAGCATTTTCTGACCTAACAAATTTAATTTTAACATCAACAAATTTGACTTTAAATCATGTACAAACGACTTTTTTTAATTTGGATTGGATGCAAATTTTCTTGGAATGTATGATTGCAAGTAGTAATCATTTTGGTGTAAATTATTTTTAACATTTTTATTCGACTTCGTCTGAAAAATAATAGTTTGTAATGATAAAAATGTACTTGTGGATTGAAGAAATAAACGGATGTAAGATGACACAGAGCTTTATCTTTTATATGTTGATGTACCTCTACACCATTGGTTATTCTTTTCACATTCAGATCCTAATAAAAAGGGGCAACCATTATTACGCTAATTGTAATAGCTTAGTGAAAATTTGAAAATTTATTAAGTTTTTTATAAAATAATAGACAATTTATTCGCACTAAATTTGAGAAATGTATAGACAAAAAGCGTTTTCTAATCGAATTCATAGAAAATAATAGATAATTTGTTATTTTACAAGGACTTGATCACAGTACATATTTAGAAATGAAATCAATCAAGCTTTTCCTATAGCATTGGCCAAAAATTACACGAAAATATTACGTACTTATAAGTTTTAGTTATTTAAACATATTTTTATCACGGTAGGAGTTTTAAACAGAAATGCATTTCCTTAAAGTAATTGCATTCTTTTATTTAGCAATCACTCTGTACGATAATTAACAATCAATAATTTTCTAAACAAACTTAATTAACAAATGCGTTTTTTGGCCATCTTTTATGTTAAAAATTTGTTTTTTCAGCATCACCAAAAGTTAAAAAATAATTTTTTAACTTTTTTTAAAAACCTGGATAACGATCTACCGTTTTCATTGGCATTGCTAATTTTAAAGAACAATTTTTTTATTATAATTATGTTATATTATAATTATAATATAATATAATTATAATATATAATTATAATTATAATTATTATAAAAACTCAATTATTTGGTTTAAAAATTAAGTATTATGTTATAAATGTAACTATTTTTTTTTTAAAGTCCTCTTTTCTATCAAAATTTTAACTACTTTGTTAACATTTATTTATTTGTTATTTGAAGGTTTATTTCTTTCGTTGAAAATACATTTTTGACACTGAAAATTTTAAAAATTGACCTATTTGGTTGAAAGTTTAACTGTTTGATTGAAAACTTATATTTTTCGCTTAGAAAATTCAACTGTACATTGTATTAGTTAAAACACCAATTATTTGATAGAAAATTAATTTATTTGTTTTCGATTATGATTTTTTTTAATTGAAAGAATTTTTAAATAAAACTTTTTAAATTGAATGTAAGGTATTAAAAATTGAAAAATAATTGACTTTACAAGATGATTCTGAATCCGTTCAAAATTGAAGAATTAATAGATTTTAGTTTTTTAAATTATTTTCAATTATTACTTCAAATATTATTTCGGTCTAAAAAAACTTATTTTTAACCCATTCAGTTAGACATTTTTTAATTAAAAAAAGAAAATATCGTTAATTATTAGCAATATTTGACCTTCATTTAAAACAATCCATTATAAACAACTATTAAAAACTATAAGAATTTGAACAAAATGCTTCGAAATAGAAAGCCTTGAATTGTTAAAATTGTAATGAGCTAAATTTTAACTTTGAATGCTACAATTTTAATTTAAAAAAGATTCAAAATTAATTTAAAACTTGAAATTATTTCAAATTATTTGAAACATGATGTACGTTGTTGCAGATTTTAAAAAAAAAAAAGCTTTTTGAGAATAGTAAAATATTTAAAAAGAATAACAAAAATTGTTGTGATTGCTAAGGAAATCGTAAATGATTTTTTATTTTGAAAAATTAATTTTAAGTGAGTATTTAAAAAGATTAAAAATTTTTTTAAAACAAATAATCAGGGCGATTTTAAGGCAATTTTTTATTTTGGTTTTTTTTAATATTAGGAAAAAATCTAATTAACAAAATATATCAATTTTCAACTCAAAAGTTTACTTTTTACCAAATTAATTAATTTCCTATAAAATAATTGGTATTTTAACTAATACAATGTATAGGATAAAGTTTCAACCAAAAATGGAATAGTTCAGTTTCCACATAAAAAATTTAATTTTTAATCAATCCTAGAATAGTTACATTTTCAGATAAAGAAAAATAATTTCGAACAGAAAAAATGAATTTTCAACAAAGTTGTTAAATTGTCAACCAATAAGATGAATTTTTGACCAAGAAAATTTATGATCTTTAAAAAAAGACAAATTTTAAACAAGATACATGAATTTTCAACGGAATTATTTAATTTTAAAATAAAAAAAAAACGAATTATCTGCAAAAAGCTGAATTTTTTAAACGAAAAATATCAGTTTTTAATCAAAGAATTAAAAATTCAACCAAATAGTTCAATTTTCAACCACAACTATAAAACGTTGTTAAAAAAAGCGTATTTTTTTACAAAGTAGTTCAACTCTTAGTGAAATAATCGACTATTAAACCCAAGAAGATATACAATTGATATTTCAACCAAAAGATTGCATTTTTGACCAAAAATGATACATTTTCAACCAAAAAGATTAAATTTCTACCAACAAGGTCAATTTCAAACAAAATACCTGAACTTTCAACGAAATTATTTAATTTTAAAGTTAAAAAGAGTATTATCTACAAAAAAGCTTAAATTTAACCCAAAAATATGATTTTTCATCCAAAATTTTAATTTTCGACCAAATAGTTTAACTTTCTATCAAACAGTTGACTTTTATCGCCCAAAAGATGCATTTTTTACTAAACAGTAAAATTTTTAACAAAAAAGTTAATTTACAACAAAACGACTTTGCAACCCAAAAATATTTACAGTTGACATTTCAACAGAAAAATTTAATTTTTAACCAAAAAGTATAAATTTTTGATAAAACAATTTTATTTCTACAAAGAAAGACGAATTTTTAAGAAAATACATGATTTTTTAAACCAAAAATGGTATAGATTAATTGTCAGTTTCAAAAATGTATTTTCAACAACACATGAAACATATTTTTATCAGAATAGTTAAATTTTCAACAAAAAAGATGAACCTTTAAATAAGAAAATAAATAAATTTTAACAAAGTAGTTGAACTTTTCATAGAAAAGAGGACTTTTTCACATAATAGATACATTTTCAACAAAAGAATAAATATTTCAACCAAATAATTGAGTTTTTAATCAAACGAGATTTTGACAATGTTGTAAATATTTAAATAATAATAACTGAAAAAATAATAACGTGAATATATGGATAATTTCTTGACAACACACCTTTTCGTTTTCTTAAACAGATGTAGTAATTAATTAGTTTGTAAAATATAAGGAAAAATCTTTATAAAAATAAAGATTTTTTTTGGAATTGGTTAAGTTTTTAATATTTATATCGTGTAACTGTTATTACTATGAAATTAGAATTTAAAAAATCTTAATTACACCTGTTAGGGAAAAAGAAATAAAACTTCGAAATGAGTTTTACCAATTTCGCGAAAAAAAAAGTTTCGGCAATGTTCTGAGTACATACATTTTTACATTGTTGTCAAAAAATTATTCAAGTAGAATAGAGAACCTGCAATTGATCCATTGATAAACTAAAAACTTTAAAAACTTAAATTACTAAATTGGAAAGAAGGTTATGTAATGAAAGAAAAACAACAATTTTGAGCCGTATATATAAATAAATATATTGGCTTGGTGGAAAAAGCCTGAAAGCCATAAAAAGCACCGAAAAGGACCTACAAACAAATTTGGGATTAAAAAAACTGCAAAATAAAAAAATTGCCCTAAAATCGTCTTGATTCTTTATTTTTTTATTTTTCGAATACTCACTTAAAATGAATTTTTCGAAATAAAAAATCACTTTCAATTTTCTTAGCAATCACAACAGTTTTTGGTATTCTTTTTAAATATTTCACAAATTTTAAAAAGCTTAATTTTTTTTAAATCTGCAAACATTTACATCATGTTTCAAATTATTTAAAATAATTTCAAGTTTCAAATTAATTTTGAATCTTTTTGTAAATTAAAATTGTAGCGTTCAAAGTTAAAATTTAGCTCATTAGAATTTTAAGAATTAAAGGCTTTCTATTTTGAACCATTCTGTTCAAATTTGTATAAATTAATTTTCTTTCAAATAGTTGGTGTTTTAACTAATACAATGTACAGGATAAAATTTCAACAAAAAATAGGATCGTTCAATCTCCAGATAGAAACTATGATAAAAAGTTTAATTGAGCAAGAAAAATACGAATTTTCAACAAAATTATTAAAATTTCAAGGGAAGAGGTGAATTTTCGACCAAGAAGATTAATGTTCTATAAAAAAAAAAAACGATTTTTCCACTTAACCAATATATACCATTAATTCTTAATGAATCCTACTATAATAGTTACATTTTCAAATAAAGATAAATAATTTTTAACGGAAAAAATGAATTTTCAACAAAGGTATGAAACAGTCAACCAATAAGATGTATTTTGACCAAGAAAATTAATGACCTACAAAAAAACAGAAATTTTAAACAAAATACCTGAATTTTCAACGAAATTATTTAATTTTAAAGTCAAAAAGAAAAATTATCCACAAAAAGTTGAATTTTTTAAGCGAAAAATATGAGTTTTTAATCAAAGAGTTAAACTTTCAACCAAATAGATAAATTTTTTAAATTTTCAGTTTCAAAAATGTATTTTCAACGAAAGAGATGAACCTTTAAATAAAAAATAAATAAATGTTAACAAAGTAGTTGAACTTTTAACAGAAAAGAGGACTTTTTTAAAAAATAGTTGAATTTTCAACAAAATAATTAATTTTTTAGCCAAATAATTGAGTTTTTATCCAAACGAGATGAATTCCAAAATCGCCAATTTCTTTAATTTTTTTCAAATGCGGATCAAAATATAAATAAGACTATTATAATATAACATAATTATAATATTATCATTAATAATATGTGTGTGTATAGATATAATAGTATTAATATTTATATCATTTATATTTTATACTTGAAATAACGTAACCTCAAAATATACGCATATAAAGAGGCGCGCGAAGTATTCAAATCATGAGAATCGCTAGCATCGAAATCTGGAAAGATGAAAATCCCAATTTCTTAATTTTATTTCAAAGCAGATAGAGATATAAATAGAACCGCCGAAGTGGTCCGACCCGCAATCGTGCACCTTCGAGTTTTCAAATTCAGAAGAGGAGAAATGGGTTGCGCGCGCAAACCAGTCGCTGGGAAAAGCGGGAACTTGGAGGTAGGGAGATTGGAGAATGAAACTCGCTCGTACGCTAGGCGGTACGTGGTGCCTGGAAACGCAGAACCCTACTGTTCTAACAAGTGGTACAAGCCGCTTACATTGTAGTGAAGTTTTTAACACTATGTGAGCTGTGTAGAATATCCCAACACCGATGTTTCATCCTAGCCATCTATACTGGTCGATAGTAACTACGCTGCTGATAATACAGGTTTCGTTTAAAAATTTGATTGAGTAGTTGAATTTTTAACCACAATGATTAGTTTTCAACCAAAAAAAATTAATTTCAACCAAATAGTTCATTTTTGAGTTCCAAAGAGATCACTTTTTAACCAACAATGGAATACTTCGATTTTTCATCGAAAATTTACGATTTTCAAGTTACAAAAGGGAATTTTCACAAAAAAATTGAATTTTCTATACGAGAATATTACTTTTCAAGAGATAGTAATCTTGTAATACCCGCAACGAAGAATACGCCTTTAAGGCAAAAGACGAATTTTCTCTACCAAAAATTATATTTTCAAACAAAAAATGATGCATTTTTACTTGACAAAAATAAAATTTTAAACGAAAAAAATTTTTTTTTACCAAAAAAGGAGACTTTTCAACGAGAAAAGATAAATCTTCAAAAACTGGAAAAGTTGAATTTTCAAAATAAATAAATGATCTTAAACCATGCAAAAGGCTTTTAAGAAAAAGAGTTGAATTTACAACTACAGACACAAGCCTTCAATAAAAAAAAAACTTTAGACCGATAAAGTTTATTTAACTTTAAACCAAGTTGTTGAATGTTCAACTAAACTATAAATCTTTAAAAAAAAAGATTTTTAAACAAAGTGTGAGTGAAAAGAAGCATTTCTTCAACCAAACAGAATGAATTGTTAACAAGATAGTTTAATTCTCTATCAAATAGTTACATTTTTTAATCTGACAACTCGGTTAACGCTCCCTCTGGCAACCCGCAGCTCAGGGATGTGACGTAGCGTTGGTTGCTGGTTGCGAGGGCCCTGAAAGAATGAAGTCCTGTTGGAGATGTGGCAAGAAGGGCCACAGGGCTGCGGCGTGCGAAAGTACGCCGCAGTGCCTCCCTTTAGAGAGGTAGCTTCTTCGAAGAAGCCTCCCGGACTTCCAAGCTGAAAAAACACACCCAACCAGGATGCCGAAGACCGATGAGCACGATTTGCGGTACCACCGCACAGCTGAGGACGATGCGAGCATCTTGAATGGGTGCAGAACGAGGATAAGATGAACGCCAATGAGATGGAAGCCGATCACGGCTCACGGGCCTAAAAGATACAAGTCATTTAGGGAAGCTGCCTCGTTAAGGAATTCTGCCAGATGACAGAAGCAAATATTTAAGCCCAGCCATGATGTCGAAGGCCGACGAAACCGTTGTGCGACTTTGTCACGATACTGAGGGCGATGCGTATATCATGGCTGGACTCTACTGAAGAATAAGGGCTGTTCCGATCTGAAACCCAGAAAAAATGAAGGAGCAAACTAGCCAAAACCTCCACAGGCCAAAAAACGGCACCCCCGTGAAGTAATGCGATAGCGGTTCCGGGGACTAATTATGCCAAGAAGAAAGGGTGGTGTTCTTCAGTGGAATCCTTAGTGACATTGTTATAATGACAGAGTTGATATTGTATGATGTATAATTATACGCAAGGAATAATTGAATATCATAAATATTTCAGGTCATTATAGTGATGCGTAGACTAAGATCGCCACACTACCGAGAAGTGCGGACCCTTCACGGTGCGTTTTTGAACATTTTTCGCCAGGGCCTCGTAAAAAAAATTATTATAGTGGTTAATGAAACCAAATTTTGAGATGACGTCCAGAGAAAATATATTCTGAAATAAAAAAACTCCCTAAAAACATTGTTGGTTAAATTTGGGCAAGTTATATTTTTTTGAGGTACCTTTTTGAGACACCTACACTATCAAAATAACTGATAATTAATTTTAGGCTGATCAATCCCCAATCCTAGGGTTAAGGTCCAGAGATAACGATTTTTCAATATTGTTGATTCAAATGCACCAGCCGAAATGCGTCAATGCCGTCTGCATTTCCTGATGTGTATTTCGTCTAGGACTTATTAAAATTATTAATAAGTAATGCTTGTTAAATTATTAATAAGTCATTATTGTTTAAATTCTCACTGCGGAAACTATCAGTAATAAACATAAAAAACCACAAAACATTCCTTTGGTAAAGAATAATCAATCGAATGTATAATAAACATGCCGGGCCGGTCTGTCACTATTTGGAGGTCATGTTCAGATTCACCTTTTTGCCCTAATCGCTGTAAGTAAATATAGTTAATGTAAATTTAAAGTTTTCGCATGTAATATTTCATTCACTTCATTTAAAATCTATCCTGTCTATTCATAACACACCCTTTTTATGTATGAAAAAGTCTCCGGAAGGAAAGGTCATTTAAATAAAGTAGAAAACCTCGTATTTTGACAAAATTGGCAACGTTTTTGACACAGTGTGGTCCCTTTTCAAGCCTGTTGAAAGATAATTTATTTAATATATGAACATCTTAATCGAAGATCTTTTTTTATTTTTTCGCTTTTTAGTTTTCAAAAACTACTTGAAAAACCTGAAAAACCATGTTTTTTGCATTTTTCTCGAAAAGTAACTGGGAAACCCCCCAATCTGACTTCGGATTCGGATTCAGCGACGAAAAATATATAAGAATACACCTGTCTCGTGATCTGCTTAGCATACTTTTTTCTTTTTGTGGGCCTGTGTTAGTTTTCATTTTATTGCAAATATTGTCAACTAATTTTTTTTCAACTTCACCTTTTTCACTCTTTTCTCTTTGAGTAAATGACATTTGAAAATGCAATTGTTGATTATACATCAACAAAATTATTCTATAGTCCAACTTCTCAATAGTGCGGCGATCGGGCTTGAAGGAGAATCGCTTTTCTCGGAATGGGGTTCCCCCACCACTGTCACGCTCTGAAGCGGGCAAGAATTTCGGTAGCCCTTTCTCAATA
This sequence comes from Belonocnema kinseyi, assembly GCF_010883055.1. Lineage (NCBI taxonomy): Eukaryota > Metazoa > Arthropoda > Insecta > Hymenoptera > Cynipidae > Belonocnema > Belonocnema kinseyi. The sequence continues at coordinate 143,418,153 of NC_046661.1, read as the reverse complement.
GCACCGCGCTAGAATCGATCCCTCGTTCCGGAGTAAAAATCTAAATTCGTATATCCGTCGCGCGGGATTATCGAGAAAGTCGTTATCGAACTTTGGATGAGTAGGAGAAAGCGCAGGCGTAGGGGTAGAGCCCGAGTTCTGATTGGAATTGACAACACTATTGAGAGCGGCATTATTTAGAAGGAAGACTTGAATTAAAACTAGAATAAGCTACCTCGAGTAGTAAACGCTTTTTCTTAATTTTCGGAATTATATATTATAATTAATTTAACTTGTTAATAGTTCACTAATACTATCCAGGAATGAAATCATGAGGTAATCCTATACAAATTAAAGTTTTCTAAATTTCAAAAATTTGCAAAAACTACCGAAAACCATCTTTTTAATTTTGTCCTTTTCAATCTCATTAATAATTCATTCTCCTTGGTCGGTCTTAGTCACGCGGCTTCAATAAACTTCGCGAAATTTTCAATAAACTTGGTCGACTTAACCTCTCCACTCGACTTCCCCTCACGTCGCTGACTGAGCGCGATCGCAGTGTCGAGCCTTGCCAGCGGGCGGCCTCTAATAAGGAATAAAATGTAAAACATAAAAATTTTTTAATTTTGCAATCAGCCGTTTCAAAATATTATATTTAAAATCTACGTTTTTTGCGATTGCAATGATATGTCACTTACAATGAAAATACTAAAATTAGATTAAGTTTTCGCAAATTTTAATTTATGGTATGGCACTGGTTAACTATCAATATGGAACTTTCCGTAGTGTAGTTGAAAATTCAATAGTTTATTTTTTAGAAAATTCATCTGTTTATAATTCGACTTTGAATTTTGTAGAAAACTTGACTGTTAAAAATTCCACTGTTGAAATTTGAGGAAAAATTGTCTGTTGTTGATTATGTATGGAAATTAAATGTTTATTTTGCCAAAGAATGGTTATGATAATAAATTAATGCACGCGACAAATCTTGCAGTTTTAGCTTGTCAGACATTTCCATTCCACAATTTAAAACTATTTTTTATTACTTGTCCTCAATAATAGCCCTTCCGGGAATTGACGCCGCGCCACAGGTTGGTGTAACAGGAGCCTCACGGGGTGCGCGGGGTCTACGGTTTTCGCTCAGGCAACCACTCAGGTGTAAACAAACAAAATCGGAGCGAGCTATAATGAGTTAGTTCCCACCCACCGTCAGTCCCAAAATCGGCGCTACAGAAGAGTTTCACTGTACTTTGAGATCTAAAAAAATTAACCGAAAATGCTATTTTTGGTGCTGTGTACACTAGGGTGGTTTAAAAACGCTTGTTTTCTTTAGAGGGCAGCCATCCCCCAATTTCATTCCAAATTCGAAAAAAGAAATTCCATAATTTTTTATTTTATTTTTTTATTTTAACAAGTGCAAAAATGGCACAATCTATCTTTTTTTTTAAACCAAAAGATTTTGGCTTATCTAGAATTTCAGCAAATGAGCAAGAATAAGAACAATAATTTTTTTATTTAAGCTTCTCTATGTCATTTATAATTTTTTTTATTATTTCACTGGAAATAAAAATAAAATTTGTTCATGTCTTTCGGCAAATAGTGATATTTTCCACTGTGCAATAACTAAGAAATATAGGCCCCTGTAAAATTCACATAATAATTTCATAAATCTCCCTAATCAAATACAAATATTTCAGAATGACGTATGAGATAGCCCGCCTGAAACATTTTACAGCCTACTCAATTCTTTAGATTTGCCTCGGTGTTCTTCATAAGTTTCATCTATTTTAAGAGAATGAGGAGCCTGTGTGGTATTCTTAGTTTTATCATACTCATTTTTCCAAATTATATAGGTAAATATGATCTTCATAATTTCAACTGGACTATTTGCAAGATACCTTTACATGATTCACCAGAAAAATTATATATAGTACAAAAAATATTGAGTACAATTTCTGATTTTTGGCTGAGCTGGGATCCAAAAATTAACGATTTTTGACCCATAATTAGCGCGGTCGTCAACGATATATTTCCTATCCAAAATCGTTAAAAATTATATCATTTTCAAACTCACTTTTATTGAATTTCACCAATCTATTAATAGGGTTGTTTTGAAAGTCAGATATAATAATTTCAGTTAATGGACCTTATAGTATATAAAAATATAATTTTAAGGACGCCCATAAAATATTTTTCACATATTGTTTACTGTTTTTAACGTAATGTTTAAAATAGATTTTCTTTATCACGATGTCGATTGGAGAGCCCCTTTGATGTTAAAGAGTTCGGCTTTTCCACCAATCATAGGTCATGTGTCAGTGATTCTCAAATATCGCTTTCTGTGCCGATGTTTTGTTTTGATTATGTGCACATCCAAAATAGAAGTCGACCAATATAATTTTTAAAAATGTTAAAGGAGGGTTTCGTAAAAGCCAATAGCAGAAATCTACTGAAAATAGATATATTTATGGTATGTATAAAGAATTCATTGAAAAATTACTTAAATGTTGTCATGTTTAGTGAACAATTCGTAAATATGCACGATTTTAAAATGTGTAAACAATTGTACTTACTGTTTTCCTTCAACGGACTACCTACTCTTAAGCTAAATAATATAACAAGATAACTTTTTTTGTCACATAAACCTTAACAAATAAAGCTATAAAGTCAAAAGTCAGAATTGACAGCAGACCGACCCAGTGGGCACAAAATTTGGCGAAGTCTTTACGACATCGTTACGACATCTTTACGACAACTTTACGACATCCTATGTCCATGTCGTTAAGTCTCCTTTACGATATCGTAAATATGTCGTATGATCTGGCGATGTCCTTACGATATCGTAAAGACACTGTAACGACATGGGCATAGGATGTCATAAAGTTGTCGTAAATATGTCGTAACGATGTCGTTAAGACGTCGCCAAATTTGGTGCCCACTGTGGTGGTATAACCTCTTTAATATGAGTTTCGTTACTTTTCATTGAAGCCACATCGTCACGTTGATAGATAATTATGAGAACCTCTGAGTTTCGTGACACCCACGTGACACCAATTTGAATAAGTGTTTTACCGCCTTCAATTTTTAATAATTTTTTTATGTTAAACGATTTAACAGAAAAGAAACAACCCTATTATTAATATTTGTTTGCAAAATATACACTACCTTTCATTTAATTCGTTGACTATTTAACACAACAATTAATTTTCTACCTATGCTTTCTTTTACAGAATTAAGTAAGAAACATAAAGACGATGCAATTCATCCTCTTCCCATTACACTTAATCTTGCGAATTTCGAAGGTGTCGTACCTTCATGTCCAGGTCCAAGAAGAGGTACTTGGTTAGTAGGAATACGTATTGAAACGGGTCACAATTACATCATTGGAGTAATCGTAAGAGGAGATTTGCGTGAAATCGCAACTCATAGAGCGTTTCATTATAATAACCATGGAAGAGTTAAAGTACGCATAGATGGCAACGTTGCCAACGTGGCTGTACCAATATCGAGAGAGGATCCACTGAATGACCTATTCTACGAACCATTTGGTCCAGCAAACGTTCGCTCTGTCTGGGTACCCAATTAAGTGAATTCAAGGGTATACACACTGAATATAATAGTTTAGCTGTCCCAACTAACCGTTTAGCTGGATTTCATCTTCCAACAGAATATAGCTGTGTTACCTAGATTCCTAGATCTCTTAGCTAAATTTGGCATCTAGAAATAATCTAGTTAGTTTATCTGAATTATTTCTAGATGACAAATATAGTTAAAACAGCTAGAAATGTAGGTGACACAGCTATATTTTATTGAAAGACGAAATTCAGCTGAACGATTAGCTGGGATAGCCAAACCATTTTCTTCAGTGCATGGTATGAACGTTTTAGTGTGTATTTTGTTGCAAAAAGATAAACTGTTTTTTAGGAGAAACATATCGTGGCCTATCCTGGTTAATTTTTCTAAGAATCAGTCTAAAAAATCTCAACATATATCATGTATTCACAATATTATTCTGTTCTGTGTCATGTGTGATTCCAGAATATTTTTTGAATATTTTATATCAGTGATGCATTATGCAGAATAATAAAAACTACTGTGAAAGAAATTTGCAAAAATGTTTCTTTACTTTTTGAAATCATTCAAAAACCTATCAATACTTACAAGAAAAGTTCTAATGAACATTATCAGTTTTCTTTGACCTTTTTACTGTTACTGACAATTTCTGTCGGCATTCCTTTTTTAACAGAGATGTCTACTAAAGTTTAATATTATTTTCCCTAAGAAATAAAATTTTAAAGTGTTCTCTAACAAACAGTAATCTTCCTATTACCTAATGAGTAATTTTGTTATACCCACATTCGAAATAATGTCATGAATCTAAAGACACTTTGAAACTTCAGTATTAGAGAAACAGTTCTATTAAATATAGACAAATCGTATTCTGCGTTGTATCCTAGCGGCTTTCTCTAATACTTCTTTTAAAAATAATATCTAGAATTTCAGAAAATGCATTATTTTTGTGCAATACCAGCTATGATTTTTAAATGATGCAAGCATTAATTTCCTACTTATGCTCTCTTTTACAAAATTCGCTTCTGATATCGCAGAGGAACGAAGTGTGAATCGGGTTTTAGAAACAACGTATTCAAAAACACATTTATAGTCCAAATAATATCCGATATAACTACGGGTATTCCAATTGAATTGGGTCACCGGGGGTGACCCAGGCGGGAAACAGGGCTACAAGATGGCTGCCACTTACCTGCCCTGTGTCACGTCACGCCGGAATAAACCGAGTTCGTGACTCACACACTTTTAACCCACGAACAACCCTCGAAGCTTGTTTGATTTGATTACAGGCGCCAGATGGGATTCCCCCTATCCGAACGTCGATGAAGATGTCCGGTTGTGGACCAACAGAAGAGCTAACTTCCTATTAAGCACGAGAAAGGGGGTGAATACTCACATGAGTGAGAGAGAAAACACCTGACTTTCCAAATTTGACAGAGATAAATCTTAGTCTAACTTTACTAAATTTAAAAAAAAACGGAAAATTACGGAATTTTGTCACTAGAATTTCTTATGTAATCAAGTTCAAAACATAAAAAAAATTAATGCTTACAAAATCTAACTTTTAAGCATGTCGCAAAGAGAAGCGGAGAGAATTTACGCGAGAAACCCATGCGTTGCACAAGATGGCGACTGATGGCACCCGCGCCATGCTCTCAAAACTTCATGCGTCTTTACAGTTCTTATAACGTTTGGTCTGCTGGAGGAATACGTTCGCCTTAAGTTACTGTGGTCGGATCTTAAGCCAAACGTTCCTCCAAGCAGCGAGCCGCAAAGGGGTCTCCACCGGTCGACTCACTAACACGTTTTCTTAAGAGTGAAACTCCCGACACAGTTCCGAATTTAACGCGCTGATCGGACGCAGAGATGGAGAAGACACTTATACAAGGTGAATAACAGGACACTTACTTTTCAACCACCTGGCTAGGGCGATTGGGTCCTTGAATTCCATCTTTTAGTTCATTTCCAATTTACGCTTCCGCAGTTAAGTTCGTCCTACTGATTGTTTCCATCCTACGGACTACTGGGGTTGCCACACGAAGCAATAATAAGAAGATCCAAGTCCGCTTCGCCACTTGGCAATAGAAACATTACTGTAATTGGTGTCTATTGATCTATTTAAGTGAAGAACTTCAGCGTTAAGACTTCTAAATTTAAAAGAGTGTATTATAAAAGTTGTAAGTATGTAGACTATAATTAAATTGTTTGATCATGAAATCTTGAAATTGTAGTACATTATTATTTTTGAAGTCGTACGTTCGAATGAAGAATAACGTCTTTTTTCTAACACTTCCGAATATTTTTTATCGTAAAGAAACCTGTATAATTGAAAATATACTCGATCTAGTTACCTAAGATCACGTCGATTTGACAAACTTTCTCACTCGCACACTATTCCTATGTATAGGAAGAGGACACCTGCGCACTAAAATTTAAGATCTTCCTGTAATGTGCCTACCACTTACGGTAATTTTTCTATTGCCAGTTTCAAAAGGCTTCCCACTAGCAGTTGGTTATCCTTATTATTCTTTCGTGGGTTGATATTAGTCGTCTGACTTCTAGTGACAAGATAGCCGCCTTAAGGGTTCATTCGGACTTGTTGCGCTTTCCCGCTATTTTCCAGCCTTTCTTCTTATGGTTTCTGGGCGAACGTCTGCTTAATAGTGTTGTCTGCTCGATGTTTATGAACTGTCAAACAGTTCATAACATAACAGAATACACGGTCTAGCCATCAGCTCCCCCGATTTCGTCCCCATTCGCACTCCACCACTTTTAGCCATCTTGGTTACCATAACAACCGTTAGCGTCTCGGTCTTCACTCAAAAGTTTTGAAATCATTAATTATGGCTACATTGTAAATCAATGTCAATATCTGTGAAAGTTCTCAATATTCAAATAAGGTGCAAGAAGCGGACACTGCTGACGCTATCCGTTTGTGAAAGCGCGTCGTGTTAAGATTAACTTTGTGAAAATTGTAATGGTGTTTCTATTTAAAATACCATTGAAATCATTATTTCATATGAATATAAGATCTGAACATGTGACTTTGTGTATCCTGAGAGGGTTCTTTTGTTCTCATTTAGTGCTTATGTATATACGAAATATAAAAACGGATATAATCATAATACAGGACATGATATCGATATTTTGCATTTCTTTATTTCTGCTTTCAGCCCGAAAACAATATTCTTTTTTCTCCTTAGGTGGATGATTCTTCATTTCATTCTCGTTAAAAGGTACAATTCCTCAGGTGCCTTGAGAGGTTATGTAATCCATATTTCTAAGTATTTCTTCTATATTTCAAGTTAGATGTTTACTAGACACGTACGCGTATCTTCAACTGTCTATGGTTCTGGCTTCGGCGAGATCCCGGGAAGTTTTCTATCTTACAAATTTGGTCCCAAAAACTTAATTATAGGTTATGTAAGAGAATTTTTAATCCTTTAAATTTCTTAAATGTAAATTTCGTAACGCCTTTTAACAATTCATATGTTCAAAAATGACCTTCATAATTAAAAATTGCAAAAATATGGATACTAATTATATCTTTGTTGATCAAGTTTTAGATCCGGGCGCTAATTTGGATCACTGGCTTTTTAGCACGGAATATTCCAGAAATTCCTTTCCAGGAATTCTTTTCACCAATTTGATTATTGGACGTTAAAAAAAGGATTTTACATTGGATTGTTTTCCTATTTAAGTATCCTAAATTTTAATTTGGCTGACTTGGATTGGAGGTTATTTTTATTTCAGGTTTGGGGCTGATTCGCCTGTTAAACTTTCACTTGATTCTCAGTTGTCAGTGAGATAGCATCGTGGCAGGTGTGCTGTTCCTGATGGCAACAAATTTTATTTTTGTTTTATTTTATTTTGATTTTATTTTTATTTTAATTTAATTTATTTTTGTTTTATTTTTTTTTTAATTTTTATTTCATCTTATTTTTATTTTATTTTATATTTTTTTCCTTGATAAGGGTGCTGTATGAGTGCCGAAACGTTGGTGATTATTATATATATATTTTTTTTAATGGTTTTCATTGAGATTTGATAATGGTGAGAATAAAGAGGACGAAAGAAATAAAAAAGAGGAGGAAGGGGGTTTGGTCGGTTGCCTTCTCATTTTTGTTTCCTCCTTTTTATTTTCGTCCAAAGTATGGATGAATAATTTTCTTTCCTTTTTTTCTTTTTTAGGGGAAGGGAGGGAAAAGAAATATTCCTTTTTTCAGATTCCAATTGGGAACATTTTGTGGTGGTTGTCCAAATTTGGTCGTTAGATTTTTGATTTTATTTTCAGGAATTCTTTTAATAAATATCACGTGAACCGTAGGATATATGTGAAAGCTAATGTTAAATTATAATATCGATTTCATATAATAGTTTAGTGTTATATGCGGTACCCAACACTTTTTCAAAAAATTTTCCAATTCCCTAGATAGAACAACCCCAATCTTCAGAGTTGAACAAGTTATACATTTTCAAATGAATTCGTACATCTATCTTCGTTTTCCTCTTTGATTTTTGCGTTAATAGCTTTTAGAAGAACTGAATCCTTCTCCGGTTTGCCCAAAATTCATCATAATATCACTCGATATTATACATAAGAAGTCTTTAAAATTCTGATGCAGATTTACCATCATCTTATTTACATTAATATCTTTTCCAAGTTCATGGAATAATTTCCTCATCATTTTTGTCTTTAAATCACTCTAGGTAAGTCCCTGCCAATCTCTTTGGCTTCATCTTTATTCAAGGTAATAGAAAATCTAACATATAACAGACTTTCATCGTACGCAGCTCATAATCAACTCCTGTCTCCTGCAGAATTCAATTTCAGGAATAGAAGACCCTGCACTGATAATCGCCTTATTTTGTCGACAGAGGTTCTTCCGGGTTATACAACTGGCCAGATTGCTGCGTCGTACGCGACAAGTCGTTGAGAGATACAATTATATTTTATTCATTATATATCTCATTTTGTGTGGAAATGCTAAGCTCCAAAAAACAATTTGGTAAAGTAGGACTCGGATAAGTGTCACATTACCCTAATTGTAACCATCCCTGGCGAACCGAAGGAACCGCCGAATGGAGCATCTACAAAGAACCCGTAAAGAGTCCATTGGGTCCCCATTCAGTTCCTTTTTAAAAAAAACTTTAGAAAGGAATCGAATGGGGACCAAATGGAGTCTTTACGGGTACTTTGTAGAGGCTCCATTCGGTTCCTTCGTTCCGCCAGGGACGCTATAGTACTCTAACCGAGGGCTCTGAGCACTACAGTGCGAACGTCAAGCAGAGATTGTAAATGGTGAAGGCAAGAAAATAAATAACTATGCTCTTCATTTGCTGTTATCTAGCAATTACAAAACTCAGTTTGACACATGCTCATTATTGCTTGAGATAATCTTTGAGAGCAAGACCACGCTATGGTCTTTTACCTCTCGCACTGTTTTGTCTTCTGAAATATACCCTCTTGGGCTCAAAAGGAAGTAGGTGGCTCTGGATTTTATTTGAAGGTGAGTGGCTTCAGGGTCATGAATTTTCTAAGTGGTATCGGTGGACGCAGGAAAATGCTTTCATTGTTTTTGTTCCAGGGCGGAAGTTAAACTCATTGGTAATGTTCATTAAATAAGATTTTTTACTTATTCTTATTTATTTTACGATCGATTGTTTTTTTTTACGTGAACATTATCCATCATGAAAATATTAAATATCATAAGACTTCAGAAGTTTTGAATCTGTAATGAATCTCATTTTTGAAATAAAGCTTTTAATTCCTTTTGTGAGAAAAGCACTCAGGCCCATTTCAATTTAATTTAATTTATTGAATATCTCAGCGAAGAAGTGCTCGTGTATGGAAACGGCGGTTATTCAAGCTCTGCTTAAAGGGAAGCACCCTTGCTGAAGACATACATTGTAGAATCCAATATTCTAGTAATTGAAATGATTATATATAACAGTATACATCCAGCACGAGAAATTGTTGAAATACATTTCTCAAACTTGAACTGAGATATGGTGATGATGGTGACTGAGAATAATATAAGTCTTAGAGCTAATATCGAGTGGCTGAAGAATTGTATGAAAAAGCAAATTGAATCTCAGATATCAGTTTTGATCAAAATAAAGTTCATCGCATTCAATAAGGATTCAATAAGGCAATCAACCTGTTCAGCCTTACGAAAATGACTATTTTTTCTCTCCAGGAAGACGCTCAACCTCTGGTCTACATCTTTGGATCTTTCTTTTATTAAAACTCACTACCAGTCAGATAAAAGAGTAAAAATTTCTGGACATTGTACAATTACCATTGTTTCGAGGGTCATCTGGTGACATAACTCGATGTGTTACGTTCGGAAGCTAAGTTGTATCTGTCCGCCTCGTCAAGTTGAAGTGCACTTGGGGGCAATTTGCCTTTACAGAAGGTGTTTCGAGAGTTTCTAAAGCTAGCTGTGATTGGTATAGAGAACGGTCATAATGCCTATTGGTACAAATTCGGAAAACCTAAGAACAAGGTGTTAACCTGGGTGCCCTGCTTTGGCTAGTCAGAGAAACGGTGCCATAAATTTGTTAAGGGAAGGTCGGAGATTAAATCCTAAGTCGTGTCATAGAAGCACGCCTGAACAATAATAGCATCAAACCCTAAAATTAAAAACTATCTTGTAAACTTGGTCGAGGATTGCAGCAGTGAAAGTGAAAATCTAGAAACAGTTTGAGAGATTCTGACAATTTTAAACATCTGCTGAAAAGGTGCTCAAGTATATTTGCAGACTGTCCATGCACTCTACGGAGTTATAAAATAATAAGCCTGACAGTGCGAAAACAAAGAATATGAAAGCAAAGACGGTTCAATATTGAGTGAGTTGCTTAAACACAAATTAAAAGATAATGAACATTATGATTAAACATTTTAAAAGTCAATTGTTACGACGTAACACTATCCTTCAAGATACACTACGTTCCTGCATCATTTAGAAGAATTGGTTTGCCTTTAAATACAAAAATTGTACAGCACACCTACATCAATGTGCAATCATCACCCTCAGTTCTGGAATAGAACATTTTTCCCACTCGAAATTCTCTTGCTCTCGAGACTTGGTTTTTCATTCTTCTGGGTCCTGGATCTATCAGGAATTAAGTTAAAAGCATCGTCAAGCATAAAAATGACGACTATGATGATGCTACGATTAAATGTATTTACACTCCGGACATCAAGAACCTTAAGAAATTTTGTACTCAATACATGTTTATAATAACGATTGTACATTTTTGTTTCAGATGTGCTTACTGTTATTAAATTAGGTTAAGATGATATTTCGCAAAATTATTATTATTATTATTATTACACCATTAAGCCATTTCCCTTTCGGGGTAGGCGTGACTCATTTGGTAGGGGAAAGGAGTAGTGTGTGGAGGGAACAGAGAATTTTCAGTTCAATCCAGAATTCTCATGTTATTTAAGTAAATAACGCGTTTGTTCCGCAACACTGCTCCGAGTCAGGTTTCTGATCAATCTCTCTAGCAATCACCCCAAGCGAAGAACCTCACGAAGTCGTTATGTAAGGTTCCCCACTTGAGTCCATTAGTGGCCAAGGTCTTATGTTTCAGGCGTCATTCACTCTACTGACCCTCTTTTTATTAACTATTTGCCGCTATACTTTCCTGTCCTGGCATAATTCTCTAGCTTCTTTTATGTTCATGCATTTTTTCATGCAGGCTATCGTGTTTCTGTGACTTCTTATGTCTCTTTTAACTAGGGTCTCATTCACACATTCTAACCATTCCTTCCGCGGTCTACCTCTGGGCACGCTACCATTTACTTTATCTTGATACACTTCTTTCGTTAGTCGTGCATTTGGCATTCTCTCAACATGTCCGAACCATCTTAACCGATTTCTTTCCCATGTGTCTGCTAGCGTCTCTTCTGCACCACATTCTTTTAGAATTATCCCGTTACTTCCTTTGTCCATTAGGGTTTTCCCGCATATTATGGGTCAATAATAATTTCACATTACTAGATGTCAACTTACAATTACCATTCAGTAAGATCTACCTTGTCGGCTGACTCAAGGTTACTTGTCATATTCCTACTTTACCGACTGATGGTAATTTAGGAACCGAGTACCTACTCGAGGACGAACAAGAAGGGATGACAAATGATTTTTAAATTTTTCACTACGCACAGCATGAGAATACAAAAAGTTGATGTGTCGGAAAGAACATAAGATAATCCTACGCTTTCTCGTAACTCGCTTCCTCTAAGCGCTTTTTGGACAAGAGAAAACGTGGCAATATTAACATAAAAATATCGGTAAATACAGAAAGGTGTAATCCACTTTGGCATAATATTTACTCCTAAATTTTAAAGAATATTTATTAGTTAGACTATTATCGATATGCATTATTAGTATCTTTATTCCAAGAAAACGAGGTCCGATCTTGGTTATCTGTGTTTCATCTTAGTAGTTTTCCACGATCTCTTGGTAAATATAAAACGATCAATAATTTCAAGTGCACCAATAATTTCCCTATATTTATTTTCGACTAAAAATCGTTTCAATTAAAATATCTCTTTTTCGGACTCATTTTTATCTTCTTTCTTATGATTTCGATTAAATGACTGCAACCCAGAAGTGCAAACACATACCAATGGTTTTTTATGCATTTGGTATCATAATATAGGTGTTAGTGAATCGAAAAAGTAAGATCTTTAATAAATTAAATAAAAATGGAGTGGATTTAGAGGAATTTAAAAATAATGAAAGTAATTTGGAATAAAATTTATAAAAATTCACGTGAATTCCAAAAAATTCAAAAACGTTTTAAAAAATATTTAGAAAATCGCCACTCACTTGTATTACGGAATTTTCCAGATAAATAACCTATTAACTATAGCGCCAGGGCTAGACTTATGGAAAAATCCGGAACGCAGGACATTTTAAATAAAAGTGTATTGAGTGAATTAAGTTTGGAATACATTTTTTTAAATTTAAAAATAATTCAGGACAAATTAATATAAATTCTGGTCGGATTCAAAAAATATTTAAATAACTTGAGAGAAAAATTTCATATCCAAAATATCCCACATTGATCTTAGTTAAATATGACAATCATTTAGAGAAAACAAAAGATGCCTTTTTCAATGCAAACCGAAGCACTGCAAAATTGTCCAAATTAAGATTTTTCAACATAATTATTTAAATATTAAGACCTTCATTTGGACATTATACACACTGTCTCATTCTTGAGATTATAATCTGTGCCTAATCGATTTCGAATATAGAATCCTTATCATCGTTCAAGAAATAAAAGCCATTTTTTGTATTGTACAACTTTTTACAATTTAACTTTGAGTTAAAAAAATTTTCATTTCGCAAACTAAACTTTGTTATAAATTTAACGCTTTTCTGTTTGATATAGGATTATTTCTTTTAATTTTAAATTAGATTCAATTTAAAATTCATTTTTGAATATTTTATTTTCGAATTTCCGTTCAGCTTGTTCTAACAATCCACAATCCCATATTCAAGCTTTTATGGTTTCTGATCGTGCAGTGTACTTGAAAAGTTAAAAAAATAACGAAATCCGATATTAGAAAATATCACCTGTTAAGTGTAGTTGTCACTTGCGTGCGGTTACATACCATTTTTAGGTTATGTCGTTATGACACCGGCGCCAAGAATTGGCGGCCATTTTGTTTAGTCTGATAAATGAACCAAAAAATGAGATCAAATTGATCCATATGGAAAATCATTATGATGTCGAGAGTCAAATGATCGCTGCAGCAAAATGCTCTGCAATAAAATTGATCATTTTTCTCACTGTACATGATAACTAAAGTTCTGAAAGGCTTTTATTTTAAATTTCACATTTTTTAATCATTATTATTTAGTCAGAATTAATTTTGAATTCTTCAATCTGAAATTATTCAACCCTTTGAATTTAGAGTTCTTATATTATAATGCTTTAAATTCCAACTGAAATTGACAGAATTTCGAATAGTTCGATTAACCTAAAGAGTTTTAAATATTTAAATCTAAAAGCAATACATTTTTTGTTTTATTTTATTTTTATTTAGAAAATAATTTGTTTCACGGTCTTTGACTATTACAAATAAGTGGAAAATATACATTAGTTAACATATTATCTGATAAATCCAAGCAGAAACAACGATGATTACAATTATAAGATGAGAATTAACACAATATTGTATAGCATACAGTGACACTTTCAGCCCTAAGACTCCATCATAAATGATCGAAGACGCAAAATTTTAGACATAAATAAGGCGAGTTTGCGGAGTTCTTGCAGAGAGTCAGAGTTAAGAAAGTATAACCAGTATTGTCCACTGGATGTGACAGTTGGAGGCTGCTGAATAATAGAAGATCTAAAATCTGCATACTCAGGACAAGTAGCCAAGATATGAAACAAATCCTCTTTTTCCCCGAGATTACATATTGGACAGTTTCTCGATAGCTTATACATCAATTTAAACTCACCGAGCCGAATACAACCTCTAATTGAACCCAGAAACCCTATCTGAGCAATTGTGCTTGTGACATAAAAAGTGAGACGAAAAGTAACATAATATTGAATGCCTGGTACTGATGACAAGTGTGGAAACACCTGTAGACTACCAGAACCTAGTACTCTACCATAATCTGAACACTTTTAATGGACTGAAAAATTATGTAAGATTGTCTCATTATTTTTTAAGGCTGTCGCATCCAGTCCCGGCCATAAATGAACAGAGTTACACACGCAGAAAAACTCCCTTAATTGCAAAACCCAATTAAACTTAGCACCACTAGAAGGCTTAGCTGCTAAGAAGTTTAATTTCTTTAAACAGCGTACGGGATATCTTTGTTCCTCCATTTCCAACAGCCTCTACAGCCAACTTAGAACTCTCTGAAAAAATATCATGAGCCAATTGTAGTCTATCATAATACAATACACTAAGTGTGAGACTCCGAAAAAGTGTGACTTTAGTGCACCAAGCATCAGATTTAGCAAAATAAAGAATGCTTAGCACAACACCCATAGCAACATTTGCTGAATTCATTTTCTTGGTAGCCTCTTTTGGAAAAAGATCCGAACTTGAAAAAATAGAACCTAAGTAGAGATACTTCGCAACTACTTCAAGCTGAACCCCAGCGAAAAAAAAACTGCAATTTCCTGGGCGACCTCTATGAAATACTACAATTTTTTATTTAGATTCATTTGCTTGAAAAAATGTACTCTACAATATTCCTCAATCAAGTTAATTTCAAATTAAAGATTAGCTTGAGAGTTGGCGAGGATCACTATATCGTCAGCATAGGCTAACAATATTACATCAATTAGCTGATCGATCGCCCCGTGGTTTCGTAGGTATTCCTCTAAGTCTGAGATTAACAAAGCAAAAAGAAGAGGGCTGAGAATCTCGACCTGCAGAACCCCTAGAACAACTGAAAATTTTTTAAATCGAATTTATCATAGAAATTTCTCTGCAGTTGTCAGGATCATTTCTATTATCTTTTTTAAAAATCATAAAGATTTGGATGTCAGACGAGTCACAAGGAACTTTTTCTGATTCTCAAATTCTATTGAAAAAGCTGATCAGATAAGGGACCCAGTTTTCTGGTAGATATTTATCACGCTTTAGCGTTATTGCAAGATGCAAGAGTATTTAAGAGATCGTACTCAAAATTCTTTCTTTTTAAAATTCAAAGCTGAAGGTAAACTTTCTTTATTTTCCTATGCTTATTAACATTTAGCTATGAAAATTGGGATAACTTACATTTTTCTTAAAAGTCTTTTAATTTACGACGCATCATATGACATTCTCTATCGAACCAAGTTTTTTTCCTGGTAATCGCCAAAAAGGCTTGCAAACCATTTGTAATAAAGCAATAAATTTAAAATGGTTCATAAAGTGAAAAAATGTCTCGCTCTCACTCATCAAATCTGTATTAAGGAAACAAATAAATATTGCGTAATTTGTAACTAATCACAAGAAATATTTGTTCATGATATGAATATTTCTACGTAGCTAAGAAGAAATATGTCAACTCCATTTTATATTGCTCAAATGTGTGCATTAATTTTTGCTAATTTTTGCTATAATAAAATGATATAATTTAGACACGTTTTTTCTGGTAATTGATGAAAAGCAAATAATTCGTAACAATATTATCATATTTTTTACTTAGCAGAAATTTCCGTTCCAAGAGTAAACATTTCTGATAATCTTTTAATACAGATTAATCTACTTTTAACCCATATGATTTGAGTAATTCAGAAAATCCACTTTTAATCTAGAGTATTCCAACTATAATCTATAGTAATCCGTTTTCAATCCGAGTAATCTATTTGCGATACTTGGTAATCCAGTTTTAATTCAAGATAATCTCATTCTTATCCAGCGTATTCCTGAATTAATCTACATGTAATCCAAATGATTCAGATTAATTCAGATATTTCACTTGCAATTTAGTGCAATCTATATTTCGTCAAGAGTAATTCACTTACAATCCGAGGAATCAATTTGGAATACTATTTAGAAATCCAGTTCTAATCATACTTGTCCATTTTTAATCCATGTTAATCTAGTTTGAATTCGGATAATCCACTTGAAATCTAGCGGAATCCAGATTAATATTTTTGTAATTCAGATCATTTTGAGATTTTCAGGTAGTTCTACTTGTAAAACACTCAGTTCGAAGTGATGGAAGTAATGTAAGCAATGAACTTGCAATTTGGAAATCCACTAGTATTTTGAGGTAATCGAGATATATTTCTGAGTAATCCACTTTAAAGTAATTTAAGTAATCTAGGTCATGAAGTTGTAATCCAGATTGAACAATGTGATTTGGAGTGAAAGTGCAATTTTTGGCAGAGTTAACGCAAGTCCTGGCAGGGGTGAACCCAATTATTGGCACCCCAATCATATAAATAGGAAATTGTGCAGGAATCAGAATAAACTAAAATTTACTAGTATCGTTAAGAAGTGAATAGTGAAAAGAAACCTTTTTATCAATTATTCTTTATTTATGAACCAATAGTCTGGCTAAAATTACTTAATTATTAGCTTCTCTCTATTCCAAATTCTTATGTCGTAGTTATTGACTTCTTTTGACCGCTTTTGCAGTATCAGTAGAATGGGTACTTTTTGAAAACTGATTTAGTTTTTTATTAGTGTCTTTGGCATTTAGATTATTTTTTCTACTAACTTCTTTAGCAGCATCAGTAGGATCGCTAATATTCGAAAATTGACTTTTTTTAGTTCCTACCCTTCTAGAAATAATTAATTGAGATCGATAAGAAACAATATAACTAATATCTTAATCGTTCCGAATCGTGTTTCTTAATTGTGCCAAAACGATTGGCAACGATTGAGCATTTTGCATTTCCAATTGTTTCCAATTGGGTACTTAGGATTTGCCACTTGATGGTAGCACTTTGGTCTGGTGGGAATTATTTAAAGACAGTTATTTACTTTTTCGGAATAATATAACATTGAAACAGTAATACAAAAAGTTCTTATTATTTCAACTTTCTAAATTTTTAGTTTATTAAGTACTCAAAATGATGGACAAAATTCTTTCTAAATTGAACAGTGAATTTACATCAATATCGGTGATACTATATTCGGTAATCCTTAGATTATGACTTCCCCTTTAATACTAATGATTGACGTAAAACCAACTTTTTCTATTATTCGCAAGGTAGCCACTAAAAGCGAAGAAAAAATCTAAAATAATTTCCTGGTTAAAAACATTTTACACCTATCTGTAAAATTCAAAGTTTAAGTTTTTGAAGCTGAAAATGTTGTTATTTAAAGTATTTAAGACTTAATTGCAAATTAAACTAATCATCGATTTCGAAATTCAAACATTCATTAATATATGTAAAAATGACAAGCTTCCTAGAAACTTTTTTATAAATAAAGAATTTGAAATTGTACAATATGGATTCAGAAGCCTTTAACTTTGTTCAATTTAAAATTATGCCATGTGAAATTTAAGTATGAAAAATATATATATTTAATCTTGTTTCGATTTCAATTAGTAAAAATGCAGACTTCAAAAATAGCATTTTAAAATTCAGGTTTATAAATTGATTGCATTTAAACTTTATAATTTCTTAATTTTAACATTTCATATTCTAAGTTTAAACCAATTCGTAAATTTAAAATTAAACTCTTATTCTTTGATATGCAAAAGTGTCGAAAAACGCCCATACGGTTACATAAGATTTGATGAAATTATGAGAACGAGAACTGGTTATAAAGACCAAAAATAAATTTTTTTCAGACAATTAAATGTTTCAGGAAAGAGAGAATATAAAAAATATTTGTCCATTCGGAAGGAAAACCATTTGTTGTGATGAATTCCACACGTATTCAATTTATTTTGAACAAATTGAAACCTAAATTAATCTAATACTATAAGCTTAATAATTTCAAACCTTAAAAATAAAAATATTTGCAAACCAAATTATTTGAAATATTCAAAATTTAATATTTTCAATATTAAAAACTAGAATTTTCAAGAATTTTAAATCAAACTTATTTATAAATTCAAAATTTGTATATTGCAAAAAACTTTAAAAGGATTGCATAAAATATTCCAATAAAAACTCAATGAATTACCTATAATTTATTTAGTGTGTTTCAAAATATTGGCGCCATCCTACCTTCTATAATGTTTCCAATCGTTTTCAATTGGGTATCCATTATTCTGAGTTAGGAGTTAAGATTTCACTACAGCATTTTGATTTTGCCTTGATGATTCACAAGCGGTTCTTTATTCTGACAAACAAAAAAAATTTCAAGAATATGAATTTAAAAAGAAGTAAATAAATGTTTTACAATAATATACCGGCTAAATCAAACTGCCTTCTTGATAATCATACTACATCACTGTCACATTGTTAAACGGAATGATTTTTACATGTTGTTAATCCATATCCTTTTAACTTTGGTATACAGCCTAAACATGATATTTTGTTGTATTTGAAACTTTTGTTAAATTACTAAAATTCAATATCTAACCAATAAACACCCCAGTGAGCACAAAGTGTGGGGACGTCTTTACGACATCGTTACGACAACTTTACGACATCCTATGTCCATGTCGTTAAGGTGTCTTTACGATATCGTAAATAAGTCGTATGATCTGAAGATGTCTTTACAATATCGCAAAGACACCAAAACGACATGGAAATAGGATGTCGTAAAGATGTCGTAACGATGTCGTAAAAACGTCGCCAAATTTTGTGCCCACTGAGACGTGCGCGTCATTTGTGTTACAAACAAAAACTGCCGAGGCCGTATTGCAGGCGAGTGCATTTACTCAATTCAATCCGATTGGGAACCATTGACACAGTTAGCAACAATTTAAACCAATTCAACTTTTGATTACTCTTAATCATCATTAATCGTGTCCAATCGATTATTTCTAAGAGGTTAGTCTCTTTGGCGTAGTCTCTTTGACGTTAAAGCTTAAATGACTTTTTCTTTCATTTTCCTTAATTTTCATTTTGGTATTATAAGATAACGCAAGTAAGCCTGTACATTTCCGTTTTTTTAACCAATTTTAAACAATTTCTAGTACATATTAGAGTCACATCTATTTGCAACTCAAATCTTTAGGTTCGTGTAATGTTTCATTAATTGTATACTAAGACAATCCAATTCTTGGCAGTTATGTGCCAAGAATTGCAAACGATGTTGTAGATTGAAAATGTATTGGCGCCCCTTTATTTATTAAATAAATTGTAGTTAAGTCTTAGTTATTTTGTTATTATTAAGTTTAGCATCCCATCTCACTTTTCTCAAAAGAAAATAGTCATTTCCGCTCATTATAACGTTTCTATGGGTAAATAGGGTTGTTTCGCGATTTTATATAAAATAATTTTTTAATGCATAATTTTCATCTGAATCGAAGGCACGTTATAATTTCTTTTTTTTCGTGTCGTTAAACAGAAAAAAAATTATTAAAAATTGAAGGCGGTAAAATACTTATTCAAATTGGTGTCACGTGGTTGTCACGTGACTCAGAGGTTCTCATAATTATCTATCAATGTGAGAAAAACAGTAAGTGCAATTATTAACACATTTGAATATCGGAAATATTTACTAATTGTTCAGTAAACATTACTAAATTTAAGTACTTTTTCAATGAATTTTTTCAAACAATATTTTGCGACTTCTATTTTCGATCTGCACATGACCAAATCAAAACATGGGCACAGAAAAAGATATTTAAGAATCACTGACACGTGAGCTGTGATTGGTGGAAAATCCGGCCCTTAGACTTTAAAGGGGCCCTCCAATGGACATCTTGATAAAAAATTTATATTTCAATATTAAATTAAAAATAGTAAACAATATGTAGAACATATTTTATGGTGTTCTTATAATTAGAATTTTATCTACTATAAGATCGATTTATTGGAAAAATGATATCTGACTTTGGAAATAACCCTATTGAAAACTGCAATTTCGCAAATATTTTCTTTAGTAAACCTGAATATTCTTGGCACCCTGGAAACAAGGCTGATTTTTTAAATTTCAGAACACCTAATTTATTGTGAAGGGCGAAGAGGCTTTAAAGAAGATGATATAAATGTTGAAAAGATACTTGGACAAAAATAGGTTAGAGTTAAATGCCGACAAGTCGGAGGTTATGGTGTTCAGAAAAGGAGGTGGGAGATATAAGGAAGGAGAGTGGAAGTGGCAGGGAAAAGCTCTACAGGAGATGAAATAGTACCTGGGCTTCCTGTTTCGGAGGAATGGCGGAGTGGATAGTCATATAAGGGATAGAGTGAAAAGGGCAATTGCGTTGATGAGGTAGGTTTGGGGGCTGGGAAAGAGGTTGTTTGCAGATGATTTTTTAAGGAGAATAAAATTTTTCGATTCGCTAGTGAAGAGTATATTATTTTATGGAGTAAAGGTGTGGGGTGGAAGGTAAGTGAGGAGGTAAATATGATACAGGATATATATGTTTATGGGACACTAAGGTTGGCAAGGAATACACCTAACTACATTGTAAAAAGTGAGACAGTAAGAACAAGTTAAGAGATTATAACGGGGAGTCGAGCGTGTAAATAAGAGGAGAAATTTTAGGAAGAGGGAGGAAGTAAGCTGGTTATGGAGTGTCGTCAGAAGAAGGAGAACAGTCGTAGGGGTTGCAAAATGGGGGTGAAAAGGAAAAGGTATTTAAGAACGAATGAATTACATATGAAGTGAGACAGATGCATGAGGAAGGAAGGAGGGTATATGAGGTGGTTAAGAGAAACGACATGGAGAGAGAGAAGGATGCAGATGATAAGAGAATAAGAGAGTCACGGATTACTGGGAACTATGTGTGGATTATGTTTAGGCAGAGAGAGAGAGAGAGAGTAATTTTTGTTTGAGAAAGCTAGAAAAGAAGTCAGAAACTTATAGCGAGGATGAGATACGGATGCATGGAGGATTCTTATAGGTTCTGACTTTCTAGAGAGAAGAGATATGTGAGTTTTGCGGGAAGGAGGATTCAAAGGTGGAGCACTGGTTGGAGGAGTGTGAAGAGGTGGAAAGGAGTGTGATAAGTATGGAGTTGTTGTTGCATAACAAGGGGGACAAAAGGACAGTAGCATGGTTGAAGGGGGTGTTAGGTAAGATGGAGAAGAAGAGAAGGAAGGAGGAAGAGGAAGGGAGGACGAGAGACTGAAAATAGGAGAGGAAGTAGGTGTAAGAAAATTGTAAATAGTAAATAATTGTTAGGTATTAGCAGCGGAAGCAGAAGCTGGCAACGCGAGGCAAAGCGAGAAAGTAGAGACAGGCGTGCATTAATAATTACAGTATATTCATTTCCTATTCGACATCCTTTAAATGAAAATATCTCTTTTCAAACTTATTTTTATTTAATTTGAGTAATACACCAATTGATTTCGATTTGTAATATAAAAAATATGATTTATTAAATTAAATTATTAATTAATACAAAAATTAGTTTCCTACTCATGCTTTTTTTAAAAAAGAATAGCTCGGCCACAACACGCATGCCTAACTAAACTTGAAAAAAAATTGCATTGTATCAAGTAGGCTAATTCACTTGACTGATTCTACTTGAAAGATGCAAGTATTTTCTATTTACAAGGGACCGATTTTCTTGAATCAAAAAAAATAATAAAATCCGGAGAACTATTTGAATCAAGAATATATTTACTCTAAGAAAAAAAATATTTAATTAATTTGTTCCATTATACTCATTTGCATAAAGTTTAATAAAATATTGAATTAAGAATATTATATTCTCATGATAAGTAACGAAAACTCTAACACAATGTTTCTTGATCCAAGTAAATTCATATACTTATTTTGACCACTATTTTAATTGAAACAATGTTCATGTTCTTGAGACGAGAAAATGAATGTATTTAGCGAAAAAATAAATTCTCTTAGCATAATACTTGAATATTTTCCTTCAAACAATTATTAATTATTATTATTAATATTAATTATTAATAATTAAATTTTGAAATTTAATAATATTTATAAAATTCAAAACATTGGTGCACATAAACAATTTCATTTATTCAAATGCAGATAGGAATTTGCAACTTTGATAAACTACTAAGTTTATGCTGACACGCAAATTAAATCACTCATAAAACTATTTTAAAAATTATAAGTTTATTGAATTGGTAAGTTTTTGGTGGTAAAAAATTAAAATTTTTAAATAGATTTGAAAATTGTTTTTAATTTTGAAATAATTATTCAAGACTCAAAAGTAATATTTCATTCCTAAAATTATTAAAAGGTTATGAATGTACTGCATCTATAATTTTTTTCGCTGATTATTTGTGTCTATTAATCTACTTAAAGTTAAACCATTTCGACTTTGTTTAACCGTGATACATTTTTGTAAATCGGAAAATAACTGGGAATTTTTTCCTCGATTAAAACGGCAAGCCTGAAATTATTTTTATGTAGTGTTTAAAGTAACAAAAAATCATCCAAATTTGCAAATAACAATAAATATTCCTGCTAAATACAGGAATTCTTCATTCAATAAAAAAATATTATTTTTTTGGATTCGGCTAGATTAAAATTTATTTCTAAAAAGTTGAAAATTACGTTATGTGAACTTTATTCAATTTTAATTAAAGTTGGAAGAGATAATTGTATTTTGTTTATATACAATTTTCATGTTCGATAATAGCAGATTGAAAATCACAAAAATGGCAAAATTCATCAAAGTTATAAGTAAAAAAAAAGTTTTGAAAATATAAAAGGATCGTTTGTTATTTTAATTTAAACTGAATAAGTTTTAGGCAACAGATTTTTAACTTTAGATTAATTTTTCCTTGATGAAACCAAATTCCTTTATTAAGCAGGATTTTTTAAAATAAGTTTTAATTTTATATTCTTACTTGCTATCTGAAACAGTTGATATCTTGTTTTATATTTTTATGTTATTAATTTGGAATGCAATGCTTCCTGCGTACTGTAGAGTGCATATAATGTTGCTGTTTTAAATAATTAAGTATAGATTTAAGTTGTTTTCAATCAAATTAACAAATATAAGTTTTTCAGTCAAAGAGTTCATTAATCATAGAAAATTTCTTTGACTACAAATGGTTAACATTTTGGGAATCACCCATATACTTACATAATTCTTTTTTATTATTTAAATAATAAAAAATAAATATATGGCAGTATAAAACAAAGTTATAAGCTTTAAAAAATTCTTAAAAATACAATTAGTACATTTTCTTGATAAATAATGGTATGCGTTTTTAAAGCAAAATATTTTTAAAAAAGAGTTTAATAACATTTTTAAAAAGTTTATCAAGAATGTATTTCATTTTATAAAAGAACAATTAAAAAATTGACCATTAAAAATTTTATAAATAAAATAATTGAGAATGCAAGGAGGAAGCAAACAAATATTTTTCATCCGATTACAGAATTCTTGTTTCTTCTGATTTCGAAGTATTTTATATTAGAAAGAAAAATAAAGTATCGAGCACTTTTTTAATAAGTAATATTTAAACTAGCGATCAATTTTTTCTACATATTTAAAATTATTTTTTAGGAATTGTTATTTGAAAATAAAAACTGAGTTAAAAAGTATTATACAATAATTAAATAAATTGAAAAATGTGCGTTTTACAAAGGTTTTTAAATATCAGAAAATATTTATTTGTCACTGAGGTTGTTAGAGTGTTTTTCAACTCAAAAGTTCTTTATTTTTTACATGCTTCAGATAGTTTTTAAGCGGATTAAATTTCTAAAGAAAAAAGTACTGAGTCCTTTGTAACATAAGTAAAGTTAAATTATTTTTTGCATATTTTCAATTGTTGTTTTAAAAAAGCAATTCCATATTCAAATCTTTGTAAAAAACGTATGAGAAAAGAATTCGAAATTTTCTCAGATTAAGAAAATGTACACTTGTTCCAAGCATACGATAGCAAGTATTTATTTATTTGAAACACACTCATATTCTATCGTTCCCATTCGTACCTGCGATTGACTTGAATCAAGTAACATTTACTTGATTCAAGAACAATTTTTTTCAGGGTATACATTTTCCGCTAAGGGGATATTTAGAGATATCTTGTCGGCGTTAAAATTCGAGTCCTCCCGCACATTTCCCGCTATGATAAATATCATGAAATTAATCATTTAAATATTTATCCATAATAATAAAATTTTATGACATTCCACAAGATAAGGTATTACGTAGAATATTACGTCGAAAGACTTTCGGCCAATTTCTATTCTTTGTGCACTATCTCAGCCGTTAAAAAAAATTGTTTACCTCTACTTTTCCAAACTTCTCGAATCTTCTAAGGCCATTGACTCAAAGCAATCACGTTTTCAGGCCACGCATATCACACTTACTGTTTCCCCGGAAGTAACGACGGCTCTTAAATTAGCAATTGGTAAACTTCTTCTCTTCTATGTCTTCACTTCGAACCTTAGAAGGGAAGTTTAAAACTACAGCTACCACAAATATGCTGATGACTTCAGACTTTGCTTGACAGGACCAATCTCTTGGCTGAGTAGATTACTTGTACCACTCCAGGAGAATATCTATTTTGTTATCCGTTTTCGGCCTTTTATGTTGAGAATCTTACCATCCCTTTGTAGGTAGTAGTTGAAGATCTGAAATATTTTCATAATCGTAACTTCTCCAGGATGGAACGGGTACATACTAGGCAGTCTGATAAGTCCCTGAAAAATGAAACACGGAGAAGTTTTTTTGGCCAAAGTCGGTTTTATTTTTCAACATACTCTCCTTTTAGGTCGATACAGCGAATCCAACGATTTTCTAACTTTTTGATACCGTCCAAAAAGTACTCGATCGGAAGGTCTCCAAAATACGCCACAGTTTCAGCTATGAGCTCCTCATTTGAGTAAAAACTCTTACCGGTGAGCCATCTCTTCAGGTTAGGGAACAAGTAATAGTCGCTGGGGGCCAGGTCTGGTGAATACGGTGGCTGAGGAACCAATTCGAAGCCGACTTCATGCAATTTTGCTTGTGCAACTAAGCATGAATGAGCAGGCGCACTGTCGTGATGATAAAGCGGTTTTTTCTTCTTCAAATGCGGTCGTTTTTCGGCGATTTCAATTTTCAATCGGTCCAATAATGATGAATAGTATGCTCCGGTTA